>NC_092641.1:53178242-53495136 GCF_039555335.1 Amphiura filiformis | reverse complement strand
AATTGTGCATTGGTTGTTTGGAAGCAGGACATCCTAAGAAGCAGTGTAAGGATCTGTTGAAGTGCAGTAAATGTCAGAAAACACATCCAACTGCGATGCACAGAGACAAACGAGAGCAAGAATCTCAATCACCTAAACAAAACAAGTCTCAAGAAGAGGCAACTGCTCGTGGCAGTAATGTAGTGACTGGTTGCACCCAAGACTCTAGCTTCAGCAGCTACAAGTAGTGATACCTCACCATTAATGACCATAATACCAGTATTGGTGAAGCATGAACTTAGCGATAGTTTCATAGCCACATATGCTTTCTTGGACAACGGCTGTGATGCGGTTTTCGCCTCTTCGCTACTACAACAGCGAATGAACTTGAGGACTCAAAAAAGAAAACTGCTAATAGGAACTTTGACTTCGAAGAAAACCGTGAACTCAAAGGTGGTGTTGGATAAATTGCTAGTGGGTGATTTAAATCAGAAGAATTTCATCCCGTTACCACAGGTGTATATCGAAGACAAGATTCCAGTCTCCGCAAAGGACGCACCGACTCAAGAAGATCTGAGAAGATGGGCACACCTTTGCGATATACAGTTACCAGTAATACCAAGCGAGTACCCATGTATTCCAGAGGTAACGATGATGATTGGAAGCAACACTCCGGCAGCCACCATGCCGCTGGAATTGGCCACAGGAGAAATTGGTGAGCCATACGCTGTACTCACACCCCTGGGATGGGCAGTGTACGGTATTCCAGGAAGGTTTAACAAGCAAGTTCAAACCTACTTCTGCAGTGTAATAGAAGATAGCCTGGAAAATTTGGAGACCCAGTTCCAGTCGTATGTGAACCATGAGTTCAACGAAAGAATGAGTGATGGTCGGTTGGCGATGTCAGCAGAAGACCAACGTTTCCTGAATATGGTGACTGGTAGTGTAAAAACTGTTGATGGGCATTATGAGATTGGACTGCCGTTTAGAGAGGGAAACCCACAGATGCCAGACAACAGAGCAGTGGTAGAGAGTAGAACACACTTCCTTAAGAGGAAATTCATAAAGAATGAACAATTCAAAACAGAGTACACAAAGGCCATGGAACAAACTATAGAAAAGGGCTACGCAGAGCCAGTGCCAGATGATGAGATCAATTAGACAGATGGTTCCACCTGGTACATACCCCACCACGGAGTGTACAATGCTGAGAAACAGAAATTGAGGGTGGTCTTTGACTGCGCCATTACATGCCAAGGCAGGTGTCTGAACAAGGAGCTCCTACAGGGGCCGGATTTAACCAATACCCTGGTCGGCGTGCTGTTGAGATTTCGTCAGGCACAAGTTGCCTTGGTAGCAGACATTGAGGCGATGTTCTGTCAGGTTAAGGTACCTGTACATGACCGCAACTACCTGCGCTTTCTTTGGTGGCCAGGAGGCAACGTGGAACTACCACTTAGAGAGTATCGGATGGTGGTACATTTGTTTGGGGCCACGTCGTCACCCGCCTGTGCCAGCTTTGCCTTAAAGCAGACTGCCAAGGACAACAGAAATCAGTTTGATGAGTTAGTAACAGATACAGTATGTCACAACTTTTATGTAGATGACTTACTGACCTCAGTACCCACAGAAGAAAAAGCTGTGAAGTTGAGCCAAGACCTTAGGACAATCTGCAGTATGGGTGGATTTCACCTTACTAAGTGGGCTAGCAACCATCAGAATGTCATGGATGCTATCCCAGAAGAAGAACAGTCACCTAGCACAAAGAACTTAGACCTTGAAAGCCAGAAGATGAGCCACAAAACTTTGGGCATGTGGTGGCATGTGGAGTCCGACCAGTTTGGTTTCAAGATTGAGCAGAAGTCCAACCCTATGACAAGACGCGGCATGATGTCGACACTTTGCTCGCTCTACGACCCTCTTGGATTTGCAAGTCCAGTGATTCTGCCAGCCAAACAGATGCTGCAAGAGTTGTGTCGGTTGAAATATGGTTGGGACGATGAGGTGCCTGATGAAATGAAGAGAAAGTGGCACAAGTGGTGGATAAGCATTCCAGAGTTAGAACACTTCAAGATCCAAAGATGTTGGAAGCCAGATGGATTTGAGAATGCTGAAGTCCAAGTACATCACTTTGCAGATGCAAGTGACCGTGGATACGGAACAGCTTCATACCTGAGACTTTTGAATGAAGCTGGTGACGTAGAATGCAACCTCATCCTCAGTAAGGCTCGTGTGGCACCAATAAAACAGGTGTCCATTCCCCGCATGGAGTTATCCGCAGCAACATTGGCTGTGAAAGTGGACAATATGATAAAGAGAGAGTTGGACATTCAAGCTACCACCATTTTCTGGTCAGATAGCCAGACGGTACTTAAATATATCAAGAACGAAACAGCCCGATTTCCAGTCTTTGTGGCTAATAGGATTGCTGTAATCAGAGACGGGTCCAGCCCAAAGCAATGGAGGTACGTGCCCAGTGCATGCAATCCCGCTGACCATGCATCCAGAGGCCTGTCAGTCAAGCAGCTGGTAGAAAGACCAGACTGGATAAAGGGGCCGGCGTTCTTGTCAGAACCAGAGGAAGAGTGGCCGGGTGGAGAACCGGCAGTATCAGAAGAATCTCCTGAGGCCACAGACGTGGAAGTCCACGCTGTCACAGCTGAAGACCAGAGCGATACAGATAATGCTCTAGATCAGCTGATAGAGCACTACTCCAGCTGGACAAGACTCAGAAGAGCAGCCGCCTGGTGGCTGAGACTTAAGAAGATTCTTAGAACCAAACAGAGACAGAGTCACAACTTCACAGATGCACTTACTGTGCAGGAGTTGGAAGAGGCAGAGTGTGCAATCATAAAACATGCACAGAAATCTCTGCAACTTGACTCAAAGATTACCAATTTGGACCCACAGGTGATGGATGGGATGGTAAGAGTAGGCGGTAGACTGAAAAACGCCAAGATACCGCAGAATGCGAAGCATCAACTCATCATTCCGAAAGATCACCACATAGCGACTCTCATAGTCCGTTATATTCATGGAGAGATTCATCACCAGGGTAGTAACCATGTTCTCGCCGAATTACGACAGAAATACTGGATTGTGAAGGCTCGAGCTAAGGTGAAGTCAGTCTTAGGGAAGTGCATAATCTGCAGAAAACACCGAATGCCAGTTAGCAAACAGAAGATGGCTGATCTTCCCGCCTACCGAGTAAAGAGTGATGACCCAGCCTTTACAGTCACTGGATTAGATTACTTTGGACCCTTCTATATAAAGCAGGGCAGAGTAACTAGGAAGAGATACGGTATGCTGTTCACGTGCATGAATAGCAGAGCAGTCCACATTGAAGTCGCTCACACCCTGGACACTAGTTCCTGTATTGATGGGATTAGGCGATTTATAGCAAGGCGTGGACCAGTCAAAGTAATTCACTCTGACAACGGAACCAACTTGGTCGGTGCGGACAATGAGTTACAGCGCGCTCTGCAAGAACTAGACCAAGACCAAATACAGAACTTCTCAACATCCCACACATTTGAATGGCGATACAATCCACCAGCAGCCTCCCACCACGGTGGAGTATGGGAAAGACAAATTCGTACTGTAAGGAAGTTAATGTGTGCCATCCTCAATGAACAACACCTGAAGACATGCAGGTCGGATGAGCAACTACATACCTTCATGTGTGAGATAGAATCGACGCTGAACAGCAGGCCACTCACGAGAGTGTCGGATGATCCGGATGACTTGGATGTCATCGCGCCCCGGGACCTCTTGTTGCTGAGACCGAGGGCGGACATGCCACCAGGGTGCTTTGTCGAGAAGGACATCTACGCTCGTAGACGTTGGCGTCAGATCCAATACTTGGCCGATCTGTTTTGGCAAAGATGGCTGAAGGAATATTTACCTGAACTTCAGCGCAGACAGCGTTGGCTGCAGCCACAGAGGAATCTGAAGACGGGAGACGTTGTTCTCATAGTAGATGAGTCAGCTCCTAGGAATTCCTGGTTGATGGGAAAGATCGTCACAACTCTGCCAGACAAGAATGGTCGAGTGCGACAGGTTGATGTGCGAACCAAGTCATCCACCCTACGGAGGCCCATCAGCAAGTTGTGCCTGTTGTTGGAGGCAGAAGAATAAGCTGTCTGTTTCCATGGTTTCTGGAGACTTGAAGTCCAGAGCCTATGTCTTTTATGTTTGTTAGATTGACTTTGTCTTGATGTATCCGGTAGGGAATGTCTCAGGTGTCTTGTTGTTAAAAATCATCAAAATTATGGCTTATTGATAACAGTAGACTTCACTAGGTGACACTTGCGCAGTGCGTAGGTCTTCGTATACAAAAGACATCTGCGCAGGCAATACAAATTTATTCATTAGGAGACACTTGCGCAGTGCGTAGGTACGCGATGCAGCACTCGCGCAGATGCGAACACGGTAACATAAATCAAATGGGTTTATCGGAGTAAGATTATTAAGAATTTGGTGAAGAGCCTTTTTGGAACGTTTTGAATTTGTCTATTTTCCAATGGTGCACAACCTTGTCTGTGTATTCTGGCCAGGACATGGACAATTGTTGTGCAATTGGCTTGTGGAATGTTTTGAAAGGCATTGGATTGATAAGAGAGGATATGTTTTGTAATGGAAATGTATGATTCAAAGGTTTGATTCTTTGATGGAAGTCATCCGTGAACATTTGATTGCCTAACATGGAAATAGAGCATTCCTTGTATTTGTACTTGTACTTGTAATTGGCAACCATGTTGTTTACGAGTTGCCATGTCGTTGTTCGGTTTGATTCAAGAAAAGAAGAAAAAATCATACTGACACGAAACACCCATAAACACCAACAAAAAACAAATATTATTGTATGAAAGAAAGATTGAATAAAAAAGAAATCAAAAAAAATATAAAAAATATTTTTGAGTATAGTAATAGCGTCGGTAATCGTTTGTGCCACCTATGGCTGTATGGAGCCATTTGCTTCGGAACTACCGACCATAATTTGAGGATCAGCAAACGTTTGTACCACTCATGTTGGAGCATGAGCATCGGAATTGCTGATCAATGGACCCAGCGAGTTTGTAATTCATCAAGTTCATCATGGACCGTCGGATTCCAGGGAACCCCGCAGTAAGGAGCAGCGTTGGAGCAGTAAGCCAGCAGCGCATGATCTTCTTCCAATTTTTCATCTGGAGTGCCGAACCGATGTGGATTATGTTATTTGGACAATGGACATTTGTGATTAGGACACGAACACTATTGATTAGGATTCAAGATAACTCATGGAACCAGTGATTCTTAGTGAAATTTGCTAAATTGTTTGATACCACAGTCAAAGAACTATAAAGCATCATTTGAACTACATTATGACTGTGAAATGTGACTATAGCGCTGCTACAGTGTGAACTCTTTCATTATACTTAGTTATATTAGTGGAGAAATCATTATAGACAGTATATAATCTCCATAAAGCGCCATTGTTGAATCAATAAGTGTTATATTCAGCTATCAACATAATCAGTAAAGTTGGAGATAAAAGATTATTGTTAAATTTTGGCAATGTTTTGGCACAAATTTAGTTTGCCATTTTTGGATCAAAATTTATTGTTTGTTATTAAAAGAAGTGCTTAGTAATTGCATGTTTGACACATGGCAATTAAGGGGCCGGTATGTAGCCACCACCTTCTGACTTGGAAATTTACCTGGCTGGCGCCCTCTATTTTGGACCATAACTTCAGCCAGAGATCTGAAATATCATGAATGTTATCATGCCGGTTGTTTGAATGCTTGGAAGTTACATCTTTTTTCTACCGCAAAGATTGCGGAAAGATAGCGTAAAGATTCTGTCTAGTGGATAGATAATATATGTTTGAAGATAGGAGAAAGGAAATAAAGCCAAAGGACAAGAACGATAAGTATCGCTTCAATGTTGTTTATACTCCTGTCATTATCATCTGCAAATCTTGCGTGTGATGGGGAAATGGGTCATTCCGAGTCTTGTCAGACCAAATCGATGTGATATTATGAAAAGAACCAGGGCCGCTAAAAGATCAGCGATAGACTCAAGAACGAGTCAAAATTAGACCCTACACGTCCTGTAAACCATACCAAAAATGCCATACTGCGCAGGTCAGCAACCAATCACGGCGCGCCTTTGTCATGACGTCAGACGCAAACTAGTCTTTTTTTAATTCGGTCTTTAATTATAGGTTGTAGCCTCAGCGCTCATCAGCAGCTTTATCGTCGAAGACAAGTTGGACAAGAAATGTCTTTTAAAAAGACAATGCCTCCAAGATACCAGTGGGCACCTTTTGTTATTAGTTAAGGAGACACTTATAATGCTAGCTTTAAGGTAACGCTATTGGATATAGATTTTTGTTTGATTGAAATATGTGAGTCCATTCTCTCCTGATTACAAGACTGAAAATTTTATTTTAATCGGATATTCGGTTACCAAAATATGGCCTGTCAAAATGGCGCGAAACCAAGAAGTTGGCAACAAATTTCTTTCATTTTTGTTATGCAATGTTGTCAGGTAGGCCTTATTTTCTAATTAGCCTATATATGCAAGAATAATACAAAGTAAAATGTTCAGATCGGCTACAAAGTAAGATATAAAACCCATGGATGCCTTTTTCCATGCAAATTTCCATTTGCATAATTAATTAGGGCCCTAATCAACTTTTCTAATAAGTGGCCCTAATTAATTACCGGTATGCAAATTGAAATTTGCCAAAACGCAACCGTAATTTTGTAGTAGGCCTATAGTGTGTGTTCTACCCATGTACCATGCCTCAGTACCATAGCTCTTTTAATTGTATCTGAAATCTTTACTTTGCATAATTCATGCATGTAATTAGAAAATCATCTGGCAACTGGACTTGTCAAAAATATAGAAAATAAAAAGAAAGTTGTTGCCAAATTTTTGTTTTGGTTTCGCCCTGGGGTTTCGCGCCATTTTGACATGCCATATCTCAAGAACCGAATGTAATCTACAGGGCATAAGCTTTAACATATTATTTAAATGGAAAGAAAATCTAAATTTGTGCATTAGCCAATAGGGCCACGGTCACCTAAAGCCATCTTGCAATCTTGCAGATAATTCTGATGTATGAAATAAGACCTTCAAACTTTCAGATATGAAGAGTTCCAGATGCAGGCAGCCTGTTCTGTTAGGCCTAAGTTGTATCAAGAGTCATTTCTCGTGGATTTTTTGACTGAAAATTACGATTGTAACGTTTCAGAGTAACAAATTTGCGTATCAGATTTTGTTATGCTTGTTTATTATATTTTGTATTCAGGACTAAAATAATATTAATATTATTATATTTAGGGGGGTCTTTTCATAGGCCATTACTCTTTTGTATGTGTAATTGAATAAAAAATCAAAAACATTATTGTTTTGTTTTGTTTCCTTCATTTGTGCTTTGTCTTGCATCGAAAGGGTCAATATCAACACCTTGTTTGTAAGAAGTATTGTGTGGGGAAAGATGATTCTTGCATTTTATTTTTATTTTTATCTTAACAAACAAAAAGCAAAATTCTCAGTCAAAGTCTTGAAACGGTCATGGGTATGCATGCAAAAATATTGCAACAGTACTCAGTAGAATGTAAAAAACTGACATAGGCCTACATACCACCAACATGACCAACCACGCATGGGAATTGGGGAAGCAAATACTTTAAAACGAATTATTCCGAATTATATAAACGCAATAAAATTGCAATACTTTAGTACATGTATTTGAACAGCAATGAAGCCGGACATAGGCGCGGCTAGGCGTATCATACCATACATTGCAGTTCAAATGCATCATGATCATGATTGTGGCCTAGTCGAGCCTAGCATGCATGCCAGTCGGTCTGCTGACTCGCCGCGGCACAAAACAATCCAAAACAATCCATGATGTCAAATTATCACATCCAAAGTGTCGCCATGAACGTCAGCTTCAACTTCTCCAGCCAAAGTTTTTTCATTGATAATCAGGTTTCATGTAATCATGAAATTAAACCTTGTTTGATGTGTATTCCCATTGCCACACAGCATAACGGTTTTCCAACTTGTCTTCTACGATAAAGCTGCTGATGAGCGGCGCTCATTGAGTGCTGAGGCTACAACCTATAATTAAAGACCGAATTAAAAAAGACTAGTTTGCGTCTGACGTCATGACAAAGGCGCGCCGTGATTGGTTGCTGACCTGCGCAGTATGGCATTTTTGGTCTGGTTGACAGGACGGCATACGCAAGCTAGTCTTTTTAATTCGGTCTTCAATTATACAACATATGAGTTTGAAAATATTCTAATGCATAATTCATTAACTTGATAGACCCACACCATTGGCGCCACGTGCTAGGTGTTTCTAGAATCCCTATAGAATAAGATTAATTTTAATGCTAATTTATTGCACATGCTGAGGAAGCGTGATTACCTTTTTGAACATTCAGAAATGGCGATAGGCGAATTTATGTATGGCGCAGAGAGGTGGGGGATATATATTGGGCTCTCAATATTGGGCGGAAATTAGAGTACTTGTCAGAAAATCAATTTGTACAATCGGCCTACATGCCGCGGAATGTGCGGCATTTTAGGTGTCAATTTCAAAGCAAACTACCTCCTGCGGAGGCAGAAAAACCGTTATGATGTGGCAATGGGAATACACATCAAACAAGGTTTAATTTCATGATTAGCCTACATGAAACCTGATTATCAATGCAAAAACTTTGGCTGGAAGTTGAAGCTGACGTTCATGGCGACACTTTGGATGTGATAATTTGACATCATGGATTGTTTTGTGCAAAATTGGAGGTATTTTTGTGCCGTGGCGAGTCAGCAGACCGACTGGCATGCATGCTAGGCTCGACTAGGCCACAATCATGATCATGATGCATTTGAGCTGCAATGTATGGTATGATACGCCTAGCCGCGCCTATGGCCGGCTTCATTGCTGTTCAAATACATGTACTAAAGTATTGCAATTTTATTGCGTTGATATAATTCGGAATAATTCGTTTTAAAGTATTTGCTTCCCCAATTCCCATGCGTGGTTGGTCATGTATCAGTTTTTTTTATGTTCTACTGAGTAGGCCTACTGTTGCAAGACTTTTCAACACTTTGACTGAGAAATTTGCTTTTTGTTTGTTTAAAGATAAAAATAAAATGCAAGAATCGTCTTTCCCCACACAATACTTCTTACAAACAAGGTGTTGATATTTAGAGAATAAACGATAGGAATTTTTATTTTGCCTATCCTCTACCGTGTGATAGACGACAGGCAGGTCGAATATTTTGAGTAGTGGATGCCGGCGCAGCCGGTATCCACTACGATAAAAATATTGGACCTGCCTGTCGTCTATCATAGGTAGAGGATAGGCAAAATAAAAATTCCTATCGTTTATTCTCATTCTTAGTCAGTTAAATATTATTTTATTAACTGTAAACAATTTTTTAAAGCAAAAACCAAGTTACCGTCATAAAAACTCCCCCTCATTATAAAATGAACGAAACTTGTTTACAACTTCACGTATTCTGGTGCGCGTACTGCTAGCGCGTCGCGTATTCCGCACTAGTCTACGCATACAGCGCGATACATACGCGCACCTCTACAAGCGCGTAAGGCATTATCAAGACGCATGATGACGTGGGGTCGTCTACGGCCTGATAAACGGCACCCGAAATCTTGCGATTGTCCAATCAAAAATGTGTCTACGAACTAGACCACTCCCACTGACTAAGAATGGCCCTTTTTCGATGCAAGACAAAGCACAAATGAAGGAAACAAAACAAAACAATGTTTTTGATTTTTTATTCAATTACACATACAAAAGAGTAATATGGCCTATAAAAAGACCCCCCTAAATATAATAATAGGGGCCTATTAATATTATTTTAGTCCTGAATACAAAATATAATAAACAAGAAATGCCTTTAAAAAGACAATGCCTCCAAGATACCAGTGGGCACCTTTTGTTATTAATTTAAGGAGACACTTGTAATGCTAGCTTTAAGGTAACGCTATTGGATATAGATTTTTGTCTGATTGAAATATGTGAGTCCATTCTCTCCTGATTACAAGACTGAACATTTTATTTTAATCGGATATTCGGTTACTAAAATATGGCCTGTCAAAATGGCGCGAAACCAAGAAGTTGGCAACAACTTTCTTTTATTTTTGTTATGCAATGTTGTCAGGTAGGCCCCCTGGGCCTTATTTTTGTAATTATATATGCAAGAATTATACAAAGTAAAATGTTCAGATCGGCTACAAAATAAAATATAAAACCCATAGATGCCTTTGGCAAATTTCCATAATTAATTAGGGCCCTAATCAACTTTTCTAATAAGTGGCCCTAATTAATTATGCAAATTGAAATTTGCCAAAACGCAACCGTAATTTTGTAGTATAGTTTGTGTTCTACCCATGTACAATGTACCATGCCTCAGTACTATAGCTCTTTTAATTGTATCTGAAATCTTCACTTTGCATAATTCATGCATGTAATTAGAAAATCATCTGGCAACTGGACTTGTCAAAAATATAGAAAATAAAAAGAAAGTTGTTGCCAATTTTTTATTTTGGTTTCGCGCCATTTTGACAGCCCATATCTCAAGAACCGAATGTAATCTACAGGGCATACGCTTTAACATATTATTTAAATAGAAAGAAAATCTAAATTTGTGCATTTATAGCCAATAGGGCCACGGTCACCTAAAGCCATGTTGCAGATAATTCTGATGTATGAAATAAGACCTTCAAACTTTAAGATATGAAGAGTTCCAGATGCAGGCAGCCGTTTCTGTTTTTTAAATAGGCCTATAGGCCTAAGTTGTATCAAGAGTCATTTCTCGTGGATTTTTTGACTGAAAATTACGATTGTAACGTTTCAGAGTAACACATTTTCGTATCAGATTCTTTTATGCTTGTTTATTATATTTTGTATTCAGGACTAAAATAATATTAATATTATTATATTTAGGGGGGTCTTTTCATAGGCCATTACTTTTTTGTAGGCCTATGTGTAATTGAATAAAAAATCAAAAACATTATTGTTTTGTTTTGTTTCCTTCATTTGTGCTTTGTCTTGCATCGAAAGGGCCAATATCAACACCTTGTTTGTAAGAAGTATTGTGTGGGGAAAGATGATTCTTGTATTTTATTTTTATTTTTATCTTAACAAACAAAAAGCAAATTTCTCAGTCGAAGTCTTGAAACGGTCATGGGTATGCATGCAAAGATATTGCAACAGTACTCAGTAGAATGTAAAAAACTGACAAACATACCCAGGGCATACATATACCACCAACATGACCAACCACGCATGGGAATTGGGGAAGCAAATACTTTAAAACGAATTATTCCGAATTATATCAACGCAATAAAATTGCAATACTTTAGTACATGTATTTGAACAGCAATGAAGCCGGCCATAGGCGCGGGTAAGCGTATCATACCACACCCGTACATTGCAGTTCAAATGCATCATGATCATATGATGTAGACACGATGATTGTGGCCTAGTCGAGCTAGGCCTGCATGCCAGTCGGTCTGCTGACTCGCCGCGGCACAAAAATACCTCCAATTTTGCACAAAACAATCCATGATGTCAAATTATCACATCCAAAGTGTCGCCATGAACGTCAGCTTCAACTTCTCCAGCCAAAGTTTTTGCATTGATAATCATGTTTCATGTAATCATGAAATTAAACCTTGTTTGATGTGTATTCCCATTGCCACAGCATAACGGTTTTCCAACTTGTCTTCTACGATAAAGCGCTGAGGCTACAACCTATAATTAAAGACCAAATTAAAAAAAGACTAGTTGCGTCTGACGTCATGACAAAGGCGCGCCGTGATTGGTTGCTGACCTGCGCAGTATGGCATTTTTGGTCTGGTTGACAGGACGGCATACACAAGCTAGTCTTTTTAATTTGTCTTCAATTATACAACATATGAGCTTGGAAATATTCTAATGCATAATTCATGAACTTGATAGACCCACGCCATTGGCGCCACGTGCTAGGTGTTTCTAGAATCCCTATAGAATAAGATTAATTTTAATGCTTATTTATTGCACATGCTGAGGAAGCGTGATTACCTTTTTGAACATTCGGAAATGGCGATAGGCGAATGTATGTATGGCGCACAGAGGTGGGGGATATATATTGGGCTCTCAATATTGGGCGGAAATTAGAGTACTTGTCAGAATATAAATTTGTACAATCGGCCTACATGCCGCGCAATGTGCGGCATTTTGGGTGTCAATTTCAAAGCAAACTACCTCCTGCGGAGGCAGAACAAGCATCAAAAAATCTGATACGAAAATTTGTTACTCTGAAACGTTACAATCGTAATTTTCAGTCAAAAAATCCACGAGAAATGACTCTTGATACAACTTGGGCATATATTTAAAAAAACAGAAACGGCTGCCTGCATCTAGAACTCTTATTTCATACATCAGAATTATCTGCAAGATTGCAAGATGGCTTTAGGTGACCGTGGCCCTATTGGCTAATGCACAAATTTAGATTTTCTTTCTATTTAAATAATATGTTAAAGCTTTAATATGCCCTGTAGATTACATTCGGTTCTTGAGATATGGCCTGTCAAAATGGCGCGAAACCAAAACAAAAAATTGGCAACAACTTTCTTTTTATTTTCTATATTTTTGACAAGTCCAGTTGCCAGATGATTTTCTAATTATGCATGAATTATGCAAAGTAAAGATTTCAGATACAATTAAAAGAGCTATAGTAGGCCTACTCATGGTACTTGGGTAGAACACAAACTGTACTACAAAATTTTGGCAAATTTCAATTTGCATAATTAATTAGGGCCACTTATTAGAAAAGTTGATTAAGGCCCTAATTAATTATGCAAATGGAAATTTGCACGGAATAAAGGCATCCATGGGTTTTATATCTTATTTTGTAGCCGATCTGAACATTTTACTTTGTACAATTCTTGCATATATAATTAGAAAATAAGGCCTACCTGACAACATTGCATAACAAAAATAAAAGAAATTTGTTGCCAACTTCTTGGTTTCGCGCCATTTTGACAGGCCATATATTTTGGTAACCGAATATCCGATTAAAATAAAATTTTCAGTCTTGTAATCAGGAGAGAATGGACTCACATATTTCAATCAGACAAACATCTATATCCAATAGCGTTACCTTAAAGCTAGCATTATAAGTGTCTCCTTTAACTAATAACAAAAGGTGCCCACTGGTATCTTGGAGGCATTGTCTTTTTTAAAGACATTTCTTGTTTTGGATTAAAAAAAGCCCGTTTTGCCAAATGAAACATAGCTTAATCCTAATCCTTTAGGTACTCCTAACTGGCAATGAAAGGTCAAATTTTAATATTTGGTCTATTTTTGGAAATAAGGGTAAAAAATATGCATTTTTAGGTTGTTTTTCGACCTTTTTCGTCAGTATTCTGTGACAATCAGGCCCAAAGACTTGAACAAAGACTAATTTGAAGTTATGCATTCTAAATTTTGGAAAACACATTTTCCAATTTTTTCATAACCAATTAGCAAAAATAACATAGGCCTAATATTAAAATAGATTTTGAATGCTTAGACTTGTGCCAAGTCTTACAATTATGTTTCTGCAATTGTAAGAAAACATGCAAAATTTTACCTCAAATTGCAAAAATATTAAAATTTGACTTTTATTGCCAGTTAGGACTATACCTTAAGGATTAGGATTTAGCTATGTTTCATTTGGTAAAACAGGATAATATTTTTTTAATTCCAAAAAATAAGTTCTGTATTTTTCTGGAATGGGGAGTAGATCCAATGTCTATGCTATAGGTTACTCAGATCAAATGGTGCAGGGCTTCTTCTGCTTCCTCAAACGTGGGATGTAAAATGCAGGCGCGACTGAGCAGACGACGGTCAACTCTCACGCATTCGGTCACTTTCTCACGCTAAGGTAGCCGAATCTCACGCCTAGGTAGTAGGGCCTAAATCACACGCAAAGAGCTGTCAAATGAGTAAAATCTCATGCATCGTAAAAATAATTTGTTGTCCCTACACTTTTTAGATTCTCATTAATCTCAAGCGCCGTGGCTCAAATAATCATGGTTCAAACAAAATGAACATCGCATTCGGAAAAAAAATTACGCCTCTGTTCGACAGTCAAACTGAGTGTCTCACACCATGCAAAAAGTTGACAGCCCTGGATGATGGGGTGATCGAATTTAGGAAAAATAAATGGTTGTCCCACTGACAACCAGATTACAATTTCTGGTTGTCCGTTTAATTTTTTGGTTTTCCGTAGGCCTACAAATGTGACTTTTTGCTAGATTTATGGTTGTCCGGCGGACAACCGAATCAGTTTTTTTGGTTGTCCGGCGACTTTTTTAGTTGTCCCGGGCAGCCGGACAACCAAAATTTCGGACCACTAGTATCAACAATATGTAACCAGAAATTAAATACCGTACCAGTTTGGTTGATTAGTATTACATGGCGCAGCTTAAAACCATGTCCTTAATTGTTTTTGCACAAATAGGGGCATTTTTGGAAAAGTGTCCTTGCTTTGCCAAATCAAAAGTCCCATAGATATATGTGCTAAATTTGCCATAAGAAAACATTTTTCCTTCACAGGTGCAATTCTTGTCTGACCCCCTGGCTGGAAAAAATAAGTTGACTGTCATTTTTTTTTATGACAGGCCCTCAACAGGGTCAGAAATTCGGCGAGAATTCATTCTCGCAAAGATTCTCGTCAACAAAATTGCAAGAATCTAAATGGATTCTCGTAAATATTTTAGTTTATCATACAAAATTATATGGCGAGAATTCATTTTTCTTGCAAAATTCCACTTCTCACACTTGGTTACACATTTCTTACCCTGCTCTAAGTCCGGGAATTAAAGCCATATTATAACATTTTCATACAAAATAGATTAGCATTAAAAGCCATAAAATGTTAGTTTTTACTGTCAGATCATATATCCCCTTTTATTTTTGAGCCGAACAACTACGGCAAAGCAAAGGAAATTTGAATTTACTACCAGCGCATATGTCGCCATACCTGAGACGAAAATAGTTTCGTCTCAGGCCAATACGTACCACTCCTTGGGATGGTACGACCCTTTGTGTAGATCACCGTCTTGCACGCCGTGTACGTACTGTGTGTTATGAACATCGTGTATGGGTTCGACTAATAATTCCATCGTAATAATAAAACGCCGGTTCCATCGTTTTATTCAAAATCTCGGATTTTGACAAAACTACAGCACCTAGAGTCTTGATTTTTGCAGGGTATATAGGTTTTTAAAGTACAATATAATCGTGTACAAAAATTAATTTTAAAAAATCAGTGAGGGCATCCTCCTCAGCAAATGTTATAATATGGCTTTAACTAATTTTATACAAGCAAAACCATGCCAGTATTATTTTAAAATCATTAAAAATTACTTGATCTCTCACATCTGTGGTGCAGTTGCAGGATTTAACATAACATATTCATGACCAATCCAAATTTAGCTAAAAGTATTCAAATTTCTGCTTATTTCAATACTGTGGGATTTTTTTCTGAAAATTGAAATTAAGGGCACACAACCATATTATACTATTTGGTGGAGGAATATGAAGGGCCGCTTTTAGATGTTCTTGGTTCGGGGGTCCCCCAAGGTACAGTCTTGGGACCCCTACTGTTTTTGGCATATATTAATGATTTGCCGTCTAAAGTTCACTCAAAGGTCAGACTTTTTGCGGACGATTGTATTCTCTACAACAGAATACAATCCACCGAGGATGCCGAGAAACGCCAAGAGGATCTTGATGCTTTAGTCAAGTGGGAGAGAGACTGGCAGATGTCTTTTAATTCTTCCAAGTGCTTCAGTATGAGAGTCACTCACAAGAGGAATCCAGTTACCAAGAATTACAAGATGGGTCACCATATCCTCGAGGAGGTGAAACATCACCCGTACCTCGGCGTTGAACTTAGCAATGATTTAAAATGGTCTACTCACATCAATCAAACTGTTACCAAGGCTAATAAAACGCTGGGCTTGCTGAAGAGAAATATATACTA
Organism: Amphiura filiformis; assembly: GCF_039555335.1. Classification (NCBI taxonomy): domain Eukaryota; kingdom Metazoa; phylum Echinodermata; class Ophiuroidea; order Amphilepidida; family Amphiuridae; genus Amphiura; species Amphiura filiformis. The sequence goes on along the minus strand of NC_092641.1, from coordinate 53,479,115 downwards.
CTGCAACAACAGCACTAAGTCTATTGCCTACAAGTCCCTGATAAGACCCAAGCTAGAGTACTGCTCCGGGATCTGGGATCCACAGCACAAATCAGATGGGGATAAGTTAGAAAGAATAAAAAAAAGAGCTGCCAGGTTTACTGTTGGCGATTACAGCAGGGAGTCCAGTATCACTAAAATTCTTGCTGATTTAGAGTGGGAACCTCTTCAGGACCGTAGGACCAAATTACGCTTGACGACCATCTACAAAGAAACTCACGGGTATATACCAAGTAACATCAAAAGTCATCTTCGAGATACAAATTCATCCAGTCAACCCAGGACCAGGCAATCGGGGGCCTTATCTTACAACATAATCACCACAAACAAAGACTGTTATAGGTACTCGCTATATCCAAAGACTATTCGCGAATGGAACCAACTCGACCATAACCTACGCATCGCACCTGACGTCAAGACCTTCAAGACCAATCTAGAAACCATCAACATCAAGACGCTGACTTCAAAGGCCCACTTTAATATTTAACCGCGACTTTGCACATGACCCCCCCCCCCCGAACGTATGCGACAACCAGAGATGGTGATTGTACGTGACAAGACAGATACAGATACAGAAAGGACCCAGAAAAGGACCCATGTTTCTGGGACAGATAGTAGATATTCATACACCCCTGAGTGGTAGATTAAGGTCATGTTTTCTATAGAGGGTGTATGGATTTCAACCAGAATGGACCCATATCCACTCCGGTGACTACCTCAAAAAAGTTACTTCACTACAGATGAACAGTTTTGCAAACACTTAATTTTAATTCAGGTTCTTTCTTTTTATAAATGTGTTTTAAAAATTCATTGTAAACAATAAACATGAGATACATTTAAACACAATTTACAAGCACGTTACTTAGTTGCATTTTATTACTTATTACATTAGTTAAGTACACTTTCATTTTGTATGTTTCACACCAATTCACTCTGTGATAATAAATAAACCACAGAACTACAACAATACAAAATTGGAATGTTATTTCAATGACATACGGAATGGTTTATATTATATTTCCCAATAATATAACGATCCAGAAAACAAGCAACAGGGTCAAGATGGTTAACGTTTAATTCAACAACTCTTCCTATACCTTTGTACAGGAGCCAACCGTTGTTAATCCGTGATGAATCCACAGTTCAGTAGCGTATACGCGAACGCAAGGTTACGTGTACGCATTACGCATGAGCGCGTCAAATTCGTCATGGCTGGAACATAATGCGTAAACATGACTCTCTTATGTTGGCGGTAGCAGCTAAATATCACCGCTTTATTCTTCAATTTTATTGATGATATCAACATAGAAATAGCGCAATCTTTTTGTAAGGTTGGGTGGCAATGACAAACGGACATTCCGAATGAAAGAATCATGTGAATTAGACATCTTTAGCGTGTTTCGTTGTTGAAAGGGATTCAATCATGTTTCACCGTTGTTCATCACCGATTAACAATGATGCGTTCGGGTCGGATGCTAAAGTTGCCTCGCGAAGTAAACCACTCAGACGACGCGGACGCATCGTTGTTAATCAGTGATGAACAACAGTGAAACATAATTGAATCCCTAAATATTTGATTATATAAAGGGTATAAAACATTTAATAAGGCAAGAGGATCAAATTAGTTTGATCTTTTGATCGATGCCTGGTCGGTCCTTACGAAATATCAATTAGTTAGCTATAATGTTACCTTTTTAACATTTTAAAGCTTTGTAGGTAATGCATTTTCCAATACAATTTTACCATTAATTCTGATAAGTTGATAGTTCATTATAACAAGCATCGAAGCAGCATAGACGGTTGATCAAAAGATCGAATAAATTTGCCTCTGGTACCTAAAATACTGAAAAACAATTGTTGGCAATTTTTGGAACTTTATTAAAAACGTTTTATACCCTTTATACAACCCGATAACTTTGGTTGCTATCTACAGTAGATAGCTATAATTACAAAAAGGCCTCAATGCACTTAACCTATTTTGCTGTGTTACCTAGGTAACAAAACATTCCTATCCTTATTTCAATTGTTTTATCATAACAAACACATCAATCAAACTGTTACCAAGGCTAATAAAACGCTGGGCTTGCTGAAGAGAAATATATACTACTGCAACAACAGCACTAAGTCTATTGCCTACAAGTCCCTGATAAGACCCAAGCTAGAGTACTGCTCCGGGATCTGGGATCCACAGCACAAATCAGATGGGGATAAGTTAGAAAGAATAAAAAAAAGAGCTGCCAGGTTTACTGTTGGCGATTACAGCAGGGAGTCCAGTATCACTAAAATTCTTGCTGATTTAGAGTGGGAACCTCTTCAGGACCGTAGGACCAAATTACGCTTGACGACCATCTACAAAGAAACTCACGGGTATATACCAAGTAACATCAAAAGTCATCTTCGAGATACAAATTCATCCAGTCAACCCAGGACCAGGCAATCGGGGGCCTTATCTTACAACATAATCACCACAAACAAAGACTGTTATAGGTACTCGCTATATCCAAAGACTATTCGCGAATGGAACCAACTCGACCATAACCTACGCATCGCACCTGTCGTCAAGACCTTCAAGACCAATCTAGAAACCATCAACATCAAGACGCTGACTTCAAAGGCCCACTTTAATATTTAACCGCGACTTTGCACATGACCCCCGAACGTATGCGACAACCAGAGATGGTGATTATGCGTGACAAGACAGATACAGATACAGAAAGGACCCAGAAAAGGACCCATGTTTCTGGGACAGATAGTAGATATTCATACACCCCTGAGTGGTAGATTAAGGTCATGTTTTCTATAGAGGGTGTATGGATTTCAACCAGAATGGACCCATATCCACTCCGGTGACTACCTCAAAAAGTTACTTCACTACAGATGAACAGTTTTGCAAACACTTAATTTTAATTCAGGTTCTTTCTTTTTATAAATGTGTTTTAAAAATTCATTGTAAACAATAAACATGAGATACATTTAAACACAATTTACAAGCACGTTAATTAGTTGCATTTTATTACTTATTACATTAGTTAAGTACACTTTCATTTTGTATGTTTCACACCAATTCACTCTGTGATAATAAATAAACCACAGAACTACAACAATACAAAATTGGAATGTTATTTCAATGACATACGGAATGGTTTATATTATATTTCCCAATAATATAACGATCCAGAAAACAAGCAACAGGGTCAAGATGGTTAACGTTTAATTCAACAACTCTTCCTATACCTTTGTACAGGAGCCAACCGTTGTTAATCCGTGATGAATCCACAGTTCAGTAGCGTATACGCGAACGCAAGGTTACGTGTACGCATTACGCATGAGCGCGTCAAATTCGTCATGGCTGGAACATAATGCGTAAACATGACTCTCTTATGTTGGCGGTAGCAGCTAAATATCACCGCTTTATTCTTCAATTTTATTGATGATATCAACATAGAAATAGCGCAATCTTTTTGTAAGGTTGGGTGGCAATGACAAACGGACATTCGAATGAAAGAATCATGTGAATTAGACATCTTTAGCGTGTTTCGTTAGTTGAAAGGGATTCAATCATGTTTCACCGTTGTTCATCACCGATTAACAATGATGCGCTCGGTCGGATGCTAAAGTTGCCTCTCAAGTAAACCACTCAGACGACGCGGACGCATCGTTGTTAATCAGTGATGAACAACAGTGAAACATAATTGAATCCCTAAATATTTGATTATATAAAGGGTATAAAAACATTTAATAAGGCAAGAGGATCAAATTAGTTTGATCTTTTGATCGATGCCTGGTCGGTCCTTACGAAATATCAATTAGTTAGCTATAATGTTACCTTTTTAACATTTTAAAGCTTTGTAGGTAATGCATTTTCCAATACAATTTTACCATTAATTCTGATAAGTTGATAGTTCATTATAACAAGCATCGAAGCAGCATAGACGGTTGATCAAAAGATCGAATAAATTTGCCTCTGGTACCTAAAATACTGAAAAACAATTGTTGGCAATTTTTGGAACTTTATTAAAAACGTTTTATACCCTTTATACAACCCGATAACTTTGGTTGCTATCTACAGTAGATAGCTATAATTACAAAAAGGCCTCAATGCACTTAACCTATTTTGCTGTGTTACCTAGGTAACAAAACATTCCTATCCTTATTTCAATTGTTTTATCATAACAAACACTTTGCCGTTTTTGACCCCGACAGAGCCAAAAACGTGGCCTTTGACATTTTTGGTTATAACTAGATAGGTCAAACTATACATTTTTTGAATCCTTGTGACTAGAGGAATACATTGAAATTGCAATTTGATTGAGCAATTTTAAAATTTGACCATGTGTAAAGTTTGACGACCTTTGCCCACCAAAAGCTACTCTTGTTCAATTGCTATCATGCATTTGTGTGTAGCCCATGATATTAACTATCTGTGGTAGCAGTGCAGATTCCCCCCCCCCCTCTAAACTGGTACCAAACACCCCATCTGAGGGAGTCAGGCTCATATGCTAATAGGACTAGCGGTTCTTACAGGGATAAAATAATAGGCCCTATGCATATGAAAAGGCACAATTATGGTTTGTGAAGGTATAAGCACATGATTATTATTATTATTATTACTATTATTATTATTGCTTTTACTACACAATAATCAAGTACTGGTACATGTAGAATACACTACAGAATACAGGGGTCACACTTATACGAAAGCATGAAATCTATTAAAAAGCTGCTAAAAGATGAACATTCACTTGATGGAGGTGTCTTTAAAACGATACAATTATGTGTGTTATAAAAACCCTGATTGGCAAATTTCATTAGACCACCAACCAAGCATGTCCCAGTTTTCCATAATGTACACATCTCCTCTGACATCTCTCACAAGCTTACATTTTTACCAGTCTATAATATCGAATTGATTAATTCGAATTAAACAATTCATTGATGTTAGCACTGGGTAGTAGCCATTACTGCCAGTAGACAGGAAGTCTAGAAAGTTGACCTCAACGCTGTGGGTGGTCTTCCTGTACTTTTGAATGGGACAGCAGTAACCTTGGCCAATTTTTAGACCAAAATTTTGGATTTTTCAGATTTTGTGAGAGCATAACAAGACTATCCGTCGATGGATTTCGATTTCCGTCGGTAAACATTTTTTAAATTAAGTTTTTCATAACATATTAAAAACGCAGATACCCCTGCTGTATAATAAATTAGCTAGGTAAGTTTTGAGTAACCTTGATGAAAATTATCAAAAAAGTGCCTATTCTTTTGTGTGTTTATGGTCCATCACTTGTCACTTGGTAGTCTTGTAACATGTCTAAATGGCGCTACCCATGGCCACTCGATGAATTGTTTAATTCGAATTAATCAATTTCGTTATTATAGACTGTTTACTATAACAATTAAATATATTCTATATTATCACTGTTAATTTTATGTAATGAGATACCTTTCATACAACAAACACAGTTTTTCACCAGGTTCACTGTCGCAAATAATAAAGGAGATAATTAGAAAAGTGATCCTGCTGAAAATCAAACCCAGGATTTCAGGTTTTCGAGACCTGTGCCTTTGGAGCTTTGTGATTAGGCTGGTTGCAATTTGAACCTATAAGCAGTTACTAAACTTATCTCCTCCCCGCAAATAGCCCATAGTAGATAGGGCCGTAAATATGATAAGTAATTGCCATCCTCCCTGTGGAGGAAATTTAACATGGAAAAACAGGGGCATGATCGATAGCAATTGAATTCAACAAACATAATTTTTCACCCTGTTTATTCCCGTTGATCATGCCACTGTTTTTCCCAGATACCTTTCATGTTGCTAATTACGTAGGGACATTACTTTGAATACAATTTTAAAATCTCGCACCATTATCGTCCATTAATAAGCATATAGGCCCGAAAAATAAAAATAAAATAAATAAAATTAAGAAAAAAAGAACAAAAAAGTTTCATGGTCTTTATCATACGCAATTTACCGCTTAAACACCAAGCCCTGCTTGGCCAGTTCTCCACAGAAGAACTTACTTACACCTGTTACTTTGATGACAGACAGAACAGAATTTACATGGATAAATTTGAACCTTAACTAATTCCCTAAGGAACTTGAACCAAAAGTGGGGCTTCCACTTTAAAATGTGTTTAAAAAAATGCCGACCAACATACCCTAATTTTTTATGTTACTCAAATCAAACAATTTTTTTTCTAGGCCTAATGATAAACAATGATTAAGTAGTTTGTGGGCTACATGATCCATCACAGGTTACTCCAGTTAAAATCCAAACACCCCAGGCATTCATTTTTGACAATTACATGAGCTCTGTTAATCACTCTCCTGAGTTTACTAAGGTGATCAACAAGGAGCTCAATATTTTAATATTTGTACAAAAACATAGGATTTTCAACTTGTTAGGAGCTTAGTAAATCATACTCTTGAAATGTTGTTAAGGAGAGCTGTAGGAGCTCTGGTGCCCCCTATTGAAGACATCATTATCTTCCACACAAGGAGTGTGAATTCAAGAATTTCAAATGGGGCCTACTGAAAACTAATTTGAGTTATATTGCGTATATAAAGTTAATGTAATTAAATATCTATTACAATATCCCAATACAGCTATATTGGACAGAAGGTATATAAAAAGTCAAGGTGGTTTGTTAGCACACACTTAATTAAGACTACATGATAATAAGGGTAAAATAGTTTAATTATATGTATAATAAAGATATCTTTATTAAAGCTATGGTATTTAAGTCAAGGTGGTTCACATACTATTATGATAATATAAAATTCCTTTTTTTTTTACACTTGAGATAATACATCTAAAAACTGTTGTTAATTATTCAACATCAAGGTGGTTCACAAAAACATGGCAATAATCATCAAATAGTCTAATATACAATACAATACAATACAATACAATTAGTTTGGTACTTATATAAAGCCAAGGTGGTTCACAAGCACACACAAATAATGCAAATATGGAGGCATGATTTGCCAGGCTTACATGAATGAGAACTCTGCTATTACAGAACTTAACAATTTCAAAATGTATGTATCATTCGCCTGTGCATCTATTCAAAATCACTCTCATATGATGGGATTTGGAATAGATGCACAGGCGTACGATAGGTATGTTTAGCAATCGCAAGCTCACAAATACCATACATAAACTTTTTTTTTATTTGGTCAAACTAAGGCACCATTGTTAAGGCATTCATTGGGCTATTCGAGTTGAAAACTATACACTTCCTATGGAAGACATGACCTGGCCCTTATTTTCCACACAGGGAGTGTAGATTTCAAATGGAGTCACCCACTCAGGTAACCACATTTTAAAATTCAGAGTGGAATTTTACACTCCCTGCATGGAAGGTCATGCCAGCCCAGTGGTGGCACCACAGGGGCATAAAAAAATCCTGGCACCATCACTGTGCCAGCCATGTCTTCCATAGGGGGCATATGGATTTCAACTGGAATAGCCCATTATATCACAATCAATTTTATTAATGAGTACACATTTATACAGCAGATTGAGGTATCTTCAACACAACATCAAATGAGTTGAAATTTAGTATTTATAAGCAGTATAAAGATGCAGAGAAGGGAGAATGTGCTCCTGGAGTACTCACTTTTATGTTGATGACATCTCAAATTTGCACACACTATAGGTGATGCAATGGGCTATTCCAGTTGAAATCCACACTACCCCTGTAGAAGATTTTGGAAATATCTTCCACAGCAGGAGTATGTTTTTCAAATGTAATTATCAGGGTTAATCATTTTGAAACCCACACTCCCCCTGTATTATGGCTTCACCAATATCTTCCACAACTGGATGGGTATTTCAAATGGAAGTTACCCAAATGTTGATTCTATTTGAAACTCATACTCCCTCTGTGGAAGACTTTAGCTGAATCTTCCACAGGGTAAGTGTGGATTTGAAATGGAATAGCCCAATCCGGCAAAATGGTTCAATATTTATTGTGACAGTTTTAGTTATACAGCATCTAAATGAATGTAATCAAATTTCATAAAGGAAGTAAACATACTTATGAGACCATTTTTGGACCATAATTTACATAACAATCAGTGAATACACTGACAAAATTTCATTGATATAGCTCCTTCACTTGTTGGTGATTTAAAAAAACTTTTTGATACCCCCGCCATATATATAACCTGACAATAAAAAGTTTTCTGTAAAACTTTTTTTTTCGTTTGCTGGGTAATCATACTTTTTGATGCCCTCTTCACTAATGAAAGGACTTTCATTTATAGGATGCCATTGAACTTCTGGTTTGTTCCCTTATGCTTGAATGCATTTTAACATATGTGACACGGTCAAGGGAAATGAGTCGATGTCGCTAATATTGATTTTGAGATATTGGCAAAGAAAGTGTTAAAATTCTTTTGTTTTATATTGTTTTCAGCGATTGATAAATTGACGTAACTTCACAAAGAAAAGTCGTATCAACATGAGGTTTTCAGTTTTTGAAAGCACTAAATGTCCGCTTTAGAAACGTGTGTAAAACTCATTTTCGACCAGGGCCGACATGTGACTCATTCCCCTTGATCATGTCACATATTGATATCATTGTAGATTCTGCATACTGTAAAACAAATATCACCTGTTAGTGAAAGTTTCGATTTGGGTTTTCTAGGAAGTTCTAAGAACTGTTTTATCAAACTCGATGTGATTTCAATAGTCATGTCAAGTGCTGGAAGCAAAAATGACCAAGAAGCGATCAGAGATTGGAATGTAATGTATGGAGAGATGATGTAATGGGCATAATACAGGGTAAATGTGGGTTAAAATGAAATAAATTTTGGATTATATAGCACCTTTATCCAGTGCTGTACCATCACTACCATGGTGAATCATCAGAATCAAATCGCATTAACTAGGCTGGTTGCAGCTGTCCCCGGTTCAAACCTATCTGCATTTAGATTGTAACATTCACCAATTATAATGCAGCTCCCCTAATTCCATTGGGTGAAGGAAGTTTTTGATAACCAAACAAACTAATCACCACTATTTTAAGCAGGAGGAAACTGGGGATCCTGCACGACCTGGAGTTTAATCCAGGACCTCAATGGTGCAAGGCAAGGGAACAACTGCTGCGCCAGTTTGCTATCAAGGTTAGAAGAAATTCGGAAATGAAAAAACACTTAGTGCCAGACTTCAGCATCAATGTTTTTGTGATCCACATGGTGTAGAAAAAAAACTCTAGGGGACTGGTGCCGACATGTACAGTGCTAGTTAAACCTTTCATCACAATGACGTCTCATCACAATGACGTGGTCACTTTTGTTTTATTGGATTGATTCGTTTTGTGGTATGTATGGTATGGGATATAATGACAAAAGAAAAAAGTACAAGAAAAGACTGTCTCAGTTGTTATCACACAAATTACGGGGTACCATGTTGTGTTTGATAACGTCAACATGAACCAGAAGAGAAGACACAAAATGTCAAACAACAAAAATGAACAACACAACCTGGTACAGCTGTATGCAGTCATCTTAGAACGTATAAACCTTGACCATCTACCGGATGAATCTTCGCATCTTGTCAGACATTAGGGAGTTGGTTATTGCTACCTGCTGGCTGTCTGCAAGTGGTTAACTATTTTGAAGGTGGTTTGTACGGCTAATCACACAGGGAGTGTGAATTTCAAATGGGGTTACCTGAACAATGCTGAATGGGTGACTCCATTTGAAATCTACATCGCTTGTGTGTGGTAGACTAAGGTCATGTCTTCACTAAGGGGTGTATAGATTACAACTGGGAAAGCCCATTGTGATACACCAACTTTGATATATTTGTTGTCCGTTTTTATGCATACAGCTAATGCTTGATATGTGCATTCACTACCACACAGATTCAGGTATTCTAAATAAGCTGCACACCCACATCAGTCAAGTACTTGTGTGCCAGAAAACACAATGGGCTATTCCAGTTGTAATCCACACTACCCCTGTGGAAGATTTTGGAAATATCTTACCACAGGGGGAGCATGTTTTTCAAATGTAATCAGTCAGGGTTAATCATTTTGAAACCCATGTGCACTCCCCCCTGTATTATGGCTTCGCCAATATCTTCCACAACTGGAGTGAGTATTTCAAATGTAAGTTACCCAAATGTTTATTCTATTTGTAACTCATACTCCCTCTGTGGAAGACTTTAGCTAAATCTTCCACAGGGGTAGTGTGGATTTGAAATGGAATAGCCCAATGCAGCTGGCAAAGCAATCACAAAATTTCCAAGCACCAACACTGGCTTAACGAAAGGACATAGAAGAACGATCAACAGGAGCTGTATGCAGTCTTAGACCGCATGAACTTTGAACATCTACCGGATGAAGCTCCCATATTGTCAGACATTAGCGAGTTGGGTAGTGATACCATTTATTTATTATTATCATTGTCTTGTTCTTATCTGTACAATTTTGAAATTACACAATACTTTTATTCTCTAAACAGGTATTTCATTTTATTTTGTTCTTTTCTATTCTATATCACCAATATTGTATTGTTTATTTGCTTGTTTGCTTTTTGCCAAACTTGAGAATAAATAGATATTTTATTTTGTGCTGTATTTCACTGTATGTTTGCCTGTTTGCTTCTGCAAGTTTAAAATAAGTCATAAAATTGAATAAATGTCAGATACAAGACCACAAAACGTATGGACCTTATGGTAAGGCACCCATATTTATGAACGACGTAATCTTCAGTCGGGCAACTAAATACAAGAAGTTTGTAAGACCAACAATCAACATACAGCCCAAGTATGACAAATATATGTTTGTGAATACAAATGGTGGGCCCATAAAGCCAAGCGATTTGTTTAGAAGAAGGCACTGGAAGAGGGTGATCGGAGAGGATTAAGCCTTTACCAATACTATGGTGAGGCACTGGGAGGTGAAACTACCAGCAGTTCATTAGAATACATGTTCCTTAATACCAATGGTAGGCCAATCAAGCCAAGCGATACATTTCGCAGACACTGGAAGAGGGTTACAGGGGAAGACAGGGCATTTACCAATACCATGGTGAGGCACCAGGAGGTGAAACTGGTTAAGTGTGCATTCTGATGAAAAAAATATTACTAACTGTTACAACCTTGTCGTGATTTGAATAGTCACATAATAATAAAAGTAAGCAAGGTTGTATTTCAACAAGTTTTTAGAGCAATATAAATTATCACCCCTACACCCCCTTTAAAGTGCAAAGTTCAAAGCGAAAGCCTAATTGCGTATATCAGTAGTTCATTAGAAGCAAGATAAAGGTCCAGCCCAAATATGACAAGTATATGTTCCTCAACACTAATGGTGGCCCCATAAAGCCAAGTGATGCTTTCAGAAGGCACTGGAAGAGAGTGAACGGGGAGGACATGAACTTTACTAATACTATGGTACGGCACAGGGTTTATAGGCACCTTTGCTTCACATGGAAATTTTATTTAAGAAAGGACCAGACATCCCACCATACAGAAGCAAAATTAACAGAATCCTCGAAAATAAGGTAGCGCATTACATACATTACATTCACAACAGCATTTTTTTAACTATTATTGTGATATGAGCCCTTTCATTGAATGTTGGTATTTGCCTTAGCTTTAAATTTGTAGACTTATATAATGCCACAACTGCTGCAGGCTACTGTTTAAGTTAATCTATATTATTGTTCCTTCAATTTGACCATTATATAACCTATAAATGCACTATGGGAGGAGGGAAGGGTGGGTTAAAAATCGGGAACATAAGGTAGATATGACCAATCACTACTTGCATGGTTCCGCCATTATGCACAATGTGCAAGGAGAGCCTCGAACTGGCAGCACACATGAATGAACCGAACCAGTCATATTACATTTTGTGTAAAGTTATGTAATTATTCCTTTCAAGCTCGTTCATGTGATGTCAGTCCAAGGCTCTTCTTGCACATTGTACATAATGGCGGAACCGTGCAAGTATTGAATAGTATTCACTTCACCAGCACCCATGATTTGAAAATCCCATTGAAATCAATTCTACCAAGTAATTAATAATGCCAGCCCCTGTAAAGCTACCAATTAACTACCAAAAAACGTCTATATTACCTTCTCCAATCTTAATGTTTGATTGAATGGAAAAATTCATTTTGCCATTTAACTTTATTACACATAAATTATATTTACTTTTAAATTTCAATTTTGTAATTTACTTTCTGTTTTTCTGCTTTGTTGTTTGTTTCAGGTAATTATAGTATACAAAGCCAAAAAGGCTGTGTCTATACTGCGAAACTATGGTAGCCAGCGGAAACTACATGGTTCATCTCAGGTCCCATGCAAATGAAGGCAACAAGGAATTTAAGGAGATTATGTCCCTGCCAACCAAAGAGCGCATCCATAAAGTTAACATCATTAGAAATAAAGCAATGATGAACATGAACATGAAAAGGGTTGAGCAGGGACAAGAACCAGTATGCAACAGAAACCAACAAATTAACAAAAACGGAAAGGGTGACACAAAATACTGCATCCATTGCAAGCGGTGGATTCTACCGACCCTTGCATGGAAACATGCAAAAAGTTGCAACCCAACTACTTCAACAAGGCCGTGCATAACTGCAACATTAAAAAACCAAAATGCTGATGCATTCCATGATCATGTGACTAGTCACATCAGAGACGATAACATCGGTAAACTGGCCAAGGTCGTGGACAGTACTTGTTCAAAGGGGATCACCAAAAAAGGGTGTGCGTCACAGGTCCAATGAGGCTGTTGGCTAACATTTTACACACTGGTCGAGAAATCTCCCAGCAACATAATATGTCCCTAACTGATATGCTGCGAACATGTCATTATACCACACTTGTGGCAGCCATCAAGAAGATGAAGAATAATGTTGATGGCAGGCTGCCTCTGAACATGTCGCAGCATATCCAGCAAGCCATGAATGTGTTGCGGGCATATACTACATTACGCACACAGAAGAGAAGAATGCAGATGTGCTTGCTGGTGAGATGGAAGCAGCACTATTTGCATTCAAGGTCGATGCAAGAGCTCTCTTTCACGAGTCCTGGGAATACCAGCAACGGCGGCGAGACAGCGTGCTGCGTGAACCAACAAAAAAGCCGCTGAGCAGCGACCTGAAGAAAGTGATTGCCCACACCAATAACAGAATTGCTTATCTAGCAACTTCAACATGGAAAGCAGGAGACATGATAGAGATTATGGTTGTGATGCAAGATCCTACAATAGATGGAGGAATGTGGTGATACTATATAGAGGTCATATGATTGCATGTCAGCGAGGAAAGCATACATCGCCTAATGTGCGAGGTCTGGTAGCTTCAATGACACAGACAAACTCAAAGGCCTCATTCCAAAAATTGAAACTATTTGGTAGTCTATTTATAATGCTCTCTATATGTATCTTATATTGAGCATGGTGTGACAAGTAGAACATCAACACTTTCAGGTTCAGTCAATTGCAACCAATCCTCCCTGGAGGCCAGCTCCATCAAATGCCTCTATCCTAGAATCTGTAGTGCCATCAAATCAAGCTAATGGGCTATTCCAGTTCAATTCCTTACACCCCCTATCATGCCTATTGAAGACCCTGAATGGGTGACTCCATTTTAAATCTACACCTGTGTTTCATTAGAATTTCATTTATTAGAGGGCACGGTGGCTCAGTGGTTACGGCCTTGGACTCATAATCTGAGAGCTTGCTCGACGTGCGTGGGTTGGATTCCCGTCCACCACCGTGTTGCGCCCTTGGGCAAGGCGCTTTGCCTCGCTTGCCTCACCCCACCCAGGTGCAATGGGAAGCTGTTAGGGGTAGTCACAGTCGTTGTACTGATGGACCCTGCGCCACTTGTAGGCTGCAAACGTGGTTCCGACATATTCTAATGACGGCGGAATAAATGTAAAGCGCTTAGAGGCTGTTTACGGCATAAAGCGCTATATAAATGTCTACATTTATTTATTTATTTATTACATTTTAATCACTTGCTATCATTTTTATTTAAATATATTTACTAATTAATCAAGAATTATTTTATGTTTGTTTAAAATCACACATTTGATATTTCAAATTATATTTTAAGATCATTATGATAGCTTTTTTCTCCTTGCTAAGGATGCGGGGAAGTTGTAATGGAAAGAAGGCAGTTTGCATTCCTATCCTCATTTACAGTGATGACACATCGGGAAATCGAAGCAAAAAGTATAACTGCTTTAACAGCATGGCCCTAATGCTTGCTGGACTACCTAGATCCGAAAACCATAAATTACACAACATTCATTTCCTATGCACATCAAACAAGATTAATTTTGTGAATGAATCAATCCATTTCTTGCAATCATTGTCAGAACAAACTGGATCTCCTAAAACTTGATGAAATGTTTACAGGAGACATGACTGAGATTATGGTTGTGATGCAATATTATTATCCTACAATGGAGGGTGTGATGATACCATGTGGACGTCATATGATGGCATGTCAGCAATGAAAGCATACATCGCCAAACGTGCGAGGTCTGAGATTTTCTATAGTTTTTTGTATAAAAAAATCAGATACACCTGAGGATCGTTAGGGCGAAACAGACTGTAGTGAATCAACATGGAGTAAATTTACACATTTTCTTCTTTTTATGTATATCTTGCTCTTCGTGACAAATGATTAATTTAGCTTTACTTTTACTCTTTAGTTGGAATTTTTTGTATAATTATACAATTTTAATTTTGGAATCATTTTATATGATTGTATATATATATTTGTTCAACCTATTAAATGTAGCTCATAGTTGTAATAATATTCTCTTGTACATTTTTAATTATATTGTATATTGAAGGCAATGAATGACCTGTAAAATTATGATAAATATCATTACTTATATTCATATTAATTTACATTTTCCAAGTATCAGAATCTGCTAGAACTCATCACCAATCACCATGGGTCACTATTACACTGTGCTGCCAATAAGACCCCGAATGGATATGCACCATCCCCCTAGTTATTATTTTTGTCAGCGAAGTGATTTGGCAATATGGACCCCTAACATTTGCACTACGCAAAAATAATTATGCATCGCATCAATATTGCTATGTGTAATGCCAGATAGAATTCATAGTAACAGCACTATGACAAGGATGCGTAAACACAAGATAAGGCATAATAATAATAATAATAATACATGAAATTTATTAAGCGCCTTATATTGCATGCAACCACAAGGCGCTTTACAAGAAAAACAAAATACAATTCTAAAACTCTCAAATAAATCTACAACTCTAAAATTACAATAAATTATTTACCTATGATAAAAAATTAACACTATTTAGCAAAATGTACAATGATAAAATAACAAGGTAAAAACACATCAGTTCAAGCTCATGCCGTGCAGTTTGTCAGGAGAATCTAGGAAAACCGATCACAAAAACCGAGCAAGAACAAAAGAACAAAAAGGCAGCATGGAATTGCACATGATATTAATTGCACTCAGAAAACATATTGTTTTTACTCCCACATCAGCATGGGCAAAAAACATCTGGAGCTAAAACAAGCAGTTTTCATGAAGTAGCTAAACAAACAATTTTATGTCAAAAACGAATATACAAAAGCAAATTTAGCAACAACATCAAAATTTCATTATCACAGTAAACATTTTTCTTAAGAACACAGTGAACCATCTGTATACAGCGAAAACAAAGGAAGTTAAAAGAACGGCATTCCCGTTATTGTCCATGATAAAAAGTCACAAACGACGTTTAAAAGGTTCGATGAAGAATTAAGTTAAATTAAAAAGGTGTGTTTTAAGACCTTTCTTGAAAGCACTTTGACTAGAAATTGCACGAAGTCTACAGGGGAGCTTGTTCCATATAGTAGGTGCTGCCACAGCAAAGGCCCTTTCACCATAAAACTTGGTTTGGGGGAACTTAGGAGGCATAGGCGCACCTCAGAAGCCGATCTCAGGGCCCTTCTTGGCTTGTGCTCCTCAACTATCTCGGCGATGTATGTAGGCGCTGTACCGTGCAGAGCTTTAAATGTAAGCAAAGCAACCTTATACCTGATTAGCTGTTGCACGGGTAGCCAGTGAAGGTCCCTGAGAACAGGCTTCATATGATCTTGCTTTTTACACCTAGTGACAAGTCTAGCAGCTGTATTTTGCACCCTTTGAATCTTTGAAATTTCTTTCTCGTGGAGGCCATACAGCAGAGCATTACAAGAATCTAGCAGCGAAGTCACAAGCGCGTGCACTAAGCGTTCAACTGATGGGCGATCAAGATAACGTCGTAATTTGCCAATGCGGTAGATCGCGAAAGTTGCTGCTTGTGGACCAAGTTCTTGACATGATCTTTCATATCCAATGACTTGTCAAAAAGCGACACCAAGATTTCTGGCAGATGTTGATATGTCAATTTCGATGTATCCATTGTAATTTTGGGGAAGGGCAGAGACTTGACAAATTTTGAGCTGATGTGGACTAGCTCGGTCTTTAAGTCATTCAGAACAAGTCTGTTAGCCGTTGTCCATGCCTTGATATCACGAAGACAGAGCTCCAGGCGCGGGATTACAAATTCGCGTTCACTAGGATGTAAAACTAGATACATCTGTGTATCATCTGCATACGTCATGAAGTTTATGTTATGAGACTTGATGACGTCGCCAAGTGGCGCAGAGAATAACGTAAACAAGAGCGGGCCGTTCACTGATCCTTGAGGAACACCGTCTTCCAAGAGCACGTTATCAGACAATTCACCTTTAATAGAGATTGCCTGAAAGCGACTTTCCAGATAGGATTTATACCACTCCAAAGCTGTTCCTCCAATGCCATAACGGTCACGCAGACGATTGATCAGTACTTCATGAGATAGCGTATCAAACGCCGCGGAAAAGTCTAGGAGAATGAGGATCGCTTCCAGATGTCGGTCGGCAGCAAGCAGAATGTCATTTTGGATCCTTACGAGAGCTGTCTCAGTCGAATGAAACTTTCTGTATGCAGATTGGTTTTTTGCATACAGATTATTTTCAACAAGGTACTGGGTAAGCTGTGAGGCAGCAACACGTTCGACAGTCTTTGACAGGAATTTGAGATTAGAAATCGGGCGATAGTTCTTGAGTTCATTTCGATCAGCGTTTGACTTTTTTACGAGTGGAGTGACCTGCGCGATCTTGAGAGACTGCGGCATTACACCTGATAGTAGAGATGAGTTGATTACACGCGTGAAATGCGGCAGTAGTAAGTCCAAGCACCCCTTCAGAAGATCTTTTGGTATTGGATCCAGAGGAGCGATTTTATAGCAGACTTCATCAAGATCTCCTGGACGTCTTCAACTGTTACCTCATCGAACGATGCGAACTCACTATTGCATGATTCATCCAGCGAAACAGACAATTCTGGAGGGTTGATGTTATCAAGGGCATCCAGCAATTTTCGAACTTTACCCTTGAAGAAATCTCCAAAGTCATTTGCAAGTGTCTTGTGACATGAATGATCAGGCAAAACACTCGAGGCAGAAGATTTGCTTAGAGCGGTTGGCGTGCTTGAAAAGCTGGCGGTCGTCACATGAATCGATTTTATCACGATGATACGCGCGCCGTTTCTTCCAGTTTTTTGCGATGATCTTTGCACTGCTGAATATAAAGTTGTTGATCGATTTCTAACCCAGACTTCAACCATTTTCTCTCGAGCCTTCGCTTTTTACTCTTTGATTCTCGTAGATTGTCGTTGAACCAAGGAGCATTCGGTCTATAAACAATTGTCCTAGTTTTGATAGGAGCATGTACTTCCAAAAGGTTAGAAAGAACAGATTCATATTGATCCACAAGAAAGGACGGGTCAGCAGTATTGCTCTCATCATCGTTACAGAGAGACGAATCTTTAATGTCTCTCCTGAATTCCTCAAGATCGATTGCACGTAGGTTTCGTGAGCGAACTTCCACTTTTACAGGTGGTGGTTTCAGAACATCCACGTGACACTTGACGGCTCTATGATCAGATGGTAGACCATTCAACGGACACATCGGTGACGAGTTCTTCTGAAATTCGCGATATTATAAGATCCAATGTGTGGCCACGGCGGTGGGTTGCTTGCTGGACATGTTGATGAAGTCCAGCTGAATCAAGAAGATCCAGGAAAGCTGTTGCATCACGGTCTTCAGCATTGTCGACATGAAAATTCAAATCACCCGTGATAAGAAGATTTCCAGGGGCAATGGAAAGTACTTCAAGAGCTGAGAGAATTCAGTCATAAACATATTAACCGTCAATTTGTTCTCAGATGAAGGAGGTGGGCGATAAATCGCAATAAGTCTGAGCGACGACGATCCATTTGACAAAATGGCATCCATATATTCGAAGGACCGAAAGTTCTTTGTCTCATTGAGTTTTATGCTGAAACCTTTGTGAACTATCAGACAAACACCACCACCTCTTCTGTCAGTACGAGGAACATGATGAACGACATAATGTGGCAAAGTGATGTTGATATCTGCGATTGGAATGTCATCGCGCTCATCCCCACAAAACCAAGATTCAGTTATTGCTAAGATGTCAAGTTTTTCATCGATGATTAGATTATTAATTGAGGTAGTTTTGTTTTTTGCTGACCGGGAATTCCATGATGCAAGGCAAGCTCTAGGCAATATCTTATTTTTACAATGTTCTCTTTCAATCCCTTGAGCGCGAGGCACTTCCACAAGATAACGCTGTTGTGCGCGGAATTTTCTTTCATCGGCAGGCTTTTTCGATGGTGTAGGCGTAATATGAACTGCAACATTCCGTTTTTGTTTTTTCCACCACGGCAACCACGTCTTGTTTTTCTGGCAATACCGAGACTGGTCAGTTCAGACCAGACGGACTGGTCAATAGAATTACAATCAAGGCAGACACCGCGTTATCCGTATTAGATCAAGCACGTCGCAATATTATCCTAGTGATAAAAATGTAAGAATATGGTGGCTTTTTTTGGTAATAAATTAATTATACCTACAAAAGTTGTTGATTCCTAAACTAAGGAATCGATTTGTGGTGAAATCTGGCACGAAAAATGAATGAATTATCTTCACACGTGAATGACCGACCTGGAAAGTTGCATATTGCTCAGAGAGAAATTAACTAAAAAAAAAAACTGACAGTAATATTTTTCTAACTTTATATAATATGTTCACATAAAATCATCTTATTCATGATATTTACTTATCTCAACTTATTTACTCAAATTACTTTTATTACTTATCTCAATTTATTTACTTATTACTTTTTACTTATAGGCCTATCTATATTTTTCATAGACCAAGTTATCAAAAAGGGAGATTGCACCCATCATCTGACGTTGAATCAAACATGCCATTTTAAATAGCACGAAAGCAAGCATAATTGCAGAAACCACCAGAAACAAGTGACAACTAGCCACATTTGTTCAGAACAGCTGTAAAAATTGGTAGCAATACAATAAAACTGAAATCTGTATGCAGGAAGAGTGGTGTAGTCGATTTCTTTCAGGGATATAAAGGGAAATTTAGAAAAGACATTAGATATGTTATTGTTTCATTATCTCATGCAGCACAGGTACAATCGTTTTTATCCTCGATGGGCTACATAGGACTCACAAGTGTGGAATGACGCCCGTCACCTGCCAAATTTCACCCTTGATAACAATAAACCACCATTCATAGACTTTGACCTTTAGAGAGCTTCATATTTGAAAGATGCCCAAAACACTGACTGAGATATTTTGAAGATTCTACTGCATTGGTTGCTGTTCCTTATAATCTTCAAATTCAAGAACATAATGGCGAGTATTGTTGTAAAAAATCATTTAATAGTTGATCGATGTAATATCACCTTTTTGTATATTTTCATATTCTTATATATTCTATTAATTGCATAATTTCTTAAGAATGTAGCATTTCATTTCAAATTTAATTTAATCATTAAATGTAATTTTTTTTAATCTAGATGTATATACTTATCACTCAAGAATGTTTGTTTAAAATCACATATATGATAATATTTTTAAAATTATATTTTCTCCTTGCTCAGGTTTATCACAAAATGTAACCTGATCACCATCACCATCATATAGTGCAGCAGCTCTGTCATCCTAATCAATACCATATGTCCCTAAACGTCAAGTGGGCTTGACAAATAAATAAGCCCTACGGAGTGCATCAAGATCAAGAAGCCACACAAACGGAGAACATCTCTGTCGTCCAAATCAATAATGTCCTTAAACGTCAAGTAGGGTTATCAAATAAAGAAGCCCCACATAATAAGGCCCAACAAATGGAGTGCATCAAGATCAAGAAGCCACACAAACGGAGTGCAGCTCTGTCGACCAAATCATCCATGTCCCTAAACGTCAAGTAGGGTTAACATGTAAAGAAGCCCCACATAATGAGGCCCAACAAAAGGAGTGCATCAAGATCAAGAGACCACACAAACGGAGTACATCTCTGTCGTCCAATCAACAATGTTCTTAAACGTCGAATAGGGTTAACAAATAAGAAGCCCTACATAATGAGGCCCAACAAATGGAGTGCATCAAGATCAAGAAGCCACACAAACGGAGAACATCTCTGTCGTCCAATCAACAATGTTTTAAACGTCTAATAGGGTTAACAAATAAGAAGCCCTACATAATGAGGCCCAACAAATGGAGTGCATCAAGATCAAGAAGCCACACAAACGGAGAACATCTCTGTCGTCCAATCAACAATGTTCTTAAACGTCTAATAGGGTTAACAAATAAGAAGCCCTACATAATGAGGTCAAACACACGGAGTGCATCAAGATCAAGAAGCCACACAAACGGAGAACATCTCTGTCGTCCAATCAACAATGTTCTTAAACGTCTAATAGGGTTAACAAATAAGAAGCCCTACATAATGAGGTCCAACACACGGAGTGCATCAAGATCAAGAAGCCACACAAACGGAGAACATCTCTGTCATCCAATCAACAATGTTCTTAAATGTCTAATAGGGTTAACAAATAAGAAGCCCTACATAATGAGGTCCAACACACGTGAGTGCATCAAGATCAAGAAGCCACACAAACGGAGAACATCTCTGTTGTCCAATCAACAATGTTCTTAAAAGTCTAATAGGGTTAACAAATAAGAAGCCCTACATAATGAGGTCCAACAAGCCGGATTGCATCAAGATCAAAAAGCCACACAGACAGAGTGCAGCTGTCGCAAATAATAAAGGAGACAAGTAGAAAAGTGATCCCGCCTGGGGATCGAACCCAGGACCTCAGGTTTACGAGACCTACGCCTTAACCACGGGAGCTTCATGATTAGGCTGTTTGAAATTTCCAATCACCATTCTATAAAAAAATCTAATTATCAGCATGCAACAAAAACAAGAACCAGGGATGTAAGTAAGCCAGAAGAAAAAAACCTGAACATTGGGAAAAAAACATGTAAATTCGGGCTAAAAAGCCCCAAAACAGGCTGAAAATAAAAGAAATTGACTACAAAAAAACCTGAATTCGGTAAAAATCCTGTAAACTTACATCCCTGAAGAACCAAGTGTGATACATTGAAGAGGAAAATGAAGAAACAAAGAGGTACATCATATCATACATTTGTAAAAACAAGAAAAATTATTTTAAAAACAATTATTTGGTGAAAAATGGCATTTAACTCAAAAACTCACAGAAACTCTCTTGGAATGGCCTGGGGCATCCTGCTTCTTTCTATACAGTGGAACTTTCAAATTTTCCCAGAGTAAACGTGGAAATTATGCAGAATCTACAATGGCTATAATATGTACATGATTCATGGGTCTGTGAACTACAACATAATTAGTATTCATATTCAGAAACTGTTTGCACACAGATTCATAATAATTATGGTCAGTTTTTTTATTTAAACTAGTGAAAGTCTACCATAAATGGGACCAGATCTGGTCCACTCAGGCTAAAGTCACCTATAATGAAATTGAGATATAGGCAAAAAGTAAGGAGAAAAAAACCAAATAAAAAACATAAGAAAATAGCCATATAAAGGTTCGTAACTTTGCCACAAAGAATTCCAGAGACCTGGGGATTCAACATCAGTAAGCGTATGTACTGAGCAAGTTATTAATGGTAGTAACTCAATTTTCAAAATTTATGACTTTGGCTTGAGTGGATTAGATTGGGTCACATATCGCCAGCCTGCTATGCTAATTGCCCAAGTCATTTTTTGTAATTTTGAAAACAAAAGGTTTTGTGCAAAAATTGGTGAATAAATATGTTTAAATACATGCTTGAACCATATTTTGTACTTTGTTCTCAAAATAAAAATAAATTGACTTAGGCAATTAGCGCAGCAGGCTGACGTTATGGCAATTTGACAATATGAGACAAAGGCCTATTGAAGAGACAGATTCTTGTATAAAGAATGCTATAAATGTACAATGACATACATGTACTGTATAATTCATGCGGCTTTTCAGCAGAATTATCAATAAACCCACTGCAAATTCATTTACGCAAAGGAAAAGGTACACAGGTATTAATAACCTTGAAAATGATATGAAATTATCATCACCTCTTCTCTACGGATACATTTTCCTGAAGCAAGAAACCATTTCCAGAAATATACACATCTCTTGAAACATTGTAGTGGTCGAAAATCCATTCAGAGCTGTTTATCCATTCATGCATAATTATATCTGAAACAATTCTATCTGACTTCCTAGCCAATTTATGGTAGATTTTCATATTGATGAACATTGGATACAATAAATTTATTATTTCTAGGGTTGTTTAAAAAATAAGATGAAGCATTAAAAATCAAAACCTTGATTTTCTGTACTGAACTCTGACCTGTTCAGCAGACAATATCATCTGAAAGTCTTGGGACACAATAACATGGATCTTACCTTAGTCTGCTAAAATGTGTGGTTTATTCCTTATTCTGTCACTTGATTAGGAGTTTACTGCGACAAGATCCAAATTACTGCCCTCAACATCTTTCAACCCTTCGTAACTCAAGTAACCATTCTTAAAGTTACAAATTATACCCAAACTAGATGTAACTTTACGAAGGTTCTCTAAGTAAATCCCTATTACTTACGAAGGATATTGTTCGTAAGTAAGTTTGAGTGAAGTTACAAATGATTACAAGACTTGCAAAGCTTTGTAGAGTTTGGTGAAATGAACTCCAGGTGACACAGCTGGGCATTTCAAATTGAAATCCATACACCCCCATGGATGGCCTTAATCTCCCACAGAGATATTGTAGCATTCAAATGGAGTCACCCCATTTGAAATTCACACCCCCTGTGTGGAAGGTTAATGTCATGTCTTCGAAAAGGTTGTATGGATTTCAAATAGAATAGCCCATTATATATCACTCTTTTCTAAGGCACATTTCAGCATAATTATGTTATTTTGGTCCGTATTTTATGACAGGAATGCAGCTAAGAAAAACAAACAAAAATATGCACAAACACACTATATACATCATAGTACTACATGTGAATAATATAAAATCTGTGACAGTGGCAGTGTAAATATGTACAATGGTATCTACAAATTTCAGTTAGTACATGATTAATTATATTGACAAAATATTAAGGGTAATATAGAGTTAAAATTCTGTTTCTCACAAGTCAATAACAGCAGGAAAATACAAAATATTTTTGCATTTCAATTTGCATGATTACAGTTAAAAAATATTTTCATTATTAATGAGCACTTTTCTGCACAAGGAATGGATCATGTTTTATTGCAAGTTTTCGTAAATATGGTATTATAGCTTGTATACATTGAATATTTTTGTGGCATGTAAATATGCAAAGTGAAGGTGTTCATAAAATCTTGTCATGCCTACTAATTAGGTTAACATTACACTTAAATTAGAACACCTGCTTATCATAAATACATATTCATTGAAAGAAAAACTTGTTTTTAAAAGAATATGCCCCATTTTCACAGAATATATCTAAAAATTGTTTTCGCTACCTGCTTAAAATGTTTTGCGGCAAGATTAAATTACCTGTCGCATAAGACCATTAAAAAGTTTACTCACTTCAAACCGCCCTGGAGGCTACAAAAGGCTGCATCAAAAAATGACTGCAAGAGCAGGTATCCCACCCGGGGGGGGGAGCTGAAACTTGTGGTGGATGTACCATTTCTATTTCTATACAAATACTCAGTAAAGTTGCCGAAGCAATATCACGCTGAGAAATAACAACAAAAAGTTTGAAGACACAGCTTTTGATTCAAGCAATTACACAAAAAATTGATTTCTTGCCAAATTGTTGACCCCAATTGTTTTTTCTGTGGGTGCCCACTGATCTAAAAAAGAGGGGAGTTATAGCCAATTTTTTTTATATGGACTGTTGGTACACCCGACCCAAGGACTGTCATGTACCGAAATCCAGTGATGTACCACTAGACCGTGATATCTGGGGGGTACAGCCCCCACTGACCACACCACTGTATCCTACGTGATCTGATATTGCAATATTATTTCAGATTGCAATATTATTTCAGAACACACATGCACACACAAATGTTACGATACACATTAAAATGTTGTCGTTCCCATTTGCCAAAAAGCCTCCAGAGCGTTGGTGTTAAAAAAAATTGGTCATCTAAACAGCAAGTTTTCAAAGGATACAATAATTTGTTATGATATTGCATTAAAACATAGCAGCATTTTCTCGTTGCCTATTGGTAGAAAGCATAAAATCACCTTGTGCATACGACGTCAGCACCGGTTTCTTCCTACTCTTACCAGAAAACTTCTTTCCTAACCTATCCGAAAAAGACGGCTTCTTCTTGCTCTTTTGTCCGGCTTCGTGCCTCATCTTCCTCTTCTGATCGCGTTCCGCTTTCCTCGCCATTTTCCTCATCTGTTTGCTATCCACCTGGAGTTCGTTGGCAAGCTTCAGGGTGTCGTCCGCATTAGGGAAGACGGGGAAGTCTGTGGACACGCTGGATATAACGGAGATATCTGCCTGGGATGGGTCCTTTTCATTATCTGTGTGGGACGGGTCCTTTTCATTGGGAGCATCATCTGGGTATGGTACCAGCATCTCTGCTAAGGATCTCTGAGGAGCTGTAAGAAAATTGTACAAACAGTAATTACTCCCCATTCCAGAAAAATACAACACTAACTTTTTGGGATTAAAAAAATATTATCAAGTTCTGCCAAATGAAACTACTCAATTCTAACCATTCATTTAGTACTAACTGGAGATTTAAAAAAAGTTCACTATTTTACTAATTTCTTGAAAAAAGAGCCAAAAACACACATTTTCAGCATGTTTTCTGACAACCGAGTCACACAAATCACAGATTTGGAACAAGCTAAGCATTCAAAATCTTGAGTATATGCCAAACTTTTGCTCTAATTTTCACTTTTTTGTGTTACTTTAATGGTTGGTTATAAGAATGAAACATCTTTTCCAAAAATTAGAATGCATAAACTGAAATTAGTCTTAGTACAAGTCTTTGGGCTTGATTGTCACAGCATGTGAAAAACACCCTAGAAACGCATGTTTTTGGCCCTTATTTCAAAATTTGATCGAAAAATCAAACTAATTTGTTTCCATTGCCTTATTCACACAAAATAGATTGCATTTGAAGTAGATAATTATATTATACTATTTGATGGCCCGAAATCTTATGTCACAACTTTAGTTTATTTGAGGGCCCATCTTGGCTTGTGAACACTTGAATTATTTCATGCACTGTATTATGAAGCATGTGTAACATCTTACCTTCAGATGATGTTGGTGGATTTAGTGCAACTGGAGGTGGTGAATGATCGCCAATTACAGCTTTGCTTACGAGAACAACATCTGGGTTGTCACGACTACAAAAACAAACAAACAAAAAAGTTAAATTTAATTAACTTGTTGAGAATGATCACCAATTACAGCCTTGCTTTGCAGAATAGCATCATGTTGTTTTTGGCTAAAAAAAGACAAGTAACTTATTATTAGAATATTAATTGTAAATTATCAACATCTACACTCTTCAGCCTTCCTTACAAGATTGTCTAGATGGTGTTTGAATTGCTGATAACGCCCATCATTTTTAATAGTATATTCAGGCACTGCCATTACCAATACCTGCTTTGTACAAGAGCATGCAAGCAGAGAGCCTCCTTTGCACCATGGTACGGTATTGGGGTTCATTAGGAATGACTATGGTAAGCACAGCAACAGAGCACCATATTAGTAAATCCTTATTGGCCAATTAGTGGTGCATTATATTGGGCTATTTAAAATCCACACTACCCTTGTGGAAGATTTAGCTAAAGTCTTCCACAGAGGGAGTATCAATTTTGAATAGAATATACAATTGGGTAACTTCCATTTGAAATACTCACTCCAGTTGTGAAAGATATAGGTAAAGCCATAATACAGGAGGAGTATGGCTTTCAAAATGATTAACTCTGACCAATTACATTTGAAAAACATACTCCCCTTCGTAAGATATTTCCAAAATCTTCCACAGGGGTAGTGTGGATTTCAACTGAATAGCCCAATCTCAAAACAACAGTGCATGTTCCAATACAAATGTCATGTTACGTTATGGTGGAGGGGGACTTCAATATGAAATGGAAATAGGTGTAGAGCTGACACTTTCACAGTAAGGGTAGTTTGGTGAAAGCAAAATAGTGAGGGCAAAAAGTACTAAATATTGGGTCATTAGCTGAGAAACAGACTGTTTGGATCCAAATTAGTGGGTCATTGTCATTGATATTCAACATGACCGTTTTTGATATGATTTTTGGGCAAGAGCAAATGCAGTCTCACAGAAGCCTCAAACACAGATTTTTTTTAGTTCTAAATGGCTTTTTTGTTGTTGTTGAAATAAGTAACAAAATCAGTGATACATGGAAGTTGCTGTTCAAATTGAAAAACAAGGGCCTTTTGAGCAACAGATCAAATGGAAAACTATGTGGTCTCGGGGTGACGCAGCATGTTTTTGAAAAAATATGGGTCTTTGGATGCTGAAAATGCTGCGATCCTGAAAAGGGGGTCTAATAATAGCCCTACATCTAATGTGACACCTCCAAAGTGGGAGTGCCCCCCGATACCTCATGTGGTTTCTCAAAACACCAAGCTCTTCAAAATTACCTTTTAAATATAACATCTCTAAGTCCTTTCTTCTTTTTCTTCTTAGTACTGGTACTAATGTCCTCATAATCACCTCCGAGATCATAATCAGATGCTGTGGACATCGCTGTGTCATCATGCGGCTGGTAGTTCTGGTTGACCATGGCTACGTCGTACGTGCCCGTCCTTTGTCCGGTCGAGCCCCCACTGCTGCTGTTATCCCCAAGAGACATATCATCGCTAAATGAGTTTCTGATGCATGCATGCATGGTTGCCATGATTTATTTACACAAAGCATTATGGGATAGGGGTTATAGCATTGTACATTATCCATGCAATTTGATAGGGAAACATAGGTGCATTTTAGGATATACAATGCATTGTGGGAAATGTGCAGTGGTGCATTATGGGATAGGGGTTATAGCATTACACATTATCCATGCAATTTGATAGGGAAACATTGGTGCATTTTAGGATATACATTGCATTGTGGGAAATGTGCAGTGGTGCATCATGGGTAAATAGATGCAATGCATTATGGGATACATAGATACAATAATACAATAAGTGAAAAAGTGCATTGACATGTATGAATTTCAGTGTTAATTGTTAGTTTTCGTTAGTAAATAGCGACAAAGATGAAGAAAAAGTGGACAAGAGAGAAAAGCCGGTGTTTTATTATGAGTGGGATTTAGCCAGCCATGGGTGCATGCATCAATGTGTTAGTGTGTATTAAATTGTAAGAATGAAGAACCAAAGAGAAAATAAAACCAAAACCAAAAATGAATTAAGAGAAAGTAATTAACCCATTATAACATAAATGTGCTATAAATTGTGAATACAAATGAACTGCAATCATGCGAGACAAGTTTAAGAGGTACAGTTAAAGTCATGCCGGAGCCATGATCACATGCCAAATTGCCTATCTCTTTTTCCTCGCTGTTTGCGACAGACTCTGGTCCCTGAATTAAATTGTTGTCAGTGGCAGAACCAGGCATTTTTTCGGGGTGAATTTCGAGGTGGGGATCAACCAATTTTGCACAGAATTGAACAGTAATGTCAGACTCGATTTAGTCTTTTTTTATTTCTGTCTTTCATTATAGGCTGACAACCTGTGTATATACATTGTATATAATTAGGTTACCATGCCCAGGGTTACAATGCAAATAATAATATTATGATAACAAAATGCAGTGCATTGTGGGTAAAATATTCAAATACAATGGTTTACAAGTTATACAACATCAAACCAATTTGCCTTTTAAAATATAAAAATCCAAATAACAACTAAACATACACTATCCCAACATCAATGGGCTATTCTAGTTGAAACCCATACACCAAGTTAATGGAAGACGTAACCTTAATCTATCACACAGGGAGTGCAAATTTCAAATGGAGTTACCTGAATAGGTGACTACATTTGAAATCCCCCCCCCCCTCTGTGAGAGATCTAGGTCATATATTTCATAAAGGTGTAAGGATTTCAACTGGAATAGCCAGAATATAAATAATATTGAAGGAAAATGAAATGCACTTGGGTTTACGATACCACACCAATTGACATTTCAACGCAAAGAAGCACTTAACATTCCCTACCAGCATCATACTTCTTTTCAGGGCTTGAAAAAATGTTAATTTCCCCGGAAGCAAGCAAAATTTCCCACAATTTATAGCATGTTTTTATATACAAAAAAAAAGACACAATTTCCCTCCAAACAGGGTTCGAATTTGGCTGTATAGCATAGCAGTTTGTTCCATATTTTGAAGTAACTGCTACCCAATTTTGCATTTGCATATCACTTTTTATAGTGCTTTAGAGTATATGGAAGTATCCTGATTATGATGAAAAAGCCAAAAACTGCTACGCAAATTTTTTTAAACGAATTCGAACCCTGCCTCCAAATATCATTTCCTGAGAAGGAGCTTCCCAAATCCCCCACTTTTTTGAGCCATGCTTCTATTCTATCATAAAGTTGTGTGCTTGTAGTGTGTAGAAACAACATGAATAGTAGTTGTCTAATTTTGAGCAGGTATTAGGCAACCCCTCGTTT
This sequence comes from Amphiura filiformis, assembly GCF_039555335.1. Lineage (NCBI taxonomy): Eukaryota > Metazoa > Echinodermata > Ophiuroidea > Amphilepidida > Amphiuridae > Amphiura > Amphiura filiformis. The sequence continues at coordinate 53,449,962 of NC_092641.1, read as the reverse complement.
CATGAAATCTGTTAGATGCTTCAAAAGTTTGCATTTCCGTGTCACTATTGTGGAAAATGCCAAGTCTCACACCCAGAAGTGTCAATACGTTTTGAATAATGAGAGGGGGTTGGCATTTGGCCTGAATTGTTAAAAAGTGGCTGAAAAAAAATGGGTGGAGGAGGGGGACACAACCCTGTGTCCCCCCAAGGATTGATGCCCAAGATCACACCACATGAGCTACCTCTTATTACCTGGTAATGAAAATTTACTAGCGCACAGAATGTAAGTATGATGCTGGCACAGTGAATGCGAAAAAATAAATTTGCTAAAACCATTAAGACTTTTGAGTGATACATACATTTGTTGTTTAACAAATGCTTTGTCAAGAAAAGCACCCTGTGGAATGAACTTTCTGTGATTACAAGTGAGAGGAATGAAAGAAAAGAATTCAAAGGTTTTTAGGAGACAGATATCGATCGTTGACAGGGTTGTAATTACAATGGGCGGTAGCAGGTCTCAAAATACCTTTTTAGGTGTTACTTTTGAAAAAAGTTGGGAGTTTGAAAGGGGACCCATCAATATACCAATTTTTCAAGAAATTTAGACCTATCTATATACCCATCGATAAAGTCCCAAATGTTTAGACCAATTGAATTTTTACAACTTTTCCTTCAAATTTTGGGGAAATTTCCAAAACTTTCACTACACAGTACAGTGAGATAAAAATAGTGATATTTTCCAAATAAAATTGAGAAAATTTTGGAAAAAAAGGACTATCCACATACCAAAATTGGCCTAGAAAAGGGGTACCATTTGCAGCGTCACACCCCCATCAGTGTCTCAGCTAGCCATGCACCTGCCGTTATTTTAGATGGGGAGTTTGCTCCTGATGGGGAGTCTGCTCCTGAGATGGGCAAAATTAATGTCTTTGACAGATGCTACATTATAATTGTAGGTGATGACAAAGGCTATTAACCTTTTTAGTTGACCAGCTTTGCAAAACAAGGCCATAGCAACACATATTTCAACTCTTTGTACCCAGAATGGGCTGTAGAAGTCTGGTAAATGTTTTAAACGTCAAATTAGGACAGTTATTATTATTCAAATGACAGACAAACCTCAATTTCTAGCTAAGACCCTAGTCCCCATATGGTCATTTGTACTAAGTAACCCAAATCCCCTGGACTCAAATTTAGCTAGCTACAATGTACAACCCTGATGTTGTGATGACCACATATTGGAAAATCCTCTCAAAGATTATAAAATGTCCTGAGCTAGTGCAGACTCATTATTGCATTATAAGTGAATAAGAACAATAAGATTGAAATGCTTCATACTACAATCAAGGCAGTGTATAGCTGTGTGACAGCATATCAAAAGAATTTCACAGTATCCCATTTTCGGACTATTCCAGTTGAAATCCATACACCCCTATGGAAGACAAGACCTGAATCTCCCACACAGGGGGTGTAGATTTCAAATGGAGTCATTCATTCAGCTAACCCCATTTGAATATTCACACTCCCTGTGCGGAAGATTAAGGTTATATCATCCATAGGGGTTTATACAGGAATAGTCCATTGGATCATGCTATGTGTAGCCCAGAGTCTACTGTGAGATACTGTACAAGTCTTCTTCAACTGCATGCCGAAACATTCACAAATTATGTCATATAGTGTTAGATACAGTCAGAAATTAGTAAATAATCTTGTCAAAATCCTTTTGCACTTGCTGATGCATACCATGACCGTAATCTTCCACACAGGGAGTGTGAATTTCAAATGGGGTTACCTGAATGGGTGACTCCATTTCAAATCTACACTCCCTGCATTAGAGATTGATACCATACTCATATCTGTAATATATTTTAACTGGAATAACCTAATCCAAATCTTGCCCCTAGCGAATGGTGTTTAACCCATTTGACGAGCTAAATTTTTGGCAAGAATCAATAAATTGATTCTCTCAAAAGATTCAAATGAACAAATCTGCATGAATCAAACCTTGATTCTTGTAAACTTTTTTATGTGTACACATCAAAGACTGGGTGAGAATCAAATGATTCGTTCAAACAACCATCCATTGCAAGATACAGCACTCAATTTGTTGCAAGAATCAATGAATCGATTCTCTCAAAAGATTTGAATGAACAAATCTGCATGAATCAAACCTTGATTCTTGTAAACTTTTTTATGTGTACACAGCAAAGATTGGGTGAGTATCAAATGATTCTCTCAAACAACCCATCATTGCAAGATTCAGCACTCAGCGCTTCCGCCCTGATTCAAAAAGGCTGGTTACACCATAAGGCGACGAAAAAAAGCTCCTGTTCTACAGGCGGACAGACCTTTCATTTGCACAGGAATTTTTTTACAGGAAATTTTTTTTTTCAAATTTGTTCAAAATCTGGGTCAGTCGGGCCCGTAGAACAGGTTTTTTTTTTTTGTTGTTGCCTAAGGGTCACCATTCTTTGGCATGCATCAGCAAAATAAGTCAAAAGAAATGTGAGGGCAATTATAGGTAATGTAAAATTAGTATTTAGAACAAAGTCCTTTTAAAACTAATATCACAAAGAAAACAAACAAAAATAAACATTTTGTCCATGATGAAGATCATCAGAATTGTTGACATCAGAATCTTGTTGAAAATCCACTTATTCACAAATCAAAATTTGCCATCATGTTTTACTTTAGCACATTAACAATAAATTATAAAATCTAAATGGATTTTCAACAAATACTGAAATATTTCAAGAATTTGTCAGCTTTTGAAATTTGAAACAGAAAGTTAAAAAAACAACATAAAAACAACTAATTTTTGATTTAATACACACCTCTTATGAATCCACAATGCATCAGGATTGAGTCTCGTGTGCCAGAAGCGCCCTCCCATGCTGCCAGAATGTCGTTGTCTGATGACCAGTATAATGATGACCAACAGTAGAATGAACGCAAAACAACCGACTGCTATAGCTATAATAATCCCAAGAGGGAGGGGTAGGTCACTGGACTGTGCTTTAGGCAGGATAGTTGAAACTGCAAATAAAACACGACATATTCACAAGTAATTCTAACAATTTTCCTTGACAAATCAATTGATAAAGTACTCAAAACTTTAGCTTTCGTGGTCTGTGCTGACGGCTGATCACAAATGACTTGGTTCCTTGCTTTTCCCACAAAACTTCTTGTTGATATTTCCCAGAAGTGACAATGTTTTAGTTTTCAGCAGTGGATCGTATAAATGCGATCAAGGAGATGATACCTTCATCACGGTTGATTGCTTTGGCCCCTTTTTCGAGAATTTGGATTGCTTCCCTTTTTTTATTTTCTTGAGCAATGTAGTCAGTAATGGCTGATTTAAATGTGTTGTTCTGAAGTTAATTCTTGTTTGTTTGCTTTCTTGAACAAGTAAGTTTACCACAATTTTGGCAACAGAGATATAACAAAGTAAGATTAACATACATGTATGGTAAGCAACCAATCATAACATTGATATTACATAATGTACTTGCAGGAATATGGTGTTTATGGTGCAATGGGCTATTCCAGTTAAAATCCATACAACTCCTATGGAAGACATAACTTTCATCTTGCACACAGGGAGTATGCATTTCAAATGGGGTTACCTGAATGGGGGACTACACTTGAAATCTACACCCCATGTGTGGGAGATTAAGGTCATGTCTTCCATGAGGGGTGTATGGATTTCAACTGGAATCATCTACTCTGTGATGAAAACATAACTAACACAAACACGAGGTGAGCAAAAAATATTGAAGTTGCATGATGAAATGCTTAAAACTGATAACTCCATCCTTGTTAGAATATAGAATGTCATAATACACGAAATAGTCGGTGCCTCTGCTAAGTCATCAATGAGGGCGCTTCCTACTGTCATATTGGTAGTAACCTAGCAAACACTCTGACACTCACCTGGTTTAGTTGTTAAACTAATAACTGTTGAGTTGGGTGCAACTCCACCCTTGTTAGAATATGTCATCCACACGACATAGTCAGTGCCACCTAATAAGCCGTCAATGAGGGCGCTCTCTGCAGTCATATCGGTAATGTTGATGGTAGCATACATGTATGAAGCATTTGGATACTGAGTGCCATATGATATGTGATATGCTTGGAATGTCCTATCTTGTATGGCCTAAATGAATGATATGAGAAAACACATAATACATAAAGTGAAAATGACTACTAGTATTTGATCGTGGTTACATGTATAATGCGAATTTGTGAGTACAAATATGATGAGAGTCCATTCCTCCGCAAATTTCCCAACTAGATTTGAAATTGAAAGAACTACATACTCGTAAGGTTTATGCTTAAGGTACAATAGTTGAATAGGGCAGCACGGAATTCAACTGTCAGTTTTCTTCGCCTACTAGCACCCAATAAGCTACTTTGTACTTACAAGTATTCAATATATACCTCTTTTACCTGCTGGATATGACGTCACACTCTTTCTTATAATAACAAGTACATATTGCGATTTATTCTGTGATGGTCATATCGAATTAAAATCACAACCTAAATGCATACTAACATGCGGCTACACACTGTTGATTCACACCTTACAAACACTTCGAAGCATATTTTTGGAAGAATATTTCACTACATTTTTTTCACATTTTGAAATCTGCCATACCCCTGTGGACAATGTAAGAAAAGTCTTCCACAAAGGGAGTATGTTTTTCAAATGGAATTGGCTATTAAAGGTTAATTATTTTGAAAACTATACTCCTCCAGTATTTGGCTTTTTCAATACCTTCCACAACTAAAGACAAGAGATGTAAGTGAGGTAATGATCCAATCCCAGAAAATCATGCGAGCCAAAGGCAAGGCATGCAACGGGGTCCATGGCGCATGGGGCACCCCCTCACCCGCCTCCTAAAAAGTTTTTCTGGCTGTTTTTATGACGAGTTATCATCATCCAATTCTGACAAACAATTTTTTTTGGCCACATTTCTAGAATTCCAGGAATTTCCAAAATTCCAGGAATTTCCGGAAGACTTACATCTCTGTAAGGAGAGTATTTCAAATGGAAGTTACCCAATTCATTCACCGTAACAAAATGAGACAAAAATGACCCAGTACATACCTGCCATGTGACGAATATAGAATCTGAACTGTTTGCAACTGCATAGACCTCCTGAATAGCCCTGGTTGGAGCTGCAATAAGAACACACAATGCATTGAAGTAAAATGATTAAAGAGCCACAAGTATCATACTGGTCTTGCCTGATGGCAAATCAATAAATCTCTTGCAAAGTTACCCTTTGTACTTTCACTTTGAACATGGGTCCTGGGCTGCCTATATAGTAACTGTGTGTGGCAAAGTTGCTTGTTACACTCAGGGCCTAGATTTTGACGAGAATCACAGAATTGATTTTTGTAATGATTCTCTTAATTGATTCGGTTCATAGAATCGATTCTCGTAATGATTCTTGTAAGATTCAATTGCAAGAATCAACTTCTCTCATTGTATCATACAGTAACTGCAGCGACTATGATGGAATTTGATTCTCGCAGAGCAAAGCAAGACGAAATTGAGGCCCTGTGTTAACATGCTTATTAACATTATTTATAAAATTGCAAATTTTCCATATCCAGTCCCTTTTATACAGATTTCAAAAATTAGTGTTCGGCAGTATTGCACCTCCCTTGCATGAGGCATGTGGTAAATTGTCCTATCAACCCCAAACTTGGACTTGCCTGACCCCTTTGCCTCCAGTCGAAATAAAATCATGTTGAAAATAGCAGACTTTGGACAAATATTGCCCAAATTTATCCAAATATCGACACTTTTTCCACCCTAATATGTAAACCCTCATGCTCCTCGTAATTTTTTTAAAAATAAGCAACCAACCAATTAGCGCTGTAAATTTCCCACCTAAATTGTATCATTAATCACTTACCTTGATACTGTGTGGTAGCATTAATCGCTGTGTATCTGCTCCATTTATTCAAGACGGTATTCACAGCCCGTATGCGTATAGAATAAGTGGTTTCCACTACCAGGTTGCTCAACTGTACTGAGAGTGGTGGGTCATTCTGACGCTTGTATAGGAGTGTGGCCTGACCTATGGGTCTAGCTACTGCACCGTATGCTATTTCATAGGCTATGTTGTCTGAAATATAAAAGTAATATCTCTTGTTAACAAAATAAGTCATTTCTACCATTACTACTATCAAGTTAATCAGCTGATACATATAGGAGTGTGGCCTGGCCTTTGAGTCTGCCTACAGTAATGTATGCAATTTCAAAGGCTATGTTGTCTGTAATATAAAAATGATAACAAAATCAGTAATTTCCACTAGTACTATCAGTACTAGTTGTACAGAGAGTAGTGGGTCATTCTGGCACTAAGAATGTGGCCCTAAGTGGATGACAATGCTTTTTAATACTAAGCAGCAGAAATTAATATTGTTAGGACTGACTTTTGACCAACAATCCCTGATCTCAAAACAGAGGGCAATGTGGGTAATATGCATGGGTAATAAACCAGCATGGAATTTGCACAATATTTCAATGGCGGTGAACTTTGTAAAAATATATTTAATCTTGATGTCTTGCATTAATTTATTATAATAAATAAAATCGATTGAGTCACTGCCAATGTTTTTAAACATTTAATAATTATTATACTGTTAAGGTGGTGCTACACCCCTTGATATATGTGACCATCCACCACAAAATGGTAGTGAAGTCGGCTCTAGATCATTTTCTGTTTATTGCAGATTTTGAAAGAATGTACTTTCAGCTTTACAATGACACCTCAATCAGCTTCATTGGACATCTGGAAGTGAAGTTATGGTTCATCAAAGGTCAAATTCCTAATATATTTTACATAGAAATCCATATACTGTTTTTGATTGTATCTCAAAATGGAAAATGCCGACTTTACGACCAGTTTGTGGTGGATGAGCACATATTTGTGACTATTTTTTCCTTTTTCTCAAAAAATAATAACACATTGGTAACAAAAGTTATGTATATTATAGGGGGCATGGAATCCAGTTACTACACTGGCATTTCAGTGACTCGAGACACGAGGTATGTTATTTATGATAAGAAAAGAGGTACCGCTAGAATGTACCTCATTTCTTAACATATGTAGTGAACCACTTGTCTTGAATCATTGAAATTTCAGTGAAGTAATTGGATTCCTTGCCCCTATAATATACATAACTTTTGTTACCAGTGTAGTTATTTTTTGAGAAAAATTCAAAATTAGTCACAAAATTTATCAGGGGGTGTAGTACCACCTTAATGAAAAGTAACATTCCCAAAAGGTAGCAGTTCCTTAACATGATCATTAATGGAATATATTGATTCGTTTATCTCTTTTCGATGTATTAGATGTTGAAGTTCTGAACATCATCGTCATTGGCCAGGAAAAACCTCTCATGTACTTGTGGCCCTTGAACATGTGAAAACAAAACTGCCAAGATGTTACATAGGTTTTGCTTTAACATGTTCAGTGGCCACACACAGGAAGTTTTTCCTGCCCAACGACATGTGAATTGTGAAACGTGTTATGATGCGCATCTTTAGATAACGTTTTATGACTTGTGATTCTCACCTGGGTGTCCATTCAGAGCTGCAGGTGGTGACCATGTAACATGGATCTCTGTCTCAAATGTCTCAACTGTTATATCTTCTGGTTCCAATGGATCTAAATTGAATCAAGACGAAAAATTCTGATTATCAGTTTTACAACCTCTTTGCAAACATGTATAATGTATGCTATGCAAGATTATGTGCTAAGCTTGTGTGATATAGGCACTACAAGGCACAAAAAACACATGTAAAAGTTAATGCTAAAATTGTGAACATAATGGCCTATTCTAGTTGAAATCCATACTCCCCCTATGGTCGTGCGTCATGAATTGGGGTATAGGAAAAGGTGGCGGTGTTACATTTTTACATTTTTTTCAGGACATTCTATACCAGAACTCAAGAATGGAGAGGGTACTGAACTAGTTTTGGTCTCATTTTGTTTCTAATTTATCTAGCTAACATTTTGGAAAGTAACAACTTCACACTACATTTCCTTCTTGAGATATTGCAATTCAAACGAAGTAGTGTCAGGGGTGGCGGCGAATACGGTTGAGGCGAATACGGTTGAGGCATGTGTTAAAGTATAGGGAATATTGATTTTTATTGTTTTTTGAATTTATTTTTTACTCGAACTTTGTTACCCAGCAAGGTATTGGGATGGATTATGTACCATTGTTTTGGTATTTATGTCTAGTTGGTAATGTGACCAATTTTACTCCAAGCTAGTTTAATTTGTTGTAAATGTGCTGCATTTCGTGTCATGGGTTCTAGGCTTTTCCTATACGTTACTGTACTAAGCATGCATTTATGCTCCGAAATGTTCTGAATGTCATATTTCTTGAATAAGTTACACTACTTCTGTAAAAGTTATCATTTCTTAGAAGGAAATTTGATGAGGAATTCAAATATGCCATTGGTTTTTGTGTAGGGCATGAAGGGAAAAAGTTTTGATTGAAAATATAATAAAAATCATAAAAATTTTGTACGACTTTTGAACACCCTGTATCTCAGTTAGGCAATACTCATCATTACAAGTTTGCTTTTTTTGAAAGTCTACAATGTTATTAGCACATCTAAAAAGTTTTAACAGACTAGGTGTTTATGTTAGTAAATTAGAGAGGAACAAAATTGTATACTTTTTGAACCAAAGTTTAACTTTTCCACCCTATATGACATTTGTGGCACGCTTTATATTTACCAAATATTTGTATGTGTATTCCTGGTACTCTAAGCTTTACAGTGATGTATAATTTGATAGGGTTTCGATGAACAGAATATGAATTAGATCAGTTTAAGTACAAAAACATGTAAATTGTTGAATTTTTTAGTATGTAACGCATTTGGCCCCCAATTCATAGCGCACGACCCTATGGAAGATATGACCTTAAACTCTCGCACAGGGTGTGTAGATTTCAAATGGGGTTACCTGAATGGGTGACTCCATTTGAAATCTATGCACCGTGTGAGGAAGATTAAGTCATGTCTTCCATAGGGGGTGTGGGGATTTAATCTGCAATGGCCCAATCTAAATACCTTAAAAGTGGACATAATAACCAGTTCTGTCTGAGTTACGCAACATAATGCAATTTAATGATGTAATTATTATCAAAGGTAATTTCACTACTGCCTCAAGAAAGTCCAATACTCTGTAAAATGTTTGGTAAAGTCCTTTATAAGCGTTTAGTTAGTCCTCATGTATACACACCAACGTCAATTTGCATAGGAACTTGTGCAAAACAATACACGCTATAGATAGCAGTACATGTATATAATTAATTTGTAAAAGGAACTCTAAAAAACATCTTAACAATCAACCCTCCAAAAAATCACGCGCATATAGGCGTGGCACCTTTTAAGGTGACATGTCAACTCCGGTTATTCCTTCATGTAATTTTACACAAAATTAGGGTTAAAGATTAGGATTAGTGCTTGGATTAGAGTTCGGACTAGGGATAGGATTAGGGTAAGGGTTAGGATAAGGATTAGGATTAGGATCAGGATTAGCTTACACTCCCATCTTCCCGTACTTACCACTCTCAGCTGTGAGTGTAACTTGCGTTGGCAGACTGTACTCTCCCGGGCCCAGATCATTTACAGCTTGGATTCTAAACGTATACCCAGTGTATGGTTGTAAATCTGTTACTCTGTAGCTTGTTGCCTTGATAGCTGTGGCTACATCAATATAGGATGCCTCTCCAAATTTCAGGTATTGTAATCTGGAAAAAAAAGTGGTGGAGGTTTGAAGGAAATTATTCTTTAGTGCTTGAGAATAGCATCATGACTACTACTACTAATGCAGCTAATAAGGCCTGCAAAAGATTCTGCAAATGAAATGAAAAGCAACCTTTTTTCAAATTTTTTTATGCTTTTGCAATTTGTCCGCCCTTTTTTCTTTGCTAATTCGTTTTGCCGCCCCTTCGTTTTGCCGCCCTTCTTCTTCCGCCGCCCTTCGATTTTGCCGCCCCTTCTTTTTACCGGGGGCTGGCGCTAAAGCCCCCCCAAAATCGCAAGCATGACTTGGGTACGCACAGATTTTTGTGTCAAGCGTACTACACAAAGACTACATGCTTACGGTGCAAACAAAGCTTTTGAGGATTGACCAATCACGGTATTCAAATACGGTTGTCATTAGGCAAGGTTAAGGTTCCACCACAGAATTAGAGAAGAAGTACCGGGATCCCTATACCGCCATGTACTATTGTGCCATCAGCTGACAGGGGAGAAAATTGGGGGTATTCGGGCCCATGCCGACAGTACGCGGAGACGAATGAAAGCAATTCTTCATCTCATTAGAAGCGTCTTCTTATTTGCGTGCAGGTCGCATCAAGTGCATCTCTCAAATGCGCCCATCAAACATGTCATCCTTGCATGACAACAAATGCCTCGAGCGCATTCCGAGGGACACGGAATACCCCCAATTATTGCTCCATGCATGTATCAGGATAGATATTTTGCTTATAGCTTCGATGCCATTGGCTTTCTGGATAGCTTAGTGGTAAGAGTGCTGATCTAGATACCAAAGGGTCCCAGGTTCAAATCCCGGTCAAAAATGAATTTTTTCTCCATTGGCCTACTCGGGGGAAAGAATAAATTATTTGCAACTAGCTGTTTTGCTGTACAAATTAGATAAAGATTGTCAGTGTGTTAGCCATTATCATGATTATTCTCGGCTATAGTCTACTTGGCTTCCTCAATAAAGCGACATTAGTGCCTGCTCCAGTACGCATAGTATTAAATCTTGCACATCGACTCAAAGAACAGAAGGTTTACACAAGCGATCAAAGGCAGTACATCTGCGTACGTGTTTGCCGGCAAACAAGGACACACACAAGATTGTTCACCCCAAACTGCGGACTTACCTCCAAGGACAGTCCTCAGTCTCAAACTGCTGCAAAAGACCTCAAATGCATGCTAAATGCATTATAGTGATATTTGGTCGAAACCGTGGACCATACGTGTAAAAACTAGTCAGCAGTTGATGGATAAAATTCTGTTACGTATCATACAAAAAAAAATGCCATTTTAGTCCACGGTTAGGCGATGAAAACATGATACACATGTCCGCGGCTAGATAGCAATACACACTGTCCTCGGTTGGCGGCAAACACACACAGGGGTGTACACGTATGAAGTATCTCCCAACAAAATATTAACGTCACTCTGTCAAGGAATATAGAAGGCGCTATATTGGCACTATTTTAACTTACCTATAAGATGTTATGTTGAGATGGCCGACTGGCTGTAAACCTGTCCAAGCTATGTCTATAGTGGTGGATGTTTTAGCTGTGATTCTTGGTGCAGAGGGTGTACCTGGCACTGGAAAATAAATGCATATATTATGAAGAAATGATTAGAATGGGTCAAATTAATCATTTTGAAACCTATACTCCCCTTGTATTTTGGCTTTACTTATATATCTTCCACAGCTGGAGTGAGTATTTCAAATGGAAGTAACCCAACTGTCTACTCTTAGAATAATTCTATTCAAAACTCATACTCCCTCTGTACAGGGGTAGTGTGAATTTCAACTGGAATAGCCTATTGAGCTCCTATTTGCTACAATCATCACTTCCAAGTTTCCCCAAAAAAATCACTTTAAGTCACGTTACTTACACTGTATACGAGATGACAGAGTGCCCTCTATGTTACTTGCTCGACAGTAATACGCATAGTTCTGTAACGCTTCCAAGTCGGTAATTACAAGAGCGCCCTCTCCATTTATACTATGACCACTCAACGAGTTGCCAACGATCTGGAAGCTGTCTTGTAGCCATGTGATTGTAGGGGCTGGTGACCCTTTCATTAGGCATAGGATGGTGACGGAGGTATCGGTGTGCGTAATGAGGATGTTTCTTAATACTGGTGGACCTGGCAAAAGAAAAATTGCAGAAGGGTTAATAGACATTTGTTACACAGGTGATAGATACACGGCTAGGTCTCAAACCAATACTCATTATTCTCATTTTTAACAGATCAACCTTAAAACGTTTGGATGTAATACATCCACTGTTGTGACAATTTTATCAAGTTCACTCCCGTGCATGAAGTTTGCATATCCACTAAGTCCTTATTCATGTACGCAAATGCAGAATACCATTCCGACACGTGTGATCACTGCTGCGTGTTGCGTATAGTCTTGCCTGTAGTCATCATACATATATGTGACATGATCAAGGTGAATGAGTTTATGTCAACAATTTTCAATTAGAAGTTTTTTGCATCATTTTCTGGCAGTTCACAAATGCTACATTTTGGTGCAAACCCCATCAAAATCGACCATTTGGTTACTGAGTTATGAACAACTTATCATGGGTGAAAACAATATAAAACAAAGGAATTTGAACACTGTTTTTGCCAATATTTCAAAAACAATATTAGCGACATCCGACTCATTCCCCTTGATCATGTCACATATCTATTGGGAGATAACACAACTCATCAGATTATAGGATAAGCCAAACAGATTGTCAAGATTATTATAGCTAGAAAGCAAAATTATACTTCTATGCTACTCAAATTTGGTAGACTCACCGGAGCGCTTTCACAGGGTCAACCGGCATCTCCAGCGGATGTTATTGCTCTGAAGATTTGTTGTTGCTAGTGATGTTGTTGAGACACCTCCGATGACGTCACAGATGTAGATGACGTCAAACAAGAAGATGTGTCTCAACAACGTCACTAGCAACAACAAATCTTCAGAGCAATAACATCCGCAGAAGATGGTGGTTGACCCGGTGAAAGCGCTCCGGTGAGTGTACCAAGTTTGAGTAGCATAGAAGTATAATTTTGCTTTCTATTTACGTTTACCGCTACGTATGAATATGTGACATGATCTGCTCCATGATAATCTGCTCCATGTGGGCCAAAGGAGTTTAGGAGTGAAAATTGAGTTACTATTATTATTACCTTATTCAAACATCAGGCTATCATATACTGAAAGCACTAAAGGTCTGACATACTTGGTTCTAAAGTTATGAAGTTTTGTGATGTCTGTTTTTTTATGTATTTTATTGTTTTTTACTCCATATTTTTGCATGTATCTCAATTTCAAATTTGCCGCCTTTGGCCCCCATGGACCAGATCGTGTCACATATACACCATTATATTATTATAGATGTTTAAGAATACTTGATATACACATCACAAATTGAATTTCACCATTCATTCAAGTCTTACCTCTTAGTGTCACATGACCAGCCTAGCGGGTCAGTTGCCTGATTAAGTCTGATGGTTTCAGTCGCAACGTAGCAAGTTGCAAAAAATGTAAGTTCCAGTATTTGATTTAATTCAAAACCTTGTGATTCTAACGACTGGATGACTGAGAATATTCACTATTTTATCTTACCTCTTATAGTGACAGTGACAGCAACTTCCACAGTTCCTAGAAGATTACTGGCCACACATGTGAAATCCCCATCATGCTCCTCAACATTAGGGGAATATACCACCAAGAAACCTGAACCAGGTTGCATGTTGTACTTAGTAGGGTCAGTGCTGATCGGATCGCCTGATGGTAGTAACCAGGTGATCTGGGGTTTGGGTTTGCCTAGTACATTGCATTCCAATAGGAGGTAGGCGTCGCCCTCTTTTCCTACCAAGGGACTGTTGGTGTTGGATATGATTGGTGGCACTGAAAGGCAAAAAGAAATGGTAATAAAACATTAATGGATCAAAAGATCATGTTGTACTTTGATGAATGATTGCTGATAGGATCACCTGACGGCAGTAACCAAATGATCTGGGCCGGGGTTTGGGTTTGCCTAGGACATTGCATTCCAATAGGAGGTAGGCGTCGCCCTCTTTTCCTACAAGGGGACTGTTGGTGTTAGATATTATCACTGAAAGGCAAAAAGAAAAGGTAATAAAATATTAAAGGATTAAAAGATCATGCTGTACTTAGATGGGTCAGTGCTGATAGGATCGCCTGATGGTAGTAATCAAGTGATCTGGGCCGAGGGGTTGGGTTGGCCTAGTACATTGCACTCAAATAGGAGGTATCTTTTCCTATTGGACTGTTGGTGTTGGATATGACGGGTAGCACTGAAAGGCAAAAGAGAAGGATATAGCTTGGAATCAGTAATGGAATATTCCATTTGAAATCCACACCCCTATGGAAGACATGACCTAAATCTTCCACACAGGGAGTGTGGATTTCAAATGGGTTTGCCTGAATGGAAAACACTCCATTTGAAATCTACACCCCCTGTGTGCAAGATTAAGGTCATGTCTTCTATAGGGGGTATATGGATTTCAACTGGAATAGCTCAACGTGCCATTTAAGGCAAAACTAATTAATTAGCCTCTAAGCCAGGGCTACATGTCAACCAAATATGGCCACATGTGTGGGAGCCAAAAAGAGAAATGACTTATGTTGTCAATAAAAAGAAAGCAAGAAACAATAAAGTAAGAAAGTAAGAAACATTATAACAAAAAGGCATAAAATAACCGAGAAAAACATGTAAGTAATTGCAAGTATAGCAAAAGAAGTCCCATCCCACATCAATTTTGCCCAAATTAATGACACTTAAGGGGGTACTACACCCCTGGCCAATTTTGTGCCTATTTTTGCATTTTTCTCAACAATTATATTGCATTGGTGACAGGTAAGATATGTGTATTATAGGGGCAAAGACTACAACTACTGCACTAAAAATTCACCAACTCAAGGCAAGTAGTTATTGATTTATTGATGAAATATTGGTTTTCCCTCATTTTTGACTGTAACTCCACAACTGTTGTCTGTGCTGAAATAAATTGTCCAGTGCAGTAGTTGTAGTCCTTGCCCCTATAATATACATATCTTACTTGTCACCAATGCGCTATAATTTTTGAAAAATATGCAAAAAAATAAGCACAAAATGGGGCAGGGGTGTAGTGCCCCCTTAACAAAATCCATAACCCATAAGCCCACCGGTAAAGCCCGTTCCCTAAAATAAAGTTGATATTTTATAAAGTTATCATCGAGGAATGTTTTATATTCATGCATGGTATATGCACTTTTCAATCTTTGAAGTAGCCAAACCTCCTCCGTGGATAGAGTGAAAAACTGATACATTTCTTTACATGGGCATATCTTCAAAAGTTATGAGCCGATTGAAATATTTTTTTCGGTTTATTAAAGCTAACGGGTAAAGGCTTCTTTACATACCAACATATACTTGATCAACTGAGGGGCCTCTTTTTTTTGGGACACCCTGTACATACACAATGGCTTACAACATATAATTAATATAGCACACTTACAATTAACGGTAAGAAACACATTGCCAGTCACCCTTCCAATGCTGTTATCTGCAACACACAAATACCACCCCTCATCAATCTGTCGAACTTCGGTAAATTCTAAATCGCCCTCTACGCTAATGAACGTAGTTGCTCCTTGCGATGCTAAAGATGTCGGTTTACCAAGACCTATCTCTCGCAATTGGTTGCCTTCACTTGTTGCAGTGTACCACCTGATGGAGGGCGCTTCTCTGGCATTTGCACGACATGGTATGGTGACTGTGTGGGTTACGTTGGCGGTGGTGTTGACAGGAGCTAATGTAAATGTCGGGACATCTGTAATCATAAAAGATGAACATCATGAAATGGAAATTTAAATTACAGCCTTTCTTTCAATACATATGTGACCAGCTCCAACAAAACCTGGAACAAGTCACCAGACATATTTTTGAGTTATAGCCTTTAAAGATGACATTCCCATAACAAAATACAATTTTGGAATTCCTAATTTAATGGTACTTGACTGTGGGACTAAGTGGACTTTCAAATACTTGAAAGTAATTGTTAAATTTGGTTTATTTAATCAATGAATAACAGCTAAACTATGATAATCCCTATTCAATCCTGTGTAAGGCAGGAAACTAATTGTGCCTGGACACCTCGAATAAGCCGTAAAGTCCCCCTCTGGTCATTTTTACTTTTTTACATATTTGCAAAGAGCATGTTTCAGGAATTAAAATGACACCTCAATGAACTTCATATGACAATCAGAAGCGAAGTTATGGCTTGTTATAGGTTGTCATGAATCAAAACGCGAAACCGAGAAAAACGCGTTCAAAGTTAGGGAATCATAAAGACCATTCATCAGATGGGCCTCAGAAAATGTAGATTATTTCATATTTCCACTTATTTCTTTAAAATAAAACTTTGTATGTGTTTAGAAGAAAGCTTAAACATTTCAAATCTGCAAAAATCTCAACTTCGCCAAAATACGAGATTTGCATATATTTTCACCTGTAGCTCGAAATGAAGTTTGCCGAGTTTACGGCTCATTCGCCGCGTCCAGCCACAATTGGCCAATTACTCAGAAGAGCAATTTGGCAAAAATATCAAGGTATCAATACAAAATTATCCATATCTTAAAAAGTATTGATGCTATTTATATAATTTTGGTATCATTTTAAAGCTTATTGTCTAGTGCTTACATTTTTATTCAAATCATGAAATGTCAAAAATGGGACTTGTTCCTGGTTTTGTTAGAGTGGGTCACATATGAAGAACCCATGCCAGGATTGCAATGCATGATGTCAACTTACACTCGCCTGTAATAACTAAAAGAATTGAATCACAAAATCAACTGATCCGTCATGCATTAATTTAATCATAAAAAGCCAATCAATTGAAGTATCATGCAATCATATCAAATTCACTCTAACTATCAATCAAATTAATCAACTAATCAAATTAATCTCTCTCTCAGATGGCGCTCTGAAGCGCTGCTGTGGTCTTCGTAAGAGTATGCCATCTCGCATGATTGGATGCCAAGGGCGTTGCAGGGTTGCACCATGCATTCCTTGGTTAGAAACCAGCTTCACATCATTAATAGTCTCAAGATGTTGGTGGACATCTCCTTCAATAGCCCCTTGCAATTTTTTTTGGTAATTAATCAACTAATCAATTGAGATGGTTTTTTTGTTTTTGTTTTTTGAAACAATCATTCAATGAATTAATAATCAAGAAATCAAATTCATCTACTCATCAATATTTGTGATGCGATCAAGCAAAATCAGTCAGAACTCAGAAATATTGATTTTGAGATATAGCCAAACAAAGGCAATATTTCTTTTTGTTTCCTTCTATTTTGGAAACTCTTTAATTGCTCATATCTTTGGAACTGGTTGTTCAATTTCATTGGGGTTTTCTGCAAAATGAAGCTTTGTATATGCTTTTTACTATCCTATAAGAAACTGAAAATTTAATTGATTTTGCTTAATTCATTTTGCTTAAGGTAGGAGCCTCGGATAATAGGCCCATGCAGGAAAATAGCCACTATATCAAATCAGAATTATGTATCCACATCAAATGTATAACCAATTTAAGATAAGTCTTTACTCCACTTATTTTTAATGTTTCATGAAAATTGAAACATTTCTTATGTTTTTCTTTATTTTGTGAAAATTCCCTAAATTTTTCTACAAATAATTATTGCTAGCCCAGAGGGAATGCGATATGGTTTCCAAAGTTTGAGGGGTGGTTAATAGCCTAATATCTAAATTCTCTCGCCAGATTTTTTTGATAAAGTGTTTATTTTTTGAGAAATATGATTTTTTTCCATTTTTAAATTAGGGAAATCTAGAAACACCCTTAGCTTAAAATAGAAATACTTTATTAAAAAAAGCTGGCGAGAAAAGTTTCTAAATTTAATAACCTTTCATATGACACCTTGTTTGTTAAAATTGGCCCTATGGTTAGCTCAGACAATAATTATCGGGTCATTCAGTGTTTCTAGATCAAATCAAGAAAATTTGAGCAAGTACTAACATTACCTTCAAATATCCCCTTTATTACGGCCAATATATTGGAAAAAACTCACTAAAATTATTTGGTAACATTTTTGTAATAAAAAGATCCAAAAAGCAGTTCTACAAAGGCAGGAGAAAAAATAATATTTAAACATAGTATCCATTTTCAAATATTTACCAATTTTAGTGAACGAGGCTTAGTGTCAAAACCACATTATGTAACAAAGTCAATGGGGTTTCTTTAATCTTAATGATAAAAAATGGCATAACTCAAAAACGCTTTGTTGGCAAAAATTAAAATTTGGCAGGCAAGTTTTTCTCACCCAACTTCACATCCTGTATCATTTTCAATCAAATCTGTGCATGACACTGTAGCCGATAATACTACCTTAATCGCATCACATTTGTTGAACAATCAATCGATCCATCGATCGATCCATCCATCAATCAATCAATCAATCAATCAATCAATCAATCAATCAATCATCCATCCCTTACCTGGTGTCAACAGCATAGCTGTCATTTGGTTATTTCCAGCTTCATTCGTTGCAATACAAGTATAAGCACCAAGATTGACTTTTGTGACACCCTGGATTAGAATGCTGCCTGCCACAAAAACAATATTGCTCTCTGCAAATATTAGAAAATTGAGAAAAAAAATGTGATTAATGCCATTAATACAAGATACAAAAACAGCAGCAGAACAAAGCCGAAGTAGTATGATCATGTTTGTTATGGGTATACATTTGAATGTCAAGTGCAACCACCAGCAAAAGTGGAGTTTTGACCATCCAGTGGGAGCTGGTGGTCTAATGGTTAGGGCATCTGTCTAGTGGTCGGAAGGTTGTGGGTTTGAATCCTGCATGTACTGCACATTCCATTGCCTTCTTTTTTAAGTTGCCGGTCATAATTTGTGCTTATTTGTTGTCATGTTCAATTGTAACACTTTGGGTTGTGTTTGTGTTTCTTTGTTCATGTGCAGGATGAGTAGCTCCATTACCTTCTTTACTTATCCAACTGCTAACACAAGTTTTGTTCATATTTCTGTGAACGTCTTAACTGTTCACTATCCAAATGTGGCTGACCCTACAACTCCAACTGCAGCCATTGCTATGTGTTTACAACTTTACGTCTTCAGCTGCATGTACTGCAAGCACGTGCGAATGATATTACACACTATACGCACACCTTTACAAGCGTGCTAGGTTTAATCAACACACATAATGATGTACGGTCATCTACTGCTCGACAGACAACGCTTAAAAATCATCCGATTATCCAATCAGATTATGTGTCTATGAACAAGACCACTCCCACTGAATAAGAATACTTAATGGAACCTGCACAATTAAATTCTCAGCAAAAAATCTTGAGGTCTAGTAGTATTAAGAATCAAGCTGATATCTGATTACACATGATGACGGGATACAATCAACATCAAGCTCATATAAGCCTAAGTAAAAAGTGCTTTGGGCTATTTAAGTTGAAATTCATGCACCCCACCTATGGAAGACATGACCTTAATCTTCTACACAGGGAGTGTGAATATCAAATAGGGGTTACCTGGTTGGGTTACTCCATTTGAAATCGATAACCCCTGGGTGGGACAATTAGGCCATGTGTTTCATAGGAGGTGTACAGATTTCAACAGGAATAGCCTATTGCTTACATACCTAAAACAATTTGTTCTCCATCTTTGACCCACTCTATGTCTGGTTGTGGGTCCCCCGTGACGACACATTCCAACTGGACTGTATCTCCTAACTCGATGACTTGATCCAGTGGAAAACTTACAAATTGTGGGGGTACTGAGGAACAAAAGCAATGCACAAATATGTTATAAGTGTATAATGTTACAACATCAAATCAATAAAACAAATGACAGTATCACAGAAACTCAAAATCCATACGTGGTTCACACTTACTTGAAAGTGGCGCATCACAAAATCTTAACTGAAAATGCCTGGAATAGACCATTGTCCTAATAACAAGATAATTTTTCCATATATTGGTAAGCCTAACAGCCTACCAGTCTATGTTTGCTCTAAAAGGGCATCTTTATGCAAGGGAATCTTCACCCTACCCTCCTCAAGCCTTCACCATTTTGTTGGTGACAATACATCTAATCTTTACCTTGCCGGATAAAACCCTAGGGTGAATCTTGACCCAATGAATCTTGACCCAAACAAGTAATTTTAAAGGTGAATCTTTAACTACTCTTTGCCCTTGTGTAGATTGTTATGCTTTTACATAGAACCAACACTCATCGTGTGAATCTTGACCTAATAATTGTTTTCTTTATTTTCTTAAGTCCAAAAAAGTATGTCACTCTCAGGTGAGCCCCCTCCAACTTAAGCTCTGTCAAAATAAGTTAGAGATGTTACAAACTTTTCAAACTCACATTTTTACACTTAAAACATATTCAATAATTTAAATCACTCAATGCTTTCAACAAATGCTCCTAAAACATATTTTTACCAATATATTTGTAAAACAAAGTAACTGGGGAGACAAATGTGCACCAAAAATCAAATGTGTGCAACAACTCAACTCAGTGTATCCTTAGCAATGGTGACTCTATAATTGAAGACCGAATTAAAAAGACTATTGCGTATGACGACCTGTCAACCAGACCAAAAATGCCGTACTGCGCAGTTCAGCAACCAATCATGCAGCGCCTTTCCCTTTACGTCAAGCGCAAACAAGTCTTTTCAATTCAGTTTTCAATTGTACTTGTTTTTTTGCCTATTCTTGTTAAGGTTATTAATTATTTTAAACTGTTGTGATTTGGTAGTTCACAGCATCTTACGAATGGTAGTAAAACGGCGTTTGGCGGATAGGTTCACCGAACATAGACGAGACGTCCTCATACGTGACACCGCCAAACCCGTCCCTCAACATTTTAGAGGGGATAGTCATACCATCACAGACCTTACAGTTACCGCTCTCACCCAAGTGCATAATACTCACAAACGGAAAGTCGAGGAACAACGCATCATATTTAATCTTGGCACACTTCAACCCAATGGGATGAACATTCAATTTAATGTCTTCAACCTCAATATTTAACTTTTCACATTACTTTCATCTTTTGCATTTCCTTTCCTTTCTTTTCTTTTCTTCTTTTCTTTTCTTCTTTTCTTTTTTCTTGTCTTGTCTTCTTTTTTCTTTTCTTTTCTCTCTTTTCTTTTCTTTTCTTCTCTTCTCTTCATTTCTCATTTTTCTTTTTTCTTTTCTTGTCTTTTCTTTTCTCTTTTCAGGTTTCTTTTCTTTACTCTAATTTTCTTTTCTCTTCTCTTCTTTTCTCTTTACTTTACTTTTCTTTCTTTATTTCCTTCATTTTTCTTTTGCAGTAATTTTGATTTTGACCTTTTGCGTGTCTTCCCCTTTGCGTCGCGATAGACCTCGCGCATTTCAATCTATGTTTTCATCAAGATGACTCCGCTTGCGACTCCTCACGCGCTTTCTGTGCTCTCCACTTCCTTTGTTTTCCGCACGCAAAAGGTCATCACTTGACAAAGGTCTATGACCGAAAATTCGTGTTTAATTTTGCTACGCAAATAAATCTATACAAATGTGGTTTGACACCAAATATTTCTGCTCTTGGACTATTTTACTTATCATTATTCAAACCTACGCAGCCACAACCTTTTTACTGTCTTACGAATGGTAGTGAGCTTTGGCAAAAACTGCATTGCTCAATTCATAGCGAGCGTGTAGAAGAATTAAAATATCACAGATATACTTTTGTAGGTCCTTGAGTTATGTTGTAAAGAGGGCTGAAACAACAACACTTTGGTAAAACGTACATAACTCATTAACAACAACAAATTAAGCAAGTTTGCAAAGTATACGATTTGTAGAATGAACTTTTGCAAAACATCAAGGTGTCAATTTTCAATAATATATCGATCTAGATAATGAAAATTGATTTTTAGGTTGCTTCGACCAACAATACCTCGTCTACCCTTAAACCAGGCATCTATTTGAATGCTTACTTAAAACTCTTAAATTGACACTTTGGCTGACTTCTCCTAATGCATTACGAGCTGTACACGTATACTGTCCTTCTTGCTGTTTCTCTATGTTACTAATCATCAGGTCCCCATTTCCATACACACTGTGTTTGGCATCGCTCATCAGCTCTGTACCATCAAAGCGCCTCCAAGAGATCTGCGCTGCTGGGTTACCCTCTGCTCGACAACGGAAGAAGACCGAGCCACCTTCGACCACTGTTTTGTCTGATGGTGTTGCAGTAAGAACAGGTGCTCCTGAAAAAGACATTGGATGTAAAATATTAGAATTGGATATGGAGGGGGTGGGGTGGAGGAAGCAACTGAAAATACTGTTAAATACATTGTACTGATTGATTGGGAGTAACAGAGTCATTAGCTGCCCCTCTAATGACTCCGTAAATCTGTGATGAATCCACACTTTGACAGTAGCGTATTCAAGTTCATGCAAGTTAACAGAATCGTGCATAGGCGTTACACTATGTGCGTAAAATTTGTCATCCCAGAATATTCTATGAGAAGCTGTTCAACATCGCTGTTTTATTCTGTAATTTTACTGCTGATGCTTACTCTGTACATCTAGATATGCTTCAGCAGATGATGTGCCTACTGAGTTAGAAGCTGTACAAGTGTATGTCCCAGCATGATGAACCTCTACATTAGATACAGTCAGTGTACTATCGCCTGATACAACCACACTGGTCCAAGCAACCTGTCCCACCATACCCCTACCCCAGTTATTCAATACTGGTACTTACTCTGTACATCTAGATATGCTGTAGCAGATGATGTGCCTACCAGTGATGCCAACGCCGCGCCTTAGGTGCACAATTGGGCTACTTGGCGATCACTTGCCGCTACTCAAAAAAGCATGCCGCTACTTGTCTAAAATTGGGCTACTTTTGCCAGTCTCAGGCCGCGGCAGTAATTTGATGTATTTTCCTTTCAATTTAGCCGATTTATAAAGGTTTTTCCGCCCAATTGGGTGTTTTGCGTTCTAAATTCGGGTAATCCGCCCAAATATCCGGTATTGGGCGCTTTTTGGAAGCTTAAAAAATTGGGCTACTTGAGAATCCTTTACCGCGGCCTGGTGAGTCAATGCGCCGCGCCTTGACGCTGAAAAGTTTTGGCAACACTGGTGCCTACTGAGTTAGAAGCTGTACAAGTGTATGTCCCAGCATGATGAACCTCTACATTAGATAGTCAGTGTACTATCGCCTGATACAACCACACTAGTCCAAGCAACCTGTCCCACCATACCCCTACCCCAGTTATTCAGTACTGGTACTTACTCTGTACATCCAGATATGCTTCAGCAGATGATGTACCTACTGAGTTGGAAGCTGTACAAGTATATGTACCAGCATGATGAACCTCTACATTAGATACAGTCAGTGTACCATCGCCTGATACAACCACACTGGAAAATGGTCCACCAGGTGCCTCTATGGAACCTGCAAAATGACAAAGAAAAATCTTTAAAAATCAATTTGAACAAGGAAACCACCAATATGTAAATGATCGCACTTAGCATAACTTACCTTAGTTGTGTTAAGTGCGGAAAGAATGGAAATGGTGTCCTGATAGGCTTTTCGGTCATGAAATATCGGCACAGATATCTTATTGTCTGATAAAGTACAGTTGTTTCATCCATTCATGTTGAGTCAACATTGTGGTATTCCAGTTGAAATCCATTCAGCCCGTATGTAAGACATGACCTTAATCTCCCCACACAGGGGGTATAGATTTCAAATGTAGTCACGCATTCAGGTAACCCCACTTAAAATGTACACTCCCTGTGTAGGTGGTGTATGGGTTTCAACTGGAATAGTCCATTTAGTGGTCATTGTGAGCTTTCAATGAGCCGCAACTGTGTGTGCGATAAATAATATGCTTAGATTGGATGCGCTTATAGACTTTTTTTAAATCGAAGTTTTTCAAAGACAGCCTGCTGTTTGTTTATAACCCAGTTTATAATAATATTCCGGGTAATCATGTGAGGATAAGGACGCCTGTGTATACTGTATTACACTGCGTATGCACCTAGTGCATGTGAAATGGTTTTCCGAACGTTTCCAATGTTAATTTGAAAAGGTCTATTGTGTCCATTCTTCTTCCTATACGTGCATCCCTCAAATTTGAGTATTGTCGCACGGGCTTAACGTGCAGTTTACCTATGCACAATCCTGGAACCTAGGATTGATTGCAGATATCAGAACCGGGGATGGTCCCCTTCTCTTTTCGAATAGCTCTGACACTTAACATGCACAGGGTTTGACTCTTCCTGTACACGGGACCAACAGCTTTACGCGACTTCCGAACCACAAGACGTCACACACACACTACATATATCAGTAAGTGCTAAGCAGTGTATGGGGACAAGAAGAAATTCTACAATTTTATTCTGTAAAGTAACTGAACACAATTGTAGGATTTACGACCTTATAGGAACATTTTGGGAGAGGAAGAGAATTCTCACCTAAGGTTATTTATGAGGTTATGAACAGCTAACAAGATTTTTTACAACTACTGCTTACTTAATCCGGGAACAGGTGTCATCCATGTAATAGCAGGTGACGGGCTACCTCCAGCCTGACATTGTAACACAGCTACTCTCCCTTCTTCTACTATTGTGTCTTCTGGTGTGACACTTAACAATGGGCCCTCTGCATGAGAATGGAAAAGGATTATCAGTGACAAAGATCAGGAATCACTTTGTGTGTGTATGTTTTAAAACAAAGGAAAAGGTTGACACAAGAAATACAAACACAAATTGGGAGTATATTACATACTCATAAAAGTAAACAAATATACAAAATAAAAGAATACAATAGTTTCACCTGGACAATATTCCATCCATAGTAGCTCATGCCCAGGTGAATGTACTGTAAGCCTGCATTCACATGGGTTCAACACTATACTATTCAGCAAGGTCCTTTCGCACTCTGCCAATTTGACGCTGTTTACAGCGTAAACACAGAAGTGTGGTTCTAATTGAATCAATTTTTATCAGCACCTCATTCGACTTAGGTTCTTTTTTACGATATAACCGGGAAGTGAAGTCAGGCAGTGCGAAAGGACTATACCAAATAGTACAAGGTGGCGAAAGCCCGACTACACCTAAGACCGACATGGCAACACCTTTCTGTCAAATTCACTTCCAAGATACGGTAAGTGCCAGTTAATACACTACTCAAAACTTTTAAAGGATCAGAATCTGACAATCTTGATTTTATCTTCTTTCTTTTTTGTTCTTAGGCCCTTCGCACTTGATTATTAGTTTCCTGTTAAAGATTTTGAAAAAGGGACGAGGTGACTTTTAATTATTAATTATCTTTTATTTTCTTTATTTAGTTTGAACTATTACAAGCAACAATTGACTCGTTTTGACTAGAGCGGGCATTTAATTATTTCACAACAATATTTGATTTTATAAATAAGTGTAAGGTGGGGTTGTACTCTTTGTTCATTCATCATTATTGTTGATATTATTAAAGTCAGAAAATGGCAAGTAGAAGTAGTTGAAAGTTATTTTAAAGGAGAAAATTTGAAATAAAAATAAAAATAATGAATTATTTTGAGATTTTCAATTTTGGACACGGGCGGTAAACAGGAAACTAATAATCAAGTGCGAAGGGCCTTATGGTGCTAACCAAGGTGTTTTTCAGTGGCACTGAACATCAGTCTTTGGTAGTGCAAGTGTTCTGTTGCCTAAATATTACTGAATGAAATGACACTCATCTGATTTACAATGTTAATGCTGTTCTTGCAAAATCATTAGGTTTTACTGCCTGAACAGAATTGATCATGTCTCACCTCCATTTTCAACCAAATCGTCGGTAATAACTCATATAATGAGGGGTCAACATTTAACCACAAATTGCCTCAGGCAAAACTCGCATCCTGGGAACTGAATACCACACAAGGTCATTTTTATGTAACTTATTGACCCATGTGTGTCATATACTGCCTCTAGCTATAATGACAGCCTGGTGATGTTGTCAATTCATTGACAGATATTAACCTCAGGAGGTAATTAAATTTTTGATCAATTCTCTTCAGGTAGTGAAACGTAATGTGATAATAAATCAGTCTGATCCTTTAACTTCTTTGAGCAGTGTATAATAACTGAGGAGACCTACCTAATACAATGAGTTGTGCTTGTGCTGTGGTACTGTCTAACTGTGTACTAGCAGTACATCGATATATGCCTGCATCAGATGGTTGGACATTGGTGATCCTCAACCAGCCTACTGCAGGTTCTTCAATTCTCCCTACTGGAAGACTTCCTCCAATCTGAAATGCAGAGAAAAATGATTTGAGATTAAATCCAATTGGTTTACCTTGTTTGTGTACATGTGGGCGTAAATGTTTGCCAACAAACGAGGACACACACTCGTTTTTCACATTCAACTGTGGACCTTTCCACAATGGGGGACCATCCTCGGTTTAAGGAGGTCTGTAAAAAGTATTTTGGGTAAAGCCTGCAATTTCGGGCAACACAACTCACCGCAACGCAGATGCAGTGAAGCATGAACGAACCTCAAGACATGAAGCCTAAATTTTGAAAAAATGGACGAAAGAATATTCACCTTATTCTAAAGCCATGATTTCTCCATGATACAGAAAATCAGAAAAATTCATGGAATTTGGGGTTTGCTCACAGAAATTTGAAAATGCCACAAAATAGTGAAAAACTGTGTAAAATATGTAACTTTTGTGTTGATTTGCAAAATAAAACAAAGAAAAGTGATTATTTAGCAGTAATCAACCATTGATGATGTTCAATTTTAATGGCGATGTTGAAGGGAGACTACAGTAAAAAGTAAGACAAAGTACACTTTTAAAACATGTTTGGTTTTGCTTTTCAGTGCTTTATAGCAGGAAATGGAAAATCACGGAAATCGTACAATTTGTAACACAGATTTTTAATTTTGTAACACAGAGAAATTGTGGCTTTACCTTATTCCATGTGATTCTTGGTGCAGGATTCCCTGTTGCTTCACAAGAAAATGTCGCTCTAGCTCCGACCGCTACGGACTGGTCAGTGGGTGTCCTGGTTAGAAACACCTGTTGCGATGGGTCAGTAACGGTCAGCAATGCTACTGCCGTGTTCTCACCCCACTCGTTAGTGGCTTGGCAGGTGTAATAGCCGGCATCTGATTGGCGGACTTCGGAGATGGTTAGACCGGTTTGTGTGGCGGTGAATCTTCCCGAAGTCTGAAAAAGATGGTATTTTGTTGCAATGTGATATCAGGGTCAAACAGAATAATAATATGTTGCCTTCAATATTGAACTTCAATATAGTTCTTACAACTTTTTTTAAGTTGTCCTCCACTTCTTATTGCAAATTTTGTCCAATACGATTTGTTACATACATTTTATACCAGAAATCAATGCAATTTTACCCTCACCATGTCAATATCATAATTGTGTATCCTGATAAAACAATTTGTGGATGCTTTCAAATTGATGGAATTTATACATCAAAATGTAGCCAATTACATATCCGTTGTCAGGGACTGTAAAATGTTATGCCTTTTTTATAGGTCTGTTAAAATTGGGATGAAAATTATTTGAAGTCCACATTCCCCATTTCTTCCACAGGTAGTGTGAATTTCAAATGGAGTTCCCTGAATGGGTGACTCCATTTGAAATCTACACCCCCTGTTTGGGAGATTAAGGTCATGTCTTCCAAAGTGAGTGTATGGATTTCAACTGGAATAGCTCATTGCAGTACTTACCCTTATAATTTGATTATTGCTATTGATCCATTCTATGCGTGCTACAGGACTGCCTGTAGTCTCACACTGGAAGCTAACTGTGGACCCTACTATTGCAGTAGTTGGTGATGGCGTTGTTATGAAACCTGGACGGCCTGTAAACAAAGAGGAACAAGAGTTACTGTATAATCTTAAATCAAGTATTTTGTATCTTGGTATCATCCCATGTTTGATGTTTCTATTACCTTAGCTGTTAGAAAGTTGTTCAAAGTTTTGACATAAGGGATGACATAGGAAATACATATACCAACACTATTCTCCTTATGTCTGCAGACTAGAATTTCGGACTTCTGATTTGTCTTTAATTTGATGACCACATCACTTATGTTGACATGGAAAAATGAATTCTCCTCGGAAAAATATTTGTAGGTAAAATCAGGATGGAAAATTAAAACAAAATGTTAATTCTGCCTTTTTTGGGTGCTTTCCCTATCAGGGCCAAATTCTCAGCGACCAGACACTTCCATGTACACTTTTGATCAGGATGGAATTGGAGGGGAAAGAGGAAAATAGGCTAATTGAGGGCTGCCCCTGCCCTCTGCGGCATTGATGGCTCAGAGTGTTCCAGCCCCACAAAATTGTCTTCAATTGTCTCCAGTTGAAATTCATACACCCCTTACCATAAGACATGACCTTATCTCCCACAGGGAGTGTGGATTTCAAATGGGGTTAACTGAAGTTACTCCATTTGAAATCTACACACCCTGTGTGGAAGATTAAGGTCAAGTCTTCCATAGGCGGTGTATGGATATCAACTGGAATAGCCCATAGTGGCAACCCATGGTCAATACACTTACCAATAAGAGTCAAAGTTGCTGGTTCACTGTACACCACAGGTGGTCCTAACAACGGGTTGACAGCCAGACATCTATACTGCCCTCTATCATCATGTTGTAAGGAACTTAACGTCAGGGTACTCCTGGTTGTTGTCGAGTCCCCTGTAGCCATGGTAACAGTTCTTCCATTGTTTACATCGTTACCGTTGAGTTGCCATGTTATGAGTGCAGTGGGAGAGCTGCTGATTGCACATTCAAAGATTACTGAGCTACCAAGATTGCTGCTTTGGCTGGATGGACTGGTACTGAAGATTCTTGATATTTCTGCAACAACGATGATGATAACAAAATATTACAATGTATTTACTGTACTATAAAAGTATGACATTTTTGGGGCATTAAAAGTTTGTGTTTTGGAGCGAACCCATAAAACATGCATACATGAAGTGGCCCATCCACTAAAGTGTAAAGGTGTTTTGAGCAAATCATTGATACATATTCGAACAAGTAAACATGCAACTTTGTGTCTCAACCCCATTAGTTAAAGTTGGTAAAGCGCCAGACTTTGGTACAATTTCATGTTTTCAAAAGCGCTCTATAGTAAACACATACATACATGCTAACTATTGAGTTTTCACTGTATACAGGCACTTTAATACGCATCTACAATTTAGAGAATCTGGGATCCTGGGAGAACATTGAACATCTCAGATTTTTTCACAGTATTACAGCACCATTAGGCTTTATTTTCTTACTAGATCACTCACTTAGTTGATCAAAATCAAAATCAACAAAAAAAGAAGGCTTCACGATATCCTCTCTAGCAAATTATCGTAAATGGCTTTAAAAACTTACCTGCAAGTTTTAATCGTACTGGACTACTTATAATAATCTCTGCAGCGGCCTGTGCTTGACACTGATATGTACCCACACTATTTGCGTTTACTGAATAGATGTGAAGAGTCCCATTAGTCATGACATTATAGTTTGCTTGCCCAGTCCTGATTGGCTGGTCATTAAAATACCAGGTGTATGATGGGATTGGGTTGCCCCTGGCAACACAGTGCCACCAGGTGGGTTGAGTTTCTACGGCAACATGATTTGTTGGTTCTTGTGTGAATTGTAGCGATGCTGCAAAGGCTGTGTAAGAAGAGACAAAAATGAAACAATTACAGCAGTAATTTGTTTTGAGATTTAATAACATTTTTTTAGTTTTGCTACTTTTACCAGCAAAAACTGTAAGGCGATTACATGTTCACAGATATATCATGGAGAGTCAGGGTCTTAGCTAGCCACCCATCTGGCCGTCATTTTAGACGGGGAATTTGCTCCTGGGACGGGCAAAATTAATGCCTTTGACAGATCCTATATTATAAATTGTATGTCTTGAGAAGCTAACTGACCTTTTTAGTAGACCCAATTTGTAGAACAAGGCCATATCAGCACATATTTGAACTCATTGAACCCCCAATGGGCTTAATGT
Source organism: Amphiura filiformis (assembly GCF_039555335.1). Lineage (NCBI taxonomy): Eukaryota > Metazoa > Echinodermata > Ophiuroidea > Amphilepidida > Amphiuridae > Amphiura > Amphiura filiformis. The sequence goes on along the minus strand of NC_092641.1, from coordinate 53,420,109 downwards.
TTCAAATGTTTTAAAGGTCAAATTAGGACGGGCAATTTTATTCAAATGACGGGCAACCTTCAATTTTAACTAAGACCCTGTGGAGAGTCCATGGACAAGCGCTAGAATAATTTGTGGTTGATTTATTAAACCATTGTTTTGTAAACAGAGAGGGCAAAGATGTAATTTGTATTCATTTGATAAAGAAATGTAGACAAAACCAAAGTAAAATAAATACTAAACCCATGTGAACTTTCAGTGCCCAATTTGGCACAGTTTATGGTGTAAATATGAAATCGGGTTCTGATTGGCTAATTGAGTCACATCATCATCACATCATCACCTCATTGGCTGCTCAATCTGTGTTGTATTATATATCGTGAATGTCAAAAAATCAAAAATTATTTGATATCAGAAAGACATTCCTCATTTTCAAAATGCAATTCGATGTCTGATGAGCTCTCAGGTCCCACAAAAAATATGTGAAAACATCGCTATACGAGCCCTTTAATGAGGCTATGGACGACTATGAGTACTTACCACATTGCAACGCTACAAGAGCTAGATGATGTAAGGGAAGCATTGTTTTTTACACAAATAGGACTGCACTCAGTACTGTTGACCATTAAGAACTTGGGAGCTGGCTAGGGTTTCCTGTAAAGACAATAGATTAGAAGAGTAATTAGTATACAAATATTGAATGTTTATGAGTTCAATGGTAGAATATTTCCATGAGGTGAAATATGGACTGTTCCATTCAACGAGGCTTTTTTGCTTTATACTCATTTTACAAGTTCTTTTCTTCCACTTATAAATCACCAGGAAAACAAATAAAAAAATATCTTAGAAATGTATATTATTTTAGAAGCAACACCCGCACCTAAAATTGGTGAGTCGAGGTGAAAACCTCCTGCTATACACTCGCGCGTCTGTCAGCGTTGCTATGGTAGCTCCACGTCAGTGCAATGGAAAAACGACTATTGCACAGTCACAGAGTGCAATAATAGTCCTTTTCAGCTGGCCGCTAAAAATAGCAAAAATAATCAATAGTAATTAGCCAATCAAATGACAAGAAACTTTGAGTTATAAATAGAAAAGATTGTGGCAAGTAACTTTAAAAAAAGGGAGCGATTTGCCGAATAGGGTGCAACTTGACTAGTCTTATTACCAGACTGCTAGATACCCCAACTGGTCTCAAGTCTAGCAAGTTGCACCCTATTCGGTAATCGTACCAAAAAAAGAATGTGGTCTTGTACGAGGGGAAATTACCCAGAAGTGAAAGAGCTATAACGATGAAATTTCGTCAGTGTAATCACTGGTCCTTATGTACATTTAGTCTCATAAGTATGTTTACTTTCTTTACAGGTGGCGCTGGATGGGCAGCATAACCTGCACATGATAAGATCCTCCACTTTCTTGAGTTTCTTCACTGTGGCCGCATCATCCGTAAGTGATGGACGTCCACTTCTTGGCTCATCTCTGAGGGACATGTGGCCAGTTTGGAAATTCCTTTTTCAAAAAGCAACAGTGCCATATGATGGGCAATCATCACCGTAGATAGCTTTCATTTCATCATAGATTTTCTGAGCATTGTAGGCCTAACCCTTCAAATGCAGGAGCTGGAACTTAATCACGCTGTGTGCCTCAATTTTCACCATCTTGCAGGTTATGCACCTACTGCCCATCTAGTGCCACCTGTACAGAAAGTAAACATACTTATGATACCATTTTTGGACCATAATGTACAGTATACATGGTATAAGGACCAGTAATTACACTGACAAAATTTCATCAATATAGCTCTTTCACTTCTGGGTGATTTCAAAAACTTTTGGATACCCCCTCGTACATATCACATTTTTTGTCCCAGATCTCAAGAATGGATAAAGGTACTGAATTGGTTTTGGTCTTATTTTGTTGCTATTATTTTAGCTATATACCGGTACATAGTTTTCAGCAATGTTCTTCAGCGGTCTGCTAATCAAGCTAATTTGGAGATCCAGTTTATGGCATACGGAAATGGAGTTCTGATTGGCTTATTGGCTAGCTATATATTTGAATCACATCATCACAGTATGATCATCACCATATTTTTTTGTCCCAAAACGGGGTCTTTATTTAATGCTAAAAATATTTCAAATATATTGAAAATTATTTTATTATGGAATATGTGACCGTCCACGGCGAATGAGCTGTAAATTCCTCCCCCGGTCAATTTTGTTTTATTTCGTGTTTAAAAAATAAACATCATATTCATAAACTTAAAAATGGTATATCATTTGACTTCAAACGATATCCAGAAGCGGGGTTATGGTTTGTTAAACTTTGCTCCTTCAACAAAATTATAGCTTTTTACGTTTTTACATGCACGTCTCTTTTTCCACATTGTTGGCAATAAATATCAAACAGTCATAATTGGCGGTCATTTCAAATCATCCCCAAGTCAACAAGGTTTAAGAAAGTTCTCTCATTGTTAATTGTTGGTTATGCATACCTGTACAAAATACAATGCCTGGTAACCCACCACTTGAACAGGATTTAGCAATAAGCAAACAAAGACCAGAGCTATTAAAAGTTCTATAGCCATCTAAGGTAGAAGCTTATTATCCACTTCAGCGATTCCATTATTGATTAGATTTTGACTATCGAAATGAGACGGATGTCGGGCCAGCTTAAGTTACCGATGAATATGACCTTCGTACACATTTTACACCGTAACTCAGAATACAATTTAGGGAATTTATGGCTCATTTGTGCTGCCGGGTCACATCAAAACATCAAATGAAAAAAAAAGGTAAGATGTGTGTGGTGCAGAAGGTCGCATGTCACAAATTGGTCACCCAAAAATGGAGGAGCCGTAACATGAAAATGCTTTCTTCACACTTCAAGTTTGGTTTATTCTAAAAGTATAATACCTATTGTAGAAAGTTTGGTGTCATTTTGTAGATAATTATGTTCTTTGTCAAATACAAAAATCCCAAGTCAATTGGACAACTACTTTGAGATTTATACTTCAATATGTAAGATGTGTCAATGGGGAGCAGGCGGGGAGCTGGGGCGGGGGGAGCCCCATAGGGTTGTACACAAAATTGTGAAAATATGGCAAACTTCAAACCTCAGTATCTTAAAAAGTATAACTAGCATGGACCTCAAATTGCACATATATCATCCTGGACCTCTTAGTACATGAACTGGACTATAAAGTGTTGCTAATTAATTGCCTAATTAAATGCTAATTAAGACACTTTTCCCTATATATTACAGTACAAAGTGTGCATGTAATGCTCCAACATTTCTAAATGGCCTATTTCTTGCCTGATTCACCCTGCTTATTTGTAAGTTCACATATCTTTAAGGAAATTTGATGAGGAATTCAACTATGCTATTAGTTTTAGTGCCAGACATGGAGGAAAAAAGTTTTGATTGATAATGTCATAAAATTTTTTTGACCACCCTGTATGTTTAACGCAAGGGATACCAAACTCTTTCTTCCTGATTTGTTTGAAGGACCCATGTAATGTCTTTCTGAATCCATATTTATTTTGAGCTACATAGCTTTCAGAAAAGGAATATATGGGGTTTACCATGACAAGAAAGATGCTAATTTTGTTGATGTACCACCCTGTATATTTCTTACGCACCCTGTATTATGATGTTATACTTCATTGATTTGGCATCCTTGTAATATAAATAAGCCCACCTTCGGCTATAAGCCCACCCTGTATTTTTCAAAACATTCTGGGAACAAGGGTGCACTCGGTACTAAATTTTGGCCAAGTTCTAAAAACCAAATCAATGCTTTGCTCTCATATTTAAGAACAAATATAAAAAATATTAGTTGATAATTAACATTCCACACTTATAATTTTAAGAAATTGACATAGAAGATAGAAATTACTGGTACATTGGGGATAATATACAAATGAGGGTGATTGTTCTTATTTTTAAATTCAAGCACTAGCCCTTCCCCGGTTATAAGCCCACCCCCATGTTTGAAGTGAAATCTGCCATCTAGGTGGGTGGGCTTATACCCGAGTGGTTACGGTATATTATAGGGGCAAGGACTACTACTGCACTGGAAATTGTATTTCAGCACAAACAACAGTTGTGGAGTTACAGTCAAAAATGAGGGAAAACCAATATTTGATCAATAAATCAATACATACTCGGCAGTGGGGTTTGACTCCCACCCTTTTATTTTACCCCACCCTTTTATTGAGGCACCCTTTATACTGAAAATTCCTGACCCCCACGCTTTTTACTGAGGCACCCTTTATACTGAAAATTCTTGACCCCACCACTTTTTGCTTTTTCCGCTAGTATAACTGACAAAGTCGCACGCAATTTGGTTCGAAGTATCAAGTACGCCGAATTCTGCACCTATTTCACACATGCGAGTCAGATGTTTTTCTCTCCATTAAGTTGATACATTACCGTATGTGAACAATGCAAAAACTACTACTGTACCGTAAAGCATTTTAATGAATAACTGTACTTTTATGGCGTTCAAATGTTGTTCTTGTCATGAAACTTGACGTACGCTTGTTCAGCGACTATATCCTACTTCTTCCGTGCTGCTTCGCTCAATCAACTATGCATGTTAATGACGTCACTCATATACGATCCATGTTACAAAGAAAAATAACACGTCATGGAAAATCGGACATTTGCATATGACGTAGGTGTTTTGGCAGCACTTCCGGGGAGGATATTGTGTACATTGCACTGGATTCACGTAAACAAGCGCGAGCCTGCATCAAATGGAATTTTATCTTGCGACATAGTGTGCAAGTTTTGGTGATTTTTCTTGGAACTATGATTCATGGATTATTTTATCATTCAATAAAAATATACTGTAAGTTGGAAGAAGCCCCGGACGCTTTTTATTTTAATCCCACGCTTTATATCAGTCCACGCTTTTTACCCAAAAAGTTTAAACCCCCACGCTTTCACCAATTTTCAGAATTTCGAACCGGCACGCATTATAAAGCGTGGACTGCCGAGTGTGCAATATAACTACTTGCCTTGAGTTGCTGAATTTTCAGTGCAGTAGTTGTAGTCCTTGCCCCTATACATCACCAATGTGCTATAATTTTTGAGAAAAATGCAAAAATAGGCACAAAATTGGCCAGGGGTGTAGTACCCCCTGGCCTTAACAACATCCAGCCCACATATTATCGCGTTTTGGGTCAAGCCGGGAGAAAAAAATCCCAGGTCGACCAAAAATAGCGTATCACACACGATAGACCACCTAAGTTATCGTAAATCGGTTTCTCCCAGGTCGACCGTAGAATTTTGGGTTGCCACATTCGGCCCCATAAGCGCCAGGATTTTTAGCCAGGTCGACCCATGACAACATGCAAATATAGCCCTACATACGTTCCCCGACCATGGCGATATACATGTGATGAGTATAAACCATTGTACGCATGTACGGCACGATTCATTCATAACCTAGCGCCGGTGTGACTTTTACGATATCAGTTTCAGTGTCTTGGCATCTAAATTAATTCAGTCATAGGCCTACCTACTCTCATTTTCGTATTTATTTAATAGAGTAGGCCCTATTCTTGTTTTAGTTTGCAAAATACAGAGGCAGATATAGTCCCGGGATATAGTCATACTTCCAAGTTTTCTACTTTCTTGAATTTGCGTCAACATGTAGGCCTAAGCGCTTTTAAGCGCTTAGATGCGAACTTGGATGCCCGGCTTGGATGTAAGCTTTTAAGCCGGGCATCCAAGTTCGCATGGACGGTACTACGACTCGATGTTTCAGACTTTACTTGTAAGAAAAGGAAAGTAATAAATAGAAGAGGTCACAAATAGGATCAAATAAAATAATCCAACAAAGAATCACCCTGCCTAAGTGCCGGACATAGCATGATAGGCAAGGCCTACATGTTTTAAACTTTATTATTATCCACCACGAATGGAGTGCCAATTTCTATTAGCCTAGGCTGTCTTTCTATCAACAAACGTGGAATCTCCCAGCTTGACCAATTTGGCCATATTATCAGTGACTTATTCTGTGAATTTTTTTTCTGTTCTGAAAAAATTCTAGAAAGTTATTATTTCCACAAGTTAATGCTGTAGAAAACATTTTTATCTAAGTATTTGTGAACCCTGAGTCAACAACAGCAATTTGAAGTACGGTACAACAAATAAATTGCTTTATAATAAATGCAAAATAATTATTTGTAAATTGCTACACAAATTATCATCATTTTCAAAACAAAAAAGCAGTTAAAATAAAAACGTCAACGAAATTAAATTTACATACTGCAGTAAAATCCATGGTAGGTAAAAAAACCCAAAAACAACAACAACAACAGAACACAATTATAATATGTAGGTATCCTAGGTGAATTCAAATTTGCCATCAAACTGCATCATTTTACATATCAAATTAAAGCCCTTAGAAAGCCAAAACTGAAAACATTTTTGTCATAGCACTTTCCGTAACAAAGTTACATCTTGTCAAAGATTGACTTTCATCAAAAAGATTCTGCTAGCAAAATTCCCCAAAACGGCTTTTAGGCAGGGTTGCCAAACCAGCGATTTGGTAGCCCAATTGGGCGACTTTTGAAGATTTTTCCCATGACTTTTGACAATTTCCTGTCCCATAGAAACCAATGGTTAAGAAAAAAATTGGGCGACTTTTCAACATTGGCTCCCGCGACTTCCGCTAGTTTCCTGCCCCATAGAAACCAATGGTTAAGAGAACAATTGGGCGACTTTTCGATTTTTTGACCCGCGATTCGGGCTGAAATCTTTTGGCAACCCTGCTTTTAGGGGTGTTTCTAGATCTTAATCGCATGGCCAGCCTAGACTGAATCCTCCAGTCCTATCAACATCTACGCACGGTCATCGGGTTGTGCTGATGGTGAGGACTGAATCGTTCAGCAATCCAATATTGGTGCAGTGAAAAATGCTAAAATATGAATATTTAGTAGATTTTGATTACGTCATTGCTTTCAGCTACTATTGTGCCCCATTCTTCGTTCATGATGCTACCATGGGAATATAAAGACAAACGGAGCCCTGATTAAAGCCCGACATTTGGCTGATTTGGGTAGCTTTTGTTCGCTACACATAAAGCGAGCTTGAAAACAAACAGCTGAGTACCGATGCAGGAATAAACCTCTTTGCCAGCAAATTTGGTAGCTGATGTTTAAATTTTTTTTCTGTTAAATCCGCCATTAGTAGTTTTACAATTTTCCCATTTTTAAACCAAAATAATCAACTTTGCACGATTTTTAGTCATCATGGTGAAACTTTTGTGGTTTTGTAACATATTGAGTCCATTGCACACCGTCAGATCGCAATATTTAACTTGATTTTGAGATGGAAAGTTCGTCGCCACTGACCACGCTCAGACCACAGTGACATGGATGCACTGACTATGCACAGCCTCGGCGTTCACGGTGCGGTGCAGTGGCACTGGTGGTAAACAATGTAAGTATAAAAGCTGAAGTTATTTCAATTATTTTCACGTGTAGTGTGCATGGTTTATAAGGCCATCTTTTACACCGTAAACAAGAGCAGTGTAGTGACTCATGACTGATTCACTCTTATATTAGCTTATATTGTAGGCTAGGCCAGGCCCGGGATCAGGCCACGAAAAAACATCAGTCATAAACAACCTGTATCAATGACAATTGATTTGATATGGCATGCACGCAGTTGAGCGCCAGGCATTGCTGTCTAGATTTTAAAGCCGAGTGGTTGATGAATGCAGCGAATGATGGTACGCGAATGGTTGAATTTTCACAATACACTTATTGGGGTATATTCAAATAAGAGTTTCGGTTTTAAAATTCACGTTCAAATGCACGCGAAAGGCACTAATATTTGTACCTTTCTAAATCGTTTTAACACTTAATTCGCTGGTTGATTTTGTGAGATTCGCAGTGAGTAATATTTAGTGTCCATGGCGAGTGGAAAATCGCTCACTAGAAATTTTTTTGGGGGGGGGGGCGGCGGGGGCGATCGCTCACCAAAAAAAGTCAAACGGCAAGGCCTGGGGTTCAATAATTATAGGTAATTATGAATGCGTATTACTTACTGCTCGAAAAATAATGCATATGCGCTGATGCTGGTGCGTCTAATGCATGAGCCCCAAAGGGGGAAGACAAAATTAGACGAATCAACATCAGCGCAAGTGCATTATTTTGCCTAATTTCTCGAGCAATAGGGCCTAAGTATGTGTTTATTAATCTATTTCATACAGTGGCGTAGGGCCTACCGTGGTCGCCCTAACCCGGGGCTGAAGAAAATTAAATTTTGCTGCCCCTTCCTCAACAGCCCGAAAAGGTTGACCCATTTTTTTCCGGTTGTTTGAAAAAGTGAAGAGCAAAAAAAAAAAAAAAAGATTTCAGGTGCTAGCACCCTAAAAGCAACACATTTTGATGTATAGCAACATTTTTTCAAAAATTTGTATGCTTTATCAAATTTTTCTGCCTTTTTTATTTATTAATTCTTTTTGCCACCCCCTTTGTTTTTGTTTTTGCCACCCCTGTTTTTGCAGCCCCTTCAATTTCGCTGCCCCCTGATTTTACCCTGGGGGGCTGGCGCCCCCAAAGCCCCCCAAAATAAGCGCATGTCATACACGACAAGAAAAAAACACATAATTTTAACTTTTTTTATGTAACAAATTATCACTCAAAATGTTGGAAATTAGAACCAAATATAAACCCGCCCGAAAAATGAATCAATCCTATGTGACACGAACACGCATGAAACACTGCCGTAGACTTCGCAGAATACACAATATACTCAATCAATGCATGTTTCATACTTTTCTGATTGGCTGCTTTGATAGGAGTGTATGAATGCTTTTACGCTAGTTGTGCGTTGTGTAATGCAGGACTGGCGCATGATTATGTGAATTCTACGCGAGAAGTCTAGAGGCCCCTCTTGTAAAACTTTTCTCCATTTTAAGATATTATTTCTTTAATTTCCCCAACTAGGTGATACTGATGTCAACTTGATGTGAACTGTACAGTTGCAGCAACTGCTTTCAGGAGATGGTGGCTTTTAATGAGAATGTATAGTGATGAACTCAACAGTACTACTGGTGCAACAAAAAGCTGGTATGTACAATGAGTAACCAGGGACTGCCTTTTGAGGAGAGTGACATTCATGCATTTAAATTGGGATGCAGACAACCCCGGCGGACAACATGATCTTTGAGGGCACCTTAAGTTTGTTCGGTTTTTATAAGGTGGAACAAATAAGACTTGTAACAAGAAACAACATGGTATTGATATATGTGTATGTAGAATGGCATGCACGCACTGCCATGCAGGATGATGCAGGTGGTCGCAAGCAATGCTTAAATCAAATGCTATTCGTGCGAAATTGACAATCTCCAATGTTAAGGCGTAAGGCTTTTTTTGTGAAAATTTTTTATCGCAAAATTTACAAGGCGGAAAAAAGCGGAATTTGACATTTGTAAAGCGGAAAATTTTGGGCTTTTTTTTATAGTTAGTCCTGACTCCCATCTCACATGATGATGAGCTGATCATAGTTTAGTCTACTGTAGTAGACCAGTTTAATTTACCATTCCCTAAATTAATCTCTCTGACCTGACCATGGAAAACTCATCATCCCTGTTCTGATTCAACAGCTCAGATATCCATGAGAAAACTGGTCTACTGTATTTCGAATATACAATGAACTATGCACTCTATATAGTGGGTATGATGTTACCTCATTAAAAATGCAGTCTTGGCTGTTTATGCACATATCCTGTGGTTTTTACAAATTAAGCCGTTTGTATAGCCGTCCAGCGCGTATTATTTGCACAAGGTCCAATGTATACGCTTGACGCCGTGCACGTATACGCGATGGTTAAGCTGTCAAAGGAAATCTGAATGATACAGATAGAGCTGGGCCTGTTTCAAAATTGTCGTAATCATGTCGGACGGAATTTGATAGCAAATATGGCTGTCATTTTTGTTCCAAAAGTACTGGACTGTTTTTTTTTTACATGGGTATGGATATGGTACATAGCTATCATGCTATGGCAGTATTGTCTGAAAAATCTTTGATGGCTTCGTGTAGGACGGAAAAAGTGACCATGTCGGACGGAATCGATAAAAATGGGGTTCCCAGGCTTTTGACATTCAAATTGATATTCTATCGAAAGTTACAACAATATCTTATAAAGACCTGCCAAATAGTCAAATGAACATTCATAAATTAAATTTCTCATACAATCTTTATTCAACAATCATTGTCGTGGAAACGGCAACGTCTCAAAATGGGCCATGTCGGACGGAATGCATCATGTCGGACGGAATGAAATGTTGACTTTTTGGCAACTTCTCAAAATTTAATATTTTTACCTGCATTATAAAGATAAGGTCATGTACTAATGCTGTGTATACTTTAAAAGTATTGACATCTATTTATTAAAGACGTAATAATGGAAAAATTGACAAATTCCATCCGACATGCTGGATTCCGTCCGACATGATAATCAATTGGAAATTGGTCCCCAACTTGCTTAATTTTGAAACTTACTTCTTAGAAATGAAGTTACAATACATTTTATGTAAGATTCATATCTATTCTTTCATAAAATAAACTTTTTCTTATGAAAACTACAAGATTTCTTAACTATTTTGATGTTTTTTCACAGGTATACAAAAACGCAAGCATGTCGGACGGAATTTTTGAAAACAATTAACAAGGGCTCCTTGAGCACTTACAATTCAGTATTGTTTTATTTCTTTGTGCTTACACAATAAATACACACCTTACTTAGTTAAAATCAATATAACAATTAAAACCATATGTCATCAACTTTAGATTTACACTGAATTTTCCGTCCGACATGCATGAATTTTCTTTTCTAAGTTTGTGTTTCCTGTAAAAAACTACTCAAAATTTTATTTATTTATTCCTGTGAAGTATCCATGAATTTAATGTAGAAAATGAATCAATAGTTGTTTTAGTCAATTAGGCCTACCTTTAAAAAAAAATAAACAAATTAAGGGCTACATGAAAACCAGAATGTCGGATTTAATAGTTTACAAGGGCACATTTTGCATTGCCCCCATGCAGGATAATGGCATATTTCCCACTTAAAATGACCAGTTTCATCACATGTACATGTACTTTCCTGCAGTCTGATTGAACAAAAGTAGGATGTTCTGTACACGATATGCAAATTAGCATAGGATAAGGCTAATGAAGTGAAATGATTAGTTTCTAATCACATTTTCTCAATGAAATATGAGGTCATGATTTTATTATTCATTATTTTGGAAAATTTCATTATTGTCAAAACTTTTGCTTATATGGCTATTACCATAATACATGTATTGTTGATGAAAGACCATCTCAAAACAGGTATTAGATCATCATTACAGACATTTTGCAACAGATTAAAAAAATTTGAATTTGGTTTTTTTAAGTGTTAAGAAATTTGCAATTTTTGTAGTCACTTGAAACATGACGAGGTAATCCTTAAATTCCATTATTTACTGTACATCCTCTACCCCTACAACATGTCAGACATTTTGAGAGTTTCAATTTTGATTATTGTCATATCAATTTTCAGATAATTGACTTTTTAAAAAATAATTAAAGTTTTGGTCAAATTGAAAAGGTGATGCGAGGCGGGTGACGGAAACTAAGAATCAACTTTCATTAGCCTAATCTGTGCAGAACAAGGTGTAGCACATGTGCAGACTGCAAATACATGCTTTGCACAGGGCACTGTGGGATGAGCACAGTCTTTCTGGCTTCTTTTACATTATTTTGTGTAAATTGTAAATAGACCAGTATCAGGCAAAATGAGCTTCTGATCGATGTAGATTTTAGCAAAAACTATGTTAACAAACAAAAACATGCCATACCTGAGACCATAACACCCGAGTCTCAGTACCATACAGAGTGCCTATTTTGGCTATGAGTAATAGCCTATATAAATGGCATTTATTTCTTCACCATTTACATTTATAAACTGACATGCAAAATGTCAATTTTAAGTTTCTTCAGTGTGTACACTGTACAGTGTAGTGGGTGTGTACACATGCATTTGAAGCGCTAATTAACAAATTTCAATGTACATTGTACTTGAGGCCCTACATCAGGGCCTTTAGTTTAGTTAACATGAAAGGTGTTGTGATTTAAAATTGCAGACTGGTCTATTTTCAATTACACAAAATAATGTTAAAAAGTCAGTAATTGGAATTAAAATAGGAGCTTATGTAGGTACACATGTGTACGCAGACATGTATAAGCAGAAGCCAGAAAAACTGCTACATGTACACCTTGTTCTGCACAAATGACAGATTATCCTAGGCTAATTTGCATATCGTGTACATTGTACAGAACATCCTACTTTTGTCCAATCAGACTGCAGGAAAGTACATGTGATGAAACTGGTCATGTTTAAGTGGGAAATATGCCATTATCCTGCATGGGGGCAATGAAAAATGTGCCCTTGTAAACAATTCCGTCCGACATGCTGGTTTTCATATCGGACGGAAAAAAATGTAGCCCTTTATTTGTCCATTTTTTTAAAGGTAATTGATTAAAACAACTATTGATTCATTTTCTACATTAAATTCATGGATACTTCACAGGAATAGATAAATAAAATTTTGAGTAGTTTTTTACAGGAAAAACTTCTTGGAAAATTCATGCATGTCGGACGGAAAATTTAGTGTGTACATTTTTAAAATTGCAAGAAATCTAAAGTTGATGACAGATGGTTTTAATTTTTATATTTATCAACTTAGTAAGGTGTATATTTATTGTGTAAGTACAAAGAAATAAAACAACTGAATTATAAGTGCTCAAGGAGCCCCTGTTATTTGTTTTCAAAATTCGTCCGACATGCTTATGCGTTTTTTGTATACCTGTGAAAAAACATCAAAATAATTAAGAAATCTAGTAGTTTTCACAAGAAAAAGATTATTTTATGAAAGGATAGATATGAATCTTACATAAAATGTGCTGTAACTTCATTTAGAAGGAAGTTTCAAAATTGAGCAAGTTGGTGACCCATTTTGAAACAGGCCCAGCTACCCACGTGGGTTGGGTTCAAACACAGTGGGTTGGGCTAATGCATAAACATGTATGCTTGCCTATCTGTTATTGGTTAAGATTTACCACCCACATTGATTTTTACTTCATTAACATTCATCTCAGATTCGAGATGAAAGAGGTTGAGTCTATGTGTTAAGATATGGTGGGTCACACAGGTCATATCCAACTACCGCAGTCCTTTTTTCTGGGCAGGGCAGTCACTGGAGATGTGATGTGTTTCGTCATAGATTTTAAATGGTTTCATGCATTGGAAATGAATTGTTTATCAAAAAAAAAAAAAAAAAAAAAGGAATGCAGCGCAGTCTAATCATAGTTTAGCCTTTAGGCATGAATGGGCAAAATGCCAAATTGCAATATGTGTGCTACGTACACTACGGATGCACCACCATTGATCTCCAACACAACTCGCATGCCATACAAGTCTAAATATATTTTGAATTGGTACCATACTTAGACCTCCCATATATGTAACTCTGGGGCTTGCAGCATGGAGCAGCCCAATTTCAGAAACCTGGAGGCACAGTGAAACATGCTTGTTCTTGTAAAACGTTTCTCCATTTTAATATTTTGTTTCTTGAATTTTCCCAACTAGGTGATACCAGTGATGTCAACTTGATGTGAACTGTACAGTTACATTGCAGCAACTGTTTTCAGGAGGTGGTGGCTTTTAATCAGAATGTATAGTGATGAACTCAACAGTACTGGTACAACAAAAAGCTGGTATGTACGTGTACTATGATTAACCAGGGACTGCCTTTTGAGGAGAGTGAGAGCATTGCTCTCTACTGCTCTCCTTATTCTGTGCCCAATTCTGTGCATATTTTTGCATTTTTCTCAAAAATTATAGTGCATTTGTGACAAGTAAGATATGTATATTATAGGGGCAAGGACTACAACTACTGCACTGGAAATTTTATTTCAGCACAAACAACAGTTGTGGAGTTACAGTCAAAAATGAGGGAAAACCAGTATTTGATCAATAAATCAATAACTACTTTCCTTGAGTTGCTGAATTTTCAGTGCAGTACCGTAGTTGTACTCCTTGCCCCTATAATATACATATCTTACTTGTATCAAATGTGCTATAATTTTTGAGAAAATGCAAAATTAGGCACTAAATTGGCCAGGGTGTAGTACCCCTTAAATCTGATATAGGAGAGTGATGTTTGACATGTGAAACGGCTCTCCTTGAAGGCTCATGAAGAGCTATTTATTGCTCTCCTTCAAGTTCCAAAAGACAGTCCATGAGTAACTGCTATATTGGTTGATGAAAGGATTAGGCCATAAGGCCTGGCTTAGTAACTCAGGCCCCAAGATAGTAACTTCAAGCCCCAAGATAGTATCTGACTTAGTAGCATGGGCCCCTTATTAATAGTCAGGCCCAGGGTTGTCACCACGCTGGACTGGGCCGTCTGGCACTCACTAAATTGGGGGTTTTTTAAGTTTTTTTTTTCAATTTTTTTTTTTTTAATGTTTCCGGAAGTGGATGATGATATTTCATCATAAAAGAGGAAGAAATTTTTTTTAGGGGTGGTACCCTCAAAGCCTATTCCCCGATCCCTAGCGTTCAACTAAAAAGGTAGTGCGAGGCGCGAGAGCTTCGCTCGCTATGCTAACCAGTACTATTTGGGTCCTGGTGACAACCCTGGTCAGGCCCGTGCTACTAATTCAGGCCCAAAGATATTTTTTTTTTTTTTTTCACTTTTGGGGATCTGTAGGTTGTTCAATATTAAAATCTAAATATTTTAATTGATATTTTGGTTATTTTTCTTTACAGATGAAATATGAACTTATTGGAAGGAACCACCTGCAGCAACAAGCTTAAGCAAGAGACAGGTAAATGCTACATAGCTTCAACGGCACTTCAACTAAAAATCAAGCAAATTTAACTTCGAGGGGAAAACTATCGACAGAAAAAGACATTGTCAACATATGGCTGTTACGGCCTACGCCTACCTATCAATTAGGTTTAGTGGACTAGCTGGCTGGTAGCCACTAGCCATCACTGTTAATTTGGAACATGTTTTACCACACAGTGGAACTCATAATATATAATTATGATAATGTGGACTACAATTAAGTCAACAAATACTGGACACAGTGGTAACTAGGCGAGTTAAAAAAAGGCTAGTTAAAATAAAGGTGAGGTAAAAAAAGGCGAGTTAAAGAAAAGGCAAGTTACCCCCCCCCCAGAGATTAGGGTGTGGTTTTTTTTTTCAATTACCCCCACAAAGTAAGCTAAAGATGAGTTACGACAAAGCCATCAAAGTCCCACCAGCGAAGTTACGGCAAAGCCATCAAGTCCAAATGGCGATTTACGACAACACGATCAAATCGGCGAGCTACAGCAACGCTATCAAGTCCTGTAAGAGAGTTACAGGAATGCCGTTATGATGAATTATTAAATGGAAAATGGCTTTCACTATAGAAAAATTTGTGTACATCGTGGAACATACTCTTTGCGTGGCTGTGCGTAGTAAGCAGTTGTACGCAGATAGCCTCGCTAATATGGACGCGTAGAGTAGCATTGTATGCGCGTGTAGTTAGCATGATTAGTTGCGGAGTAACAAGCGTAGTTGAATGTTCCACGATGTACACAAATTTAATATTTTTTCTATAGTTGAGGTTCATGATGATGAGAAAAAATCCATTTTACCCTAAATCAAATTGTAATCTTAACTTGCTGATAAGACTTGCCATAACTTGCTGATGGGACTTGCCGTAAATTTTAACTCATCGATGGGACTTGTCGTAACTCGTCTGCCAAAAAAACTCAATGGCGAGACTTCCCGTATTCTCAGCAGGGATCAATCTTTAACCTCTGCAGGGACCAGGGGATATTAAACTTATCTGACTTGCCATTTTCTCTCGCTCTTACTCGCCCATTTTTAACTTGCCAATAACTGTCCCCTTACCCTGTAAAAGCTACGTATGACTTTTGTACATGTATGTACCCATTTTACAGACTATGAATTATAGTAATAAATAAATAATAAATAACCTAGAAGAGAGGGATGTGGTGTAGGTTATACATGTACCTGTATGTATTAAACAGTGGACAATAATTAGATAATGTTAATTTTCAATTTTAGTGATCCTAGCATCCTCTTTTTATATCATTTTAGGTAGATATCCCCCAAAAAGGTTATTCCCAAAATTGCAGTTGATTCCGATTTTGCATTTGCGAGGTATGCATGATTATTTGTTGTAATTTTGTTCTGGTGTACCAGAACATAATTCAAATTTCATGATATTTCTGCTGAACAAATTAATCTGCAAGAAATTCTTTGTACATAAACATAATGTTGCCAGAGGTTTCCAGTGGTATAAAAATCTTTTTTGAGAAAAGTGGGGGGGTATGATGCTGTGGATCACAATCACAAAATGCCTTACTTCCAAAAGCAGCAATTTCAACTGCACTGACTACGGAGCCCCCAAAGTGACATGGAAGAAAAAAAATCGAGGTCCGGCTTAGTAACTTGGGTCCAAGATAGTAACTCGGGTCCAAGAGTAACTCGGGTCCGAGATAGTAAATTGGGGCCCTGACTAGTAGTTTGGGGACCCCGAGTTACTATTTCGGGGCACGAGTTACTATCTTGGACACGAGTTACTAAGTTGGGCCCCAAGTTACTATCTTAGACCCCGAGTTACTAAGTCGGGCCTCAATTACTATCTTGGACCCCAGTTACTATCTCAAGGCTATCTCAGACCCCGCTTTTTTTCTTCCATGTCACTTGAGGGCTCTGTATAAATCAGCACAGTCGAAACCTAGATTTCGCCTTGGTTTGCAAGAATCAAAATCCATCCTAGTCACTGCACTTACTGTATGATACAAAGAGAGATTTTGATTCTCGCACCCGAATCTTACAAGAATCATTTATACGAGAATCGATTCTGTGATGCTCGTTGAAATCTAGGCCCTGACAGTGATGAGTGATGTACAATTTCATGAAAAGGTGTTCAGAATTGGCTAGGCCTCTTTGGTCATAGTTTATTAGGGTTGCAGATTGGACAAAAGTTGGGGATGTGGCAACTTTCAAAAATAAGTAAACTGAGTAATCTGGATATCAGGTACTTCATGTTAAAAGCAGTTTTATTTCCTCCAATTTTTTATTGATTTTTTATTAATGCAACTTTTCTTAGTGTATTTTTCAATTAAAATAAATTGATGTTTGTTTAAACATTATTGACCATATCAAGTTGTTATCCTTTTTGTATCAGTCATGTGTTAGAAAAATAAAATGAAAAGAAATATAACATGTGCCGGTATCTGTGTGTTTTCAGGACTAATCAATTTTGATGTATTCGGTGATACGTTTTCCAGTAAAAAAACACAAACTTGTAAATGTTAGAATTTATAAAATGAAACACAATTTTTCATTAAAAGAATTAAAATGTGCATGGCTTCTGGTACATCTTACCCCGGACTTTTACCCTCAATTTTGTTACCCCGGCCTCCGCTATTAAGGACTGGTTTTATTCCCCTTTTTAGAACCCAATATTTTTTGATCCCCCCCACATTTTACACCCCCACCAAAGAAGTCATGAACACTCCCTAAGAACATAAGGTCATGAAGACGTGTTTACATGAAAAACTCTGCAAAAAAAAAAACATTTTAAATGTCAAAATATTTGTATTTTTTTTTTTTTTTTAAGTTCAAAGTTGAATTTATTTATTAAAACGTTGAATGCCCTTTATATAAACCCGATTTTTTTTTGCGGTTGCTTTTGAGAAATCTTTATGAAGGCATAGGGCAAAATTCTGCAATCAGTTTTGTTGAAATATTTAGAGACTGATATGAAACAACATCCCTGGACCCTGGTTGAAAGTAGTAGGACTACAGGGTGATTTTTTTCTGGGTTGCTCGGGAATCAGTTAAAGTGAAAGTCGAGAGAACGGCATTTTGTGATTGGTTTTCTTTTTAACCAAAAAGTAAAAAAATTAATTTTGCAAAAGTATAAAAGAAAGTCCCCAAATATCACAATTTGAGCGTAATAAGCCAAAATTCAAGTTTTTAACTTTTGGTCTAAATAAGAAGGTCCAAATCCGGGGTCCAAATTTTAGGAAGAAAGTCCACTTTTCACAACTCCCCCTTGGAAAAAGGTCTACTAATAATGGTAATAAGAAGAATATTAAAGAATAAGAATGATAATGATTTGTGGCAATGAAAGTAAATTGAAAACAAAAATATTAAACTTAAAAACTTAAACTGTTGTTTTTCCAAAAATCCCCGCAAAAATCAATTAATGCTGGCTGCAGTTATGATTGTCCAGATTTCGACAATATGCAAGCTATGACGCAAACTCATTACTTATTCATGACATAGTCTCCTCAACCCGGGCCTCAGCTGCAATGGTTTGAGCGGAATAAAACTGGCGGTGTTGGAGACTATGAGAAAAAGTTTCCTACTGCAAGCATGCTCATGGAGCCAGAATTCTGGCTCCAGACGTAAAAAAAAGTGCACCAAAATTTTTCATGTTACTTAATTCAGGCCCTGAATAAGGCAACGTGAAGGATTGTGGGTAATATAAAGACGCCGCAATTCTGGGCCTGGAAGGATTCAGGCTATGGCCAGCCTATGGCGATAGCAGCTTTTTTTAATGGAACTGCTATCAAAATCCCTCTGAAATTCCATGTGCGACTTGATTATCACCATAAAAAATCATATATTTGGGTCAAGTGAAGTATAGAAAACATATTTATGTAGGTTTCCTTCACCAACTTATTATCGACAAAAATTCAAATTTCTATGTAAATATGCATTGTGTTTGGGCCCCGGTCTCGGCAAATTTCGCTGACTAGTAAATGTGTTAACTAAGGTTTGCCTGGGATACCTATAATATGCATGTATAGTGATGAGTCATTATGCATTAGGCCTTACAAAAACAGGGTGGAATGTTATTCCAATTTCCATTCATCATTCATGCATTGAAAATGAACACCTGTTGCACAAAATGACTGACTGGGCTGGGTGATTAAAAAATAAAAATTTTAGCATAACGTTTGAAGCCTTTACACTCGTGTCTAATGAAGAAGACCAAGAAAAGGTTACGGTCAAGTAACTGATAGATACCTTGCTTTAGTTTACTCTACATTTCTGATGTATTTGATGGTTTATTTCAAGAAAATCTTCGGTTAGCAACTGAATCTTGTTTCTACGCAGGCGACGCTAAACCAGCCTCCATTTTGACTTGAAATATCCCAGAATGCAACGGTTATTAATTGATTAAAATAAGTCTTGCTTATAGTGCTTAGTACGCACGTACACCAATGTGCACCCACGTGCAAGATACGTAGGCTATATTGTAGTATTTATAATCTACTAGCGTATCAAGCTGTTGAATATTCATAGCGTAATGTCATACGAAAGTCTTCGCGCAAAACACAAAAAAATGCTATCACAATATGCTTTAAACTGAATGAGGTGTTTAAAATAAAATCAATCTTCATTATTAGACCTAACAGTAAGAAATTTTCTTTTCTTTTCTTTTCTTTTCTTTTCTTTTCTTTTCTTTTCTTTTTTTCTTTTCTTTTCTTTTCTTTTCTTTTCTTTTCTTTTCTTTTCTTTTCTTTTCTTTTCTTTTCTTTTCTTTTCTTTTCTTTTCTTTTCTTTTCTTTTCTTTTCTTTATTATTTTTCCTTTTCTTTTCTTTTCTTTTCTTTTCTTTTCTTTTCTTTTCTTTTCTTTTCTTTTCTTTTCTTTTCTTTTTCCAGATCAATTTGTAAGCGCTCTTTTTTAAAAGTCATAGTTCATTGAATTTACAACCGTATGACAAAACAGGCGAAAATAGGCGAGAATTGACCATTGCTCATTCTAATTACTCTAGTAGGCCTATATGGACAATATAAGTGAGCCTTTTCATTTAATGACATAAAATTTGAAAAATATTGTTAGGAAAACTTAAATTCTGATTTGGATGAAGGCAACACTTGAGGTTTCGACAAAAACCAATCAAAGAGGCCCATTTTTTAGCTATAGAAGCTTCATATGCACTGACTCAACCGTGTAGTGTAATCAAAGACTATGGGGAGACAGTAGCGTGAGCGGGGGGGCAGGGGGGAAGAGTGCCCCCCTGACAAAAAATGAAAGAAAAAAGTGCCCCTTTGACAAAAAATGAAAGAGAAAATCAGGAGGGCAAAGGAAAAGAAAAAGGGCAAGGAGCCCCACCCTAGAAAAATATGGGGGGAAATTTTGGAGGGAGAATGGAAAAAAGAGAAAGGAAAGGGGAAAGAAAAAAGGGAAAAAGGAAGGGAAAAGGAAAGAATTAAAAAGGAAAGAAGAGAAATGGAAGAGAAAATGGGGAAGCATAGGGTCAAGACAAAAGCAACAGAGAGGAAACGCGAATAAGTAAAACGAGGGAAATGAACGGAAAACCAAAGGGAAGCCTAAGAGGGATGGGGGAAGGAATGGGAATGAAAGAGGTAAAGAAAACAACTTGCATGTTTATTGTGGGGAAGCAATTCATGCACAGGGGGAAGTAGTGTAAGAAAGGCCAAAGGGGAACAAATTGAAGAATATAAAGAAGGACAGGATATTTAAGGGAACTGGGAGTGATTTGAGGGGAAGTAATTTAAGTGAGTGCAATGGAAGGGGGAAGGAATGAGAGAAAGGGGAAGAAATTGGAATATAATGAAGAAGAAAAGAGAAGTAATTTAGGGGGAAGTAATTTAAAGGAAGGGGGCAAGAATGAGAGAAATGGGAAGAAATTGTAGAATGTAAAGAAGAAGGAAAGAGAACGAAGGGGAGAAGGGGGAAATAATTTCAATAATGTTAAATCAACTCAAGAATATCAGTATTGTTTCTGTTGTATTGTTCTTACATTGTTATGCCTTTTTGTTTTAAATTCTAAAATCAAAACTTTACATGGTAATTAAAATCAGTTCACATAAAAACGTTACATGTATGCAAGGAGGCTTCTCCTTGTGGAATTATGACCAACCCCCGTGAGCTTCCGGGGGCTTCGCCCCCTGACCCCCACCAGGAGCCCTTAGGCGGGCCCCTGGACCCGCGCCAGTTGACGCTCCGCTCGCTTCGCTTCATTTTTTAATCAACCTTTCGGGAGCTGACTTGCCCACCCTACCCCTGGCTCGCTGCACTCGCATATATGATAAAACAATAGGTTCTCAAAAATCTTGCATGTGTAAGGGGTGGGGGCCAAAGATTTTTTGGTACATCGAAAGGGGGGCAAAGGTTTTTTGGCACGTCGAAGGGGGGCAACAATTTTTTGGCACTGCCAAAGGGGGAGGGCAAGCGATTTTTGGCAGACCATTTTGAGAATTCACCACCCCAGGGTACACATAATTATTGCACCACCCCTAAGGAGTTTATAACTGCATTAAATCTTTGACAAGTCCCATAATGTTCTCAATAAGCTTCAATACAGATTTCCATTAAAACCATCTGTATTATATATGACAACATAAAATGCAAAGCCGGGATATGTCCATGACGTGTCTTATTAATATTCATCACTTTACTTTTTAGTAACGATATAGCTACTCTGTGCGGATTGGATTCGCGGTGCAAGAAATCCTGCGAATTCTTTATTTTTAAAGCATGGGAGAGACTCAAGCAGACAGAACTTTGTGGGTTGGAAATTTAGACTCTAGAGTAACAGAAGAATTACTTTATGAATTATTCCTGCAGGTAATATTAACGTGGGCATTGTAATAAAATGTCAGTACAGGTCCCGGGTGCAAAATTCTGCAACCGTAACATGCAATTTATGTCAATGAATGAATAGTGTATTGGTATAGTTAGTCCGAATAATCAGACCCAGAACAAAATATTAATTTCTGACATGATCGTGTTCTGGGTCTGAACTGTTTTCATTCGAAATCTTGATGCCAAATTGGACAAAAGAAGCATGAGGCTACTTCATGACTTCACACAGTTTTTAATCCCCTTTTTTTTTAGCTTAATTCTGTCGGTCGGACATCCGGGCTATCTCTAGTCTCGGGCCCAAACTTCATGTGGCTCACGGTTTGTTGTGAACAACAGAAACCGGCTGTGAAGGAGGCTACATAGCGATGTTGCTGGAGTGGCATTCAATTTCGGAAAAAACGACACTCGACCAGTGGCGGCTGGTCCATTAGGGCACTTGGGGCTGTGACCCTGTGGCCTAATATCCCATCAAAAATAAAATTTAAGTAGTTGTAATAATGTTCCATACATCACCTGTTTTATTTCATAAATAACAGTATGTTTACACATCACACCACACTTCACAATGCATTAAAACCATCTGTAGCAGGGATTTTCTATTCAATAAGGCAACAGTAGCTGTTTTAAAATATGGCAACTCGCAAACAGGGCATGCCCCAAATGTACTTTATTTATACCATTAAAATAGCCTCATGCTCACTGCAAATGTGCTTAGAAGCTAGGGTCTCATTGAAAACCACTGCGCCTCTGAAAGTACACACTGGGCTGACCTTTGACTGCCCAGTTACCATATAAGGTAAATGACTTAATGTCTCAAACTTGTGATGCTTGTCACCAGTGCTCATTGATACTTTTGTACACAAAAAACAGATGAGCTGATAGACTTTAACTAAATCTTTCCTGCAAAGCGCAAATTGTTATACACATGCATGTGGTTAGGGCAGGATAAGTAAAACTTTAAGACTGGTGCAAGTCCATGCAAAGTTTTAGTTTATGCTGAGGTTTATGATTGAATACTTTAGAATTGAAGGTTGTATACAGGGTTTGTCATATTCATCATATATAAGAAGCTGCATGAGTAAATAAAATCATGTGCATTGATCTTCCTTTTAAAATATTAAGAAAATTTAAATAGCCAAGAAGTATCCAAGATTTTAATAAGAGTTTCTTCATTATTATTCAACAAATATAGTGAATTAACCTAAAAAGTGTGCACCAAATCGCACCATTTGACTGTCATTTTTGAAAAAATTTCCACAGCTGAGGGGGCCACATCCCCCTCAGACACCCCCCTGCTCGCGCAAGCGCGTCGCTGGGCGCTTACGCGCATAATTTGCCCTGGCACCACAAAAATAACCCACCAGCCGCCACTGCACTCGACCATGGAATTTAATTTTAAGTTTGTCAGTATATAAACGGTAAATCAAGTAAGTTTCTTTCACTCTGAAGACTTAGAAACGGTTGTTTGATTCCACTAACTATTTGCGATCGATATTTACATAACACCAATGACAGAAATCATCAACAAAAATCAAATTAGGGACTTGTTTTCACTCGAACATCATCAACCGGAAGTGACGTGACACGGACCGACAGAATTGTGGACCATCCTTTTGTTGATACATGTACTTGAGTATCATGAGTATTTGGACAAGCGGAACAGTTTTGACAGGCCCTTTGTCTACCTCTCTGTTTGTAAACAAACCAGGAGGTCGAAATTGTCCTCTGCGAATACGAAAGTCAGCGTAAGGCCAATGAAAGTCAATTCCTTGTTTCCCGTTACACAATTTTTCATGACTGTGTCATGTATGTACATGATCCACCAGTGGAGCTTCTGCTACCCCTACGCAGAACTTCCGATAGTGGATTATCTGCGCACGGTGGATGCAAGGAATCCACAGTCGGATTTTCTGCGCACGTGCACTGAAAATCCCCTCCGTATATAGTTACGGTGGAATAATTCTGCGCGCGACGGTCGCAGGGAATCCACTGACGGATTTTTTCGGCGACGCGTGCGCTGAAACTCCCTCCGTGATATAGTTCCGTGGATTAATTCTGCGCGACGGTCGCAGGGAATCCACGGACGGATTTTCGGCGCACGCGCGCAGAAACTCCCCTCATATAGAGCTCCGTGGAGTAATTCTCGCGACGGTCGCAGGGAATCCACGGACGGATTTTCGGCGCACGCTTTTAATCATCTCATGAATTGTTATGATTTAATATTATTAAATGGTAGAAAGTATGAAATATTATTTAGGGCCTATATGTTTAGAGTCAGTTCTGCGCTTCAAGTTTCATGTTTAAAAAACCATGGTTAAAAAATAACTTAGAAAATAAGAAATATTATATATATTTTTAGAGTCAGAACGGTGGAGTTTTTCTGCGCACGGACGCAGGGAATCCACAGTCGGATTCTTTTTGGCAAGACGCGCTTGAAACTCCCCTCCGTATATAGCTCCGTGGTCCGGTGGAGTAATTCTGCGCACGGTCGCAGGGAATCCACGGACGGATTTTCGGCGGACGTTTTAATCATCTCATGAATTGTTATGATTTAATATTATTAAATGTGATTATTTAGGGCCTATATGTTTAGAGTCACTTCTACGCATCAAGTTTCATGTTTAAAAAACCATGTTAAAAAAAATAACTTAGAAATGAGAAATATTATATATATTTTTAGAGTCAGAACGGTGGAGTTTTTCTGCGCACGGTCGCAGGGAATCCACAGTCGGACTTTCGGCGCACGTTTTAATCATCTCATGAATTGTTATGATTTAATATTATTAAATGGTAGAAAGTATGAAATATTATTTAGGGCCTATATGTTTAGAGTCAGTTCTGCGCTTCAAGTTTCATGTTTAAAAAACCATGTTTAAAAAAATAACTTAGATAATAAGAAATATTATATATATTTTTAGAGTCAGAACGGTGGAGTTTTTTTCTGCGACGGACGCAGGGAATCCGCGAGTCGGACTTTCGAAGCGCGTGCGCAGAAACTTCCCTCCGTATATAGCTCCGGTGGAGTAATTCTGCGCACGGTCGCAGGTAATCCACGGACGGATTTTCGGCGCACGATTTAATCATCTCATGAATTGTTATGATTTAATATTATTAAATATTATTAAATGGTATAAAGTAAGAAATTTTATTTAGAGCCTATATGTTTCTACTCCAATTTCGAATTTTATATAATAATGGGTGTATGATGTACAAAGTTTTGAATAATATGGCACCTGTTTACCTTAATGATTTATTTCATGAAGTTAGTTCTATAATTTTTAATACGGTGGAGTATTTCTGCGCACGGTCGCAGGGAATCCACTGACGGATTTTCGGCGCACGTTTTTCTTGAATTGTTATGATTTAATATTTGCCTACCCTAGATTGTTTAATAAGTGATAAGATAAAAAGGGTAGAAAGTAAGAAATATTATTTAGGCCTATATTTTTAGAGTCAGAAGTTACGGTTCTGCGCATCAAATGTCTCGTGTTTAAAAGAATAACTTTAGAGTTTATTTTAATACGGTGGAGTATTTCTGCGCATGGTGGCTGGCAATCCACTGACGGATTTTCGGCGCACGTTTAAAAACTAAACGTTAACATTATTAATTATTGCGGAAGGTACGCAAAAACGTGCGCAGGTTTTGCGGCGGGCGCAAAAAACTCCAAAAATCGGAGGGTTTGCATGCGTTTTAAATATTGTTAATAATGTTTACTACTCCAATTTCGAGCTTTTCGGATGCTATAAAAACTCCGAAATCGGAGTTTCTCAAGACGCCGCAAAAACTCCAAAATCGGAGGGTTTGCGCCCATTTTTAATATTGTTTAAATAATGTTTACCACTCCAATTTCTGAGTTTGAAAGTTTGAAATTATATTAATGTTATTTTTTCCAAGGATTTTAAAGCTTAATGGATTGACAAATTTTCCAATAGGGGGTAATGATACGGCCTATTTCAAAAGAGGCGGTAAAGATAAGACGACTTATTGCACGATATAGGCGGGGTAGATGAGACAAGATTAGGCTAAGTGCTAATCATCTAAAAAATACCAGTAATAATCCGATTCTGTGAGAATTGTTAATTAGCCATTCAACCAATAGATCAAAGGTGCCGTGATAAGAAACCCCGCTGTTTACCAGCATTGAAAATAATTTGAAGAAGTACATAGAGATTATACCAAGAATAATCCGATTCCGCGAGAATCATAATTTAATTTTAGGCCTATATTATGTGTTGATAATTCTTTTTTTTTTTGTACTTTTACTATTCTAACTATTTTCATACCTCGATAAGTTTAAATTCGTTCCAAAAGTCAGAAACATGGACTAGGCCTACTAAATTAATTTGGAAATGACTGTTTGCAATAGTAATGTCGAAATGAGGACTTGCTGTCAGTAATACGAAGGAATTGCGTGACAGGTGTAAGGTATGAAATACATGTAGAATTTGAAGTATAGAAAATATTTGACATCACATCTGACCTTCCAGTTTGGCGCCATTTTGAATGTGTGTTTCTATAAATATTTACATAAACATATAATCCATCCATAAAACCATGATTAAGAGACACGTTGACGTAAAAGACATAAAATATATGTATATTATACATTATTGAATATTTGATAAAATCATTAGAAACTTCATAAGAATTGTATAAGAATATAAATATTGACATAAACATATAATCGAACCATAAAAACCATAATATTAAGAGACATGCTGATGTAAAAGACATAAAAGATATATACATAAATAGGACAATTGATAAAAAAAACATTAGTATAAACATTATTAACAATATTACAATTGGATTTCTGTTTAAACCATGTCATAAATATTTTTTTAAATAAACCTGAATCTTAAAACCGCGCAAACCCTCCGATTTTGGAGTTTTCGCGCCCGCCGCAAAACCTCCGATTTTGGAGTTTTTGCGTAGCATCCGCAAAAACTCCGAAATTGGAGTAGAAACATATAGGCCCTAAATAATATTTCTTACTTTATACCATTTAATAATATTAAATCATAACAATTCATGAGATGATTAAAACGTGCGCCGAAAACCCATCCGTGGATTCTCTGCGACCGTGCGCAGAATTACACCACCGGAGCTATAATATAGGGGCCTACGGAGGGAAGTTTCTGCGCACGTGTGCCGAAAGTCCGACTGTGGATTCCCTGCGACCGTGCGCAGAAATACTCCACCGTTCGGACTCTAAAAATATATACATGTATAATATACAAATAATGAATGTTTATGAGTGCAATGGTAAGAATATTTTCATGAGTTGAAAAATGGAATGTTCCATTCAACGAAGCGAAGCTGAGTTGAATGGAACATTCCATTTTCAACGAATGAAAATATTCTTTCCATTGCACTAATGAAAAACATTCATTATTTGTTTTATATGACACCTAAGTAGATCTTTGTTATTTGATTGGTTGATTGTAATGGCTTTGCAGGAGTTAAAAATATTGTACGAATCGTAGACAAATATGGCTTTTTTTAGCAATACATTCTTGTATCATCCCCAAAATAAGCCATTAAAAGTATTATTTCAAGGGCCCGGTCTATTATTATTAATCTGAGGCATTTGCTACGCAGTAAAATAGAATTTAAGCTTACCTAGCCACCGGGCCTAACCAATGCGTATTGTAAGCTTACCTTTTCACTTTCTTGTTTTCTACTTTTTCTTTCCCCAAAGAAAAAATCGGAATATGGCTATTCGGGGCTTTACTTGTAGATTATATTTCTTCAAATAATATTCATCTAGAATTGCCGCAAATTAAGTTTGTTGTTTTAAATATCCCGTAACACGGTAGGGCCTATGTTATACTGTTCGCCGATCGGACTGAAAAAACATGCAATCTAGCCATGCAATAGAACGTACGGAATATAACATAAATGCACGGTGCATATAACGAAAATGCACGGCGAATATAACCAAATTCCACGGTAGTGACGTAGGCCGTAAAATAGTTTATTTATTGAATGACATGTGACCAACAATCAACCAATCAAATGACAAGGATCTACTTAGGTGTTATATAATATTTCTTACTTTCTAAGTTACTTTTTTAAACATGAAACTTGATGCGCAGAACATACATTTATGAATGGCGATTTTTTTTTTACAAATAACTAAGAAGTAGGGGAAAGTGGGGTAATCCCGGGCACCTTTCGTTAAGGCTACACAGGTTCAAGATTAAATAAAGTTCATCAGTGAAAATCATATCAATGCAAAGTAGGAGTAATGTTCTAACTAGCAACCAGTTTTTAATAACTCCATATCTCTAGTTAAGAAGTTATAATTAAGAAACAAAATGGAAAAAAATGATGGGGTAATGCCGGACACGGGGTAATCCCGGACACATGATTGTTGCTAAGAGGGAAAGTGGAGTAGGAAGATAATCCCCTGAATGTATTAGGTACTTCTGTGACCTCAAGCATACAACTATGGAGGCTGTTGTTGTTGTCTATATTTTGAAATAACAAGTGTCCGCATTACCCCATCTGTATAGAGACGCATGTGTGTCCGGGATTACCCATCACGGTCCCGATTTATTTTTTCAGTGCTTGTTCTACTTATCCATTTTAAGATACCAAAATTCATACATCCAGCTAACAATCAAGTATCAAACATAATTTTCATCCATACTTTATCTGTGTCTCTTGTCGCATTAACTGTCACCCAGCTAATAAATCACTTTTCAGATAAAAAGTAAAAAATGACAATTTCTGTTTTTTCGTAATTTTCACAAAGAAAGGCGAGACCCAAAGCGCTGGTAGTAGTATACGTGAGGTACACCTTGAGGTAGCTAATACCCTAAGGTAGTATAATAGTGCCACCCTTCTCCGTTTAGCTGCAATCGACGTGTCCGGGATTCCCCACAGTCCGGCATTACCCCACTTTCCCCTATACACAACATGGGCAATCGAATAAATATAAATCTAGGAACTTTCCTGATCCAGGCATTCGATGTTTTTAATATAGTCCATATTCTGAATTTCGGAACGAAATCAAACTTTATCGCGGTAGGAAATATAATGAAAATAGTTAGAAGTAAAAAAAATAGACTAGGTAAATAGTAAAAGTACAAAAACAAGAATTATCAATACGTATTATATGCCTATGAAAATGAAATTATGATTCTCGCGGAATCGGATTATTCTTGGTATCATCATTATACCTCTTAAAATTATTTTCAATGCTGCAAAACAGCGGGATTTCTCATCCCGGCATCATTGATCTATTAATTCAATGACTAATTAACAATTTTCGCGGAATCTTCTCATCACCACACCTTTGATCTTTTGGTTCAATGACTAATTAACAATTATCGCGGAATCGGATTATTCCTGATATTATTTAGATACTTGGCAGTTGGCCTAATCTCATCTCATCTATATCCCACCTATTGTGTAATAAGCCGTCTTATCTTTACCGCCTCTTGTGAAATAGGCCGTATCATTAGCGCCTACTGGGAAATTCGTCAATCCATTAATAACCTTTAAAATCCTTGGAAAAATAATATTACTATAAAATTAATTTTAAACTCTGTATTATTCAAAACTTTGTACATCATACACCCATCATTATATAAAATTCGAAATTGGAGTAGAAACATATAGGCCCTAAATAATATTTCTTACTTTATACCATTTAATAATATTAAATCATAACAATTCATGAGATGATTAAATCGTATGCGCCCGAAAATCCGTCCGTGGATTCCCTGCGACCGTCGCAGAATTACTCCACCGAGCTATATACGTGGGGAGTTTCAGCGCGACGTGCGCCGAAATCCGACTGTGGAGTCCCTGCGTCCGTGCGAGAAAAACTCCACCGTTCTGACTCTAAAAATATATATAATATTTCAAATTTTCTAAGTTATTTTTTTAAACATGGTTTTTTAAACATGAAACTTGAAGCGCATATAGGCCCTAAATAATATTTCATACTTTCTACCATTTAATAATATTAAATCATAACAATTCATGAGATGATTAAAACGTGCGCCGAAAGTCCGACTGTGGATTCCCTGCGACCGTGCGCAGAAAAACTCCACCGTTCTGACTCTAAAAATATATATAATATTTCTTACTTTATTTTTTTAAACATGGTTTTTTAAACATGAAACTTGATGCGTAGAACTGACTCTAAACATATAGGCCCTAAATAATATTTCATACTTTCTACCATTTAATAATATTAAATCATAACAATTCATGAGATGATTAAAACGTGCGCCGAAAGTCCGACTGTGGATTCCCTGCGACCGTGCGCAGAAAAACTCCACCGTTCTGACTCTAAAAATATATATAATATTTCTCATTTCTAAGTTATTTTTTTAAACATGGTTTTTTAAACATGAAACTTGATGCGTAGAAGTGACTCTAAACATATAGGCACTAAATAATCACATTTAATAACATTAAATCATAACAATTCATGAGATGATTAAAGCGTGCGCGAAAATCCGTCCGTGGATTCCCTGCGACCGTGCAGGCGCAGAATTACTCCACGGAGCTATATACGGAGGGGAGTTTCAGCGACGCGCTTTAAAGTCCGACTGGATTCCCTGCGTCCGTGCGCAGAAAAACTCCACCGTTCTGACTCTAAAAATATATATAATATTTCTTATTTCTAAGTTATTTTTTTAAACATGGTTTTTTAAACATGAAACTTGATGCGTAGAAGTGACTCTAAACATATAGGCCCTAAATAATCACATTTAATAACATTAAATCATAACAATTCATGAGATGATTAAAAGCGATGCGCCGAAAATCCGTCGTGGATTCCCTGCGACCGTGCACAGAAATACTCCACCGGAGCTATATACGGAAGTGCGCCGAATGTCTAACTGTGGATTCCCTGCGACCGCGTGCAGAAATACATAATATTTCTTACTTTCAAAGTTATTTTTTAAACATGTTTTTAAACATGATACTTGATCTACTTGAACTGACTCTAAACATATAGGCCTAAATAATATTACTTACTTTCTACCATAATAATATTAAATCATAACAAAGAATCGTGCGCCGAAAATCCGTCCAGTGGATTCCCTGCGACCGTCATGCGCAGAATTACTCCACCGGAGCTCTATACGGAGGGAGTTTCTGCGCGCGTCGCCTTCAAAAAATCCGTCAGTGGATTCCCTGCGACTGCGTGCGCAGAATTATTCCACCGAACTATATACGGAGGGATTTTCAGTGCACGTCGCGCAGAAAATCCGACTGTGGATTCCTTGCGTCCACCGTGCGCAGATAATCCACTATCGGAAGTTCTGCGCAGGGGTCGCAGAAGCTCCACTGGTGGATAGCTTACATAACTCACTGTGTAGGTGACCATTTCATTTTTCATTATTCATTATTTCATACCATTTCATTATTGCATCTGTTACAGGTGTAAACCAATAACTACCCATGTATACATGTTATAAATCACAGTTTGGAGTTTACAGATGTAGTTTACAACCACATGAAGGTGATTGTACAACTATCAAAAGTTTCACAATATTTTTTACGGGATGAGATCAGAGCAGATCAAAAAGTGCGGGACAGAGAAGTGAGTCTACAGGTATTCATTATTAATTCATTATTAACCATATACCATGCCCCTACTGCAAAGAAAATCCCTAAAAATCAACAGAAAGAGATTTATGATATATTTAACACCACAATTATTTATTGGTATGTTAAAGTTTGTTAGAAATCAACATTTTAATCAAAATAATGAAATATTTGGCCAGCAATTGGTTTTGAGCGGAGTAGGGTAACGGGAAACAAGGAATCGACTTTCATTAGCCTAATAGTACGGCACTATGCTATGGTTATAATGGTATAGTGTACCCCATATCGGGTGGTGAATTTTCAAAATATTATTAATGCCGGTCTACCAATATTGTTTGTCCCTCCCTTCGAAGGGCCAAAAAACTGTACCCATAGAATTGATGCATTGATGTAGGTATACTAGGTGAATTCAAATTTGCCATCAAACTGCATCATTTTACATATCAAATTAAAGCCCTTGAGTAAAGAAAGCCAAAACTGAAAACATTTTTGTCATAGCACTTTCCGTAACAAAGTTACATCTTGTCAAAGATTGACTTTCATCAAAAAGATTCTGCTAGCAAAATTCCCAAAACGGCATTTAGGGGTGTTTCTAGATCTTAGTCTCATGGCGATAGCAGCTTTTTTTGACGGCACTGCTATCAAAATCCCTCTAAAATTCCATGTGCGACTTGATTATCACCATAAAAATCATATATTTGGGTCAAGTGAAGTATAGAAAACATATTTATGTAGGTTTCCTTCACCGACCTATTCTCGAAAAAAATGCAAATTTCTATGTAAATATGCATTGTGTTTGGGCCCGGTCTCGGTGAATTTCAGCTGACTAGCAATTTATGTGTTAACTAAGGTTTGCCTGGGATACCTAATTGATGTGCTAAAACCTTGTCCTGCTTGACCTTGCCCCTCGGGCAAGCCATTTGGGTATATAATTCCAGGCATAATTCATGGTGCACCTTTTAAATAAAAATGCTCTAAAAAAGGTGTACAGGATATTGGAAAACAGTACGCTTATTACAAATTTTCATGCTCGCTACGCTCGCAATATACATTGTACTAGCCATTTTAGGTTGGGAAATTGGAATCCCAAAAATGCAACAAAATAATGCTGAAACTTTTCACAATTTTGCTCCATTTTTTCAACATTTTCTACCCGATGACCCCTTTTTTGAAATCTTATACTCAATGACCCCCTTTTTCAAAATATTATACCCAATGACCCCCTTTTTGATTTTGTTTGTACCCAATCAGACCCCCTTTTTTAAAATAACGCATTGTACCCGATAGGGCTACTTCGCGGCGCCGGTAGGCACATACCCATCACTTCTAAAGTTGAGTGTTGTTTGAAAATTTGCCCCCCCCCTGGCTCATAAAATTAGGAGCGAGTTACTGAATAGGGTGTTACTCTATATTTTTCTAATTACAAGACTGTCCTACCC
Organism: Amphiura filiformis; assembly: GCF_039555335.1. Classification (NCBI taxonomy): domain Eukaryota; kingdom Metazoa; phylum Echinodermata; class Ophiuroidea; order Amphilepidida; family Amphiuridae; genus Amphiura; species Amphiura filiformis. The sequence goes on along the minus strand of NC_092641.1, from coordinate 53,387,384 downwards.
CCGGGCTCTACCCCACCCCTTAAGCCCTAAGCTCAGTAAACAAGGCCTGGTCACTAGAATCAAGTTGAGCAAGTTGCACCCTATTCGGTATTTGTACTGCTCAGTACCCATAATTATTGCACAGCCCTAAACACCAAAAAGATTTAAAATTTTTAGGTGTTTTTTTTGGGAAAAAGTGTGAATGGTGACTGTCAAAATTGTCAAATTGTGAACAGCTTTTCCAGCCTCCCAGCCTCACTTTACAGACACTATACTGCAAGGACTGTTAATACTGTGTTAAATATATGTCAAAAAAAAATTTAATTTAATAATTTGCCATAAAATTAGTATTATTTATATCGCGAATTTCAAAAAATCAAACTTATTTGATGTCAGAAGGACACTCCTCGTATTCAGAATACAATTCGATACATGTCTAATGTGCTATCATGTCCCACAAAAAATTCTGGGCAACGTCGCCCTTAAATTGTCTTCCGTTTTTTATAATGCGAGGGCAGCAAATCTTGCACTGTACATGCCTTCATTTTTGAAAATTGCAGGAGCTCTGTTAATCACTCTTCTGATGAGTTTACTTATGTGCTCAACAAGGAGCTCAATCTATTAATATTGTATTAAAACATAGAGATTCAAAGTAGTGAGGAGCTCAGTAAATCGTATTCCTGAAATGTTGTTGAGGAGAGTTATGCATGTAGGAGCTCTGGTGCAATTGAGCTCCTCAAAAACGAAGGTCTGCATTGAATATGTTCCTAATCCTAACTGCTAAGGCCAAGTAAAATAAATAACATGTATAAACATAACTTTCTGTTTAATACTGCAGGCAGGACCTTTAGCTGGTGTTAAAAAACCAAGTGAGAAAAACTATGCATTTGTGGAATTCCAGCATGATGTGTCGGTCCCATACTCCATGAGCCTCATGAGTGGTCTACGGCTCTTTGAACGTGCACTGAGACTTCAATTCCGCTCTGGTAGCAAGCATGATGGTGGCAGCGGTACATCTAGTCCGGTTAACCCCAGGAGCGGCACATCCAGTCCTGGTATACCAGGACCAATGGTAGGGAATTAATTAATTGATTTCCAGGAACAAACTATATAATAAATTTGATGATGCCCCCCCCATGTTAAGCGGAAGAGGAGTAAAGAAAGGCAGATTACGTTTATCAAATAATAGTTTAAATATCAATCACAGTTAATATTTTGGGTTGGAATTTCAATTGTTACAAACTTACGTTAGAGAATGGGAGGAGTGAGCCTCCTAACAAAAAAACTTCCATTAAGACACCCAGTGTTCGAAATATGCCTCAAAAAGTTACCGGCCAGCCGGGCTTGGCCTTAAAAAGTTACCGGCCAGCCGGGCCGGCAACTAGATGCCAGTCAGAAAAGTGACCGGCCAGGCCAAAAAGTTACAGGCCAATGGCCGGCAGACCGGCCCTATTTCGAACGCTGAAGACACCATCAAACCTTTGGTTTGTCCCCTTAGGTAGCAAAAACCTAAAGATATATAGTACCTGTACCATAATTTAAAAGTTGAATATTTTTGTAGAACATTCATTTTTGAGATTTTCGCACTCAACACAGTTGGCACAGCAAAAATATTGAAAGTTTGCATATAAATACGGACCAAATTAAGTAAAATTAGCAGTCTTTTCAGTTTTTGGGATAAACTTAAGGGGGTACTACACCCCTGCCTAATTTTGTGCCTATTTTTGCATTTTTCTCAAAAATTATAGAGCATTGATGACAAGTAAGATATGTATATTATAGGGGCAAGGACTACAACTACTGCACTGGAAATTTTATTTCAGCCCAGACAACAGTTGTGGAGTTACAGTCAAAAATGAGGGAAAATCAATATTTGATCAATAAATCAATAACTACTTGCCTTGAGTTCCTGAATTTTCAGTGCAGTAGTTGTAGTCCTTGCCCCTATAATATACATATCTTACTTGTCAGCAATGCGCTTTTTTTTGAGAAAATGCAAAAATAAACACAAATTGGCCAGGGTGTAGTACTTCTTAAGTTTTAACCTAAACCTAACCAAGTTTGAGGACATAATTTTAAAAAAAATTGTCTCTAGATTATTTGAAAATGTAGAGTATAATGTGACAAGTGTACATGTATGGTTTATCAAAATTTTGGGCGAAAAATCACATGAACGTGCAAATATCAGTTCTTACAAAAAATACTTTGAACCAGATTTTGGCAAATTCAATTAATTCTCATCACAGATATCTTGAGAATCAACTTATTTTCACATTGAATCGACCGACCAAACTTCTGAAAGTGACCTATGAACAAGCAAACAATTTTTTTTGCCTTAGTAGAAAAGTGTAAATCAATTTTTGTAGTAAGCCTTCCCCCTTCCTATCCTTATTACGTAACACAAGATGAAACTCTATTTTCCCACAGGGAGGAATGCGGCCAACTGGACCAATGGGAATGATGACTCCACCCCCTCTTCAGCGGTCGTTATCGGTACCAGGCCCACCGCCTCACATGATGCCGCATCAATTCAACCAAGGTATGCCTGGACAACCAATGGGTGCTGGCTTATTAGGACCACCTCCTCACCAAGGGATGGGGATGCATCCTCCGCACGGCAATAGATTTACACCATCCTCTATGAGTGATGAGAGGGACAGTTCGTCCGGACATCGTTCGGGTAGATCCTACGAAAGACATCGGTCAAGAGACGGTGACCGACGTGGCAGCAGCGATCTGCGATCATACTCTCCGCCGCTTGGTCAGAGTCCAGACTTTGCGGGTCAAAGGAGAGGGTCATTTCAAGGGCGAGAGTCTCCTAGTCAACGTGATGGTGGTGGACGGGAGTTTAATAGGCGACATGATGACAGAGGGGGGCATAATCAGTGGGAAGGGGAGGGTAGACATGGACATCAACATGGGCATGGACATCATCACAGTAGAAGCGAAAGGTCAGAGAGAGGTGAAAGGTCAGATAGACACAGAGATGATAGATCTCGGTCCGGAGACCGTGGTGGACAATATCGAGATAACAGCCGAGATCGACACAGTAGAAATGGTCGCTATTGATAGTTTTGTGTACTTTTGTAAAATTTTTAACTTAGGGAGTCACAAAATAACATTCAAGATATTATCTTCTTTTCAATCAACTGATTATTGTCTTCATTGATGTAAAGCATGAAATCTTTGTGTGCATGAAAAATTCGCGAGTGCAGTTGATTTGCAAAATTTTCATGTGCACATAGATTTTTGTTCCTATAGGCTGAGGAAATATACACATTTCCGAATGTCTTTGAGAAATTTGGATATGCCTTTTCCTTGGAAATGCACACTCCTGTAAAAGATCTAGCTAAAGTATTCAACAGAGGAAGACAATAACTGACTTGCTCAGTGACCTAAGATCATACTCGCCGCCACATAGTCAAGAGTCCAGATTAGCGGGTCAGAGTTTCAAATAGAATAGAATATGTGTAGACAATTGGGTAACTTCCATTTGAAATACTGATCACTCCAGTAATATGTAAAGCAATATACAGGGGGAGTATGGATTTCAGTATAAAGAGCCGATATTTTCATTTGAAAAACATACTCCATCTGTGGAAGAACATTCTTAAATATTCCACAGGGGTATGACAGATTTCAAATGGAATGGCCCTGTGGGGGGGGCAACAACCAAAAAGGTGACTGATTTATCATTAATTTCTATTATATGTCCAGTCCAGTTTTGCTTGAAAATAATTTCCCAAGGGGTACTTTCCCCCAGTTCTCCCCGTTGATATACCCCTATGACACAGTCAAGGAATTCTATACAAGTAGTCATTTGTATTACTATTAGGAGCATCAGTTTTCATTTTGACCTTCTGAATTTTAATATACAGTCTCAGGCTTACTACACTACTCAAAATATATACAGACTTATATGTGACATGATCAAGGGGAATAAGTCGCATGTCAACCTTGGTCGAAATTGTGTTTTACATATGTTTCTAAAGGGGACATTTAGAGCTTTCAGAAACTGAAAACCCCGTGTTGATATGACTTTTCTTTGTGAAGTTACGTCAATTTTTCAATCGCTGAAAACAATATAAAACAAAAGAATTTCAACACTTTCTTTGCCAATATCTCAAAATCAATATTAGTGACATCCAACTCATTTCCCTTGATCCTGTCACATATATTCATAGCAAATTCAAAACCAGCAGTAACATTGTAAATCAGGCACAGTTGTAATTTCATTCTATAATGTTTATGCAACTAAACACTTGCACTACTGAGTTGAGTATTGAAGTCCCATGAAACAAAAAAACCGCTTTGGTCAGCACCAAGAAAACAGAAGTTAAAGAAAAAAGAAAATTCCAGATTGTTAATTTCTGATCCTAAATATTTTGAGTAGTGTATATGCTAGGGTGGATTCTGGTCAAGTTAATTGGACTCAAAGTTTTATTATAAAAGATTTCATTGGAACAAAACCAAAATTGAACTCGCTATTGACGGTTTCGTCTATTATGGTCAGTAGCCATCATCAGAATAATGGTTGTAGATCCTTACTTCCAGTTGGACGTATCCCGACTGAAGAGGGTGTTTTATCAGTCTGTTAAAACACCCTCTTCAGTCGGGATACGTCCAACCGGAAGTAAAGATCTACAACCATTATTCTGATGATGGCTACTGACCATGATAGATGAAATCGTCAATAGTGAGTTCAATTTTGGTTTTGTTCCAATGAAATCTTTTATAATGTTTATCAACAAACCTGATGAATTTATTTAGTGAGTGGACTAAGTTCCTGAGATTGTGTCAAGTTGAAAATTGTAATGTTGCTGAAAACAAATGGAAATAAATTGAAGCATTTTGTTAGACAAGGTTTTTACGTTCTCAAAGCAATTTAGGACTTACTTTATATTGTTGGACAGAAAAAAAAAACCCTATGTATTATTGGCACTAAACATGCTTAGAGCAAAACCACCTACCTCTTGGCGGTTTTGTTTCAGACATGTTCAGCTTATTTAGCCAATGTCATCATGGGATCATCACCAGAAATATTTCCTTATGTATTGAATTAACACTTCAGGTATTTGGAACTTCAAAATATGATTGACAGTAATGGAAAGATATTCCAAATTGATAGTATTCATCATTTTTTGGCAAGCAGATTTTGACAAGCTGACAAGGTAAACACCAATATATTACCCAAGACATACCACACGCTTTATTGTGCAATGAGGTGTTAGCAGTGGGTGCAGCCCGTCACTCAGAAGATCTGGTAGTCAGATGACCCGCTATTCAGAAAACCCATTATGTAGAAGGTCCGCTAGTCAGAATTTTCTGAGTAGCGTGCCTTCTGAATAACAAACTTTTTGAATAGTGGGCTTTTTGTTGTATTTTATGTTAAAGTCCCGTTACTCAGATCTTTTTTCTGACTTTTTTTTCTGACTAATGTGTTTTCTGGCTAGTTGGCTGTATCCATTACCAAGAAGACCTGCTAAGTACTCAGAATGCCCACTATTCAGAATTCTGACTAGCGTGCTGTTTTAATCATTTGAAAGAACTTAGTTAGCCCTAACCCTGAGAAAATATTTTCTGAGTAGCGGGTCTTCTGATTAACAGGTTTCTGATTAGTGGGTTTTCTGGTTAGCGGGTCATTTTAAATGAAATTAAGCCCGCTATTCAGAATTCTAAATAGCGGACCTTCTAGGTTTTCTGATAGAAAGCAGTTGTAAATAATACCCCGTTTACATTGGGCAAAAGTCGTAATCGACTTAAGCTGTATTTTGAATTACGACAGCAGATTAATTCGTTTGGTGGGTGTTTACACTACATCGGAATTTGATTCCAAATTCGCATTCACGAATATCGAATTCGTTTGTTACCAATGGTTACGGGAGGTAAATACGAATTCAACAAAAGGGGTTCATTTACATTAGCGAAAAGTCGTAATTAATGACGACTTATTCAAATTCACTTGAAATGAATGATAATACAAGTCATTGGAATTACGACTTTTGAATTACGATTAATTACGACTGTACCTGTTTATACGTATGATACAAATTAAGTCGATTACGACTTCAGTGAATTCAATTACAACTTTCGCCCGATGTAAACGGGCAAAGGATCAATTCAGTTTTCTTGTCAACTCACTTTTAAAGAATATTTTCAGGTCTCAATTGGCTATTCCAGGATATAGACTTCAAATTGAGACGCACACTCGGGTAGCCTTTGAGGGATTAAAGTCATGTCTTCCATAGGGGGTGTATGGATTTCAACTGGAATAGTACATAATTGTATTTGTGTGGAATGTGGTCCATTGTTCAACTTATTTTGCATGAACAGTCATTTCCAAATTTTCATTGAATTTAATGAAGAGTCATTGAATTTATTGAAGAGTCATTTCCAAACTGCAGTTTTTCATAGAATTTTACGGAACATTTATATTTAAATGATGGCTTTGAATTTGATCCACTTAATTTGCATTGATGAACTTATTGTCAATATTAAATATCCTGTGTTTATAATGTTTATTCAATTTTAAATATTGCTATTAATAATGTAATGTTGGAAATGTTAATATGTATTAAATAAAAATGTGTTTTTAATGAACTTATTTTTGTGCTTAAGTTTGAAAAAAAAATGTGTGATTATAGTGTGTGCTCAAGAATTCAAAAATATTCAGGACTGCTAAATAATGGGCCACTCCAGATCAATTTTGGCCCCTAACAGGATATGAAAACTGATGGAAATCAGGTTGTCACTGACCACTACAGCCCCACATCATTCCATAAACCATTTAATAACAAGTCAGGGACTTTGCTGCTACAAGAGGGCACGCCCTAGACATTTCACAAATGACCATCACAACCAGGATCAGCTCCCCGAGTTTCGTACGGGTTACAACGAGACAATTCGCAATAAGCTCCTTGTCCAGGGGAATTTCAAGCCAACTCAATTTTCCATGAGAGCACACTAGGCACCGCCAGGGTTCCAACCCGCAACCTCTTGCACCATAGTCAAACGCCTTAACGATTGAGCTAACTTTGAACTAAAATGGTATTGAAATCAAATCCAGGAAATAATTGCTCATAGTCATAGGAGCATGGTGGCTGAGCTGAATGTGTTCCAATTCGTAATTCACTAATTCAAAGGTTGCAGGTTTGAACCCATGGTAACGCTGTCTTGTTGTGCCCTTGAGTAAGGCACTTTATCTCGATTAGTCTTCTTCTACCGGCAGTGTTAAATGCTGTGAAGGTAACAGACTTGGTGTAGAGATGGTGTGGCGATTCCCTCACAGCAACATTTCACAGTGGAGTCTGGTCTAATTGCTAACGAAAGAGAGATTACATCCTGTAAAAAATACAGGTTCACCTCTACCTTACTAGGGTTGGGGAATGTTTTCAAAAAGGAAAAAACAAATTAATGGAGATAGGGTAAAGAAGATTATAGTATACATAGGCATAGATCCCGGGTATATCCTCCCCCCAATATTTTGCCAGGGGGATGGTCCATACAATCATCCCCCACTGTTGACACCTGTATGTGGGTTTTTGACCAAATTAACGTCATATTTGGCCAATTTAGCCCCAAAAGTGCCAATTTTTGTCCGCTTCACGCGAATTTATTCCACTTATGCACCATAAGTGGAATAAAGTATACACAGTGTTACACCATATTTCACTAGTTTAGCTTAAATATGGCAATTTTTCCAACCTCATCCCCCCATGTCAAAAAGAAATCTACGCCACTGATCATGCTGATAGTATAATGCCAAAATTGTTTGAGCCTCAAATAGAGCACACACACATGGAAAACGAGGCTCTAATTGAGCGAAAACCATTATTTCCAATTCTCTGTTCCAGAATTGGATACAGGCAGCAGAGAACACCTGGAAATCGTGTCACCAGAGAAATTAGATGCAAGCTGTAACAAAACGATTGGTACCCATCAATTTCAGGAATCAATTTGATGTTTATTGAAAAGCCTGCCTCTTCCAAATGCAACTTTGGCTTCTATTGAAATGCTCAGAATATATAGTTTATTTGGAACAGATAATAAAACTAATATGACTTCTTATCAAATTAATCAGCGCGTGGTCAATTAGTATAGCCCCATTGTGTACTGAATCATCATCTAGAACGCGTGTAAAGGCAATGTTTTTTGGAACATGATTTCTGATTTTTTGGCTTTGCTTGCTCTTGCTATCATCTGAAGATGGCATTTAGAGCATACGAAGAAAATAATTTATACCTCCAGCGAATTATGTTAAAAAGTCCTTTCGTATATATATATATATATATATATTTTTTTTTTTAATTTTAAATTTTGACTAACTACGTCATTTTGGTATTTCTTTTGAACACGTGTTAGGCAATGTTTTTTGGAACATTATTTTTCATGTTTTTTACTTTGCTTGCTATCTTCTGAAGATAGCATTTAGGGCCTACGAAGAAAAATAATTCATACCTCCAGCAAAATCTGTTAAAAACACCTTTTCCTATGTATATTTTTTCTTTATGTTCAATGATATGTTTAAAATTTGACTATCTACTGAAGATAGCAATTACGGCGGGTTTATATCAGACAAAGGATAATTTCTTGCGCCGTACTGAATCATCATTTTTTGTTTTAATATCAGTCATATTCTGTGTTTCTTTTTTTTTTCCTCCATGTTCCTGACAATATCTGCTATATATAAGTGCCGTATTAAATTTTGATCAGCTTCGTCATTTTAGCATTTCTTTTTAGCTTTGTATTCTGCCTATATATTGGCTTTTTTCCCCTACGCGCGTGGTCAATTAGTATAGCCCCATTGCGTACTGAATCATCTTCTAGAACGCGTGTTCGGCAATGTTTTTTGGAACATTATTATTTTTCACGTTTTTTGCTTTGCTTGCTATCTTCTGAAGATAGCATTTAGGGCCTACGAAGAAAAATAATTCATACCTCCAGCAAAATCTGTTAAAAACACCTTTTCCTATGTATATTTTTTCTTTATGTTCAATGATGTGTTTAAAATTTGACTATCTACTGAAGATAGCAATTACGGCGGGTTTATATCAGACAAAGGATAATTTCTTGCGCCGTACTGAATCATCATTTTTTGTTTTAATATCAGTCATGTTCTGTGTTTCTTTTTTTTTTTCCTCCATTTTCCTGACAATCTCTGCTATATATAAGTGCCGTATTAAATTTTGATCAGCTTCGTCATTTTAGCATTTCTTTTTAGCTTTGTATTCACCCTATATGGGCTATTTTTTCCTAAGCGCGTGGTCAATTAGTATAGCCCCGTTGCGTACTGAATCGTCATCTAGAATGCGTGTTAGGCAATGTTTTTTGGAACATTATTATTTTTCACGTTTTTTGCTTTGCTTGCTATCTTCTGAAGATAGGATTTAGGGCCTACGAAGAAAAATAATTAATACATCCAGCGAAATCTGTTAAAAAATCTTTTCGTATATTTTTTTTTAGTGTCTAATGATTTTTTTTTAATTTTGACTATCTACTGAAGATAGCAATTACGGCGGGTTTATATAAGACAAAGGATAATTTCTTGCGCCGTACTGAATCATTCATCATTTTTTAATATCAGCCATGTTTTGCATTTTTAAAAAAATTTCCTTCATGTTCCTGATAATCTCTGCTATATAAATGCCGTTTTAAATTTTGGTCAGCTTCGTCATTTTGGCATTTCTTTAGAACGCGTGTTAGGCAATGTTTTTTTGGATCATTTTTATTTTTTCATGTTTTTTTCTTTGCTTGCTATCTTCTTTAGATAGCATTTACGGCCTACGAAGAAAATAATTAATACCTCCAGCGAAATTTGTAAAAAAATCTTTTCGTATATATTATTTTTCTTTATGTTTAGGCACTAATGATTTTTTATTGACTATCTACTGAAGATAGCAATTATGGCTCGTTTATATAAGACGAAAGATTATTTCTTGCGCCGTACTGAATCTTTTTTTTTTTAATACCAGGCATGCTGAAGATAGCAATTACGGCGGGTTTATATAAGACAAAGGATAGTTTCTTGCGCCGTACTGAATCATTCATCATTTTGGTTTAAATATCAGCCATCTTTTGCAATTTTGTTTATCTTTCTTTAGCCAAGGTGTTACTGTTTATGATTTATTAACAAATTTCACAATATAAAAGATGGCTGATTTTATGATATTTAATTTGTTTTGTTTCATGTTCCTGATAACCTCTGCTATATAAGTTCCGTTTTAAATTTTGGTCAGCTTCGTCATTTAGCATGCATTCGACCTATATAGGCTATTAATTTTTGTGCCGCCTAAGCGCGCGGTCAATAATAAAACTTCGTTGCGTACTGAATCGTCATCTAGAACGCGTGTTAGGCAATGTTTTTTGGAACATTATTATTTTTCATGTTTTTTTTTCTTTGCTTGCTATCTTCTTTAGATAGCATTTACGGCCTACGAAGAAAATAATTAATATCTCCAGCGAAATTTGTTAAAAAACCTTTTCGTATATATACTTTTTCTTTATATTTAATGATATTTTTTAAATTGTGGCTATCTACTGAAGATAGCAATTATGGCGGGTTTATATAAGACAAAGGATAATTTCTTGCGCCTTACTGAATCATTCATCTTTTTTTTTTAAATATCATCTATGTTTTGCATTTTTGTTTTTTAATTTTTTTCCTTCATATTCCTGACAATCTCTGCTATATAAGTGCCGTTTTAAATTTTGGTCAGCTTCGTCATTTTAGCATTTCTTTAGAACGGGTGTTAGGCAATGTTTTTTTTTCTTTTGCTTGCTATCTTCTGAAGATAGGATTTAGGGCCTACGAAGAAAATAATTAATACTTCCAGCAAAATCTGTTAAAAAATCAATTCGTATATACTTTTTTTCTTTATGTTTAATGATTTTTTTTAAAATTTTGACTATCTACTGAAGATTATCTACTGCAATTACAACGGGTTTATACAAGTCAAAAGTTAATTTCTTGCGCCGTACTGAATCATTCATCTTTATATTTTTTAAATATCAGCCATGTTTTTCAATTTTTTTTTTGCTTCATGTTCCTAATAATCTCTGCTATAAAGTGCCGTTTTAAATTTTGGTCATATAGCATCACCTGTAAAGAAATTAAGTAAACATATTTATGATACCATTTTTGGACCATTAACGTACATGAGGACCAGTGATTACACTGACAAAATGTCATCAATATAGCTCCTTCACTTCTGTGTAATTTCAAAAACATTTTGATACCCCCTCGTATATAAATTAGCTACATGTATTTGAATAGGGCTTCAACTTTGTCAATACTTCTGTTTTCTTTGTTGTTTTGCAAAAGTTTACATTTAAAAAATACCAAATGACAATTTGAATGACGTGCAGTATTAAAGATACGTTGCCAGTAATTCCGGGAAAATGGGGACTATTTAAGCATATAAATCAGCAAATTTTAAATTTTAAAACTATACCATAAGTAAAAAAGGCAAGTCTTCTAAAAGAATTTCTGCATAAGTTATGAAAGATAAAATAAGATACAATGACGTTCCATATTAATTGACGCAGGTGTTTTGGGTTACATAATAATTAAGTTAACTGGGTCATCATGATTTATTGTCTGATCATTTTGTGTTGTTGAAGATGAAAGCAGCAATGATGCCAGTGATGAGGTGACCTGCTTTTGATTAACGCAAATCCCCTGAGAAATATATTTAAGATTTCAACAAAATTTCACATCTGTAAAAAAAAAGGGTGATGATTTTGATGTTAAGGCTATAGTGGGACGACTGGAGCCATCTTTTTGTTAAGTTTAGGCATTTAACTAAAACAACTACCTTCTACTCGGGATTCTACTTAATGTTAATACATTGGTGACAAGTAAGATATGTATATTATAGGGGCAAGGACTACAACTACTGCTCTGGAAATTTTATTTCAGCACAGACAACAGTTGTGGAGTTACAGTCAAAAATGAGGAAAACCAATATTTGATAAATAAATCAATAACTACTTGCATTGAGTTACTGAATTTTCAGTGCAGTAGTTGTAGTCCTTGCCCCTATAACATACATATCTTACTTGTCACCAATGCACTATAATTTTTGAGAAAAATGCAAAAATATGCATAAAATTGGTCAGGGGTGTAGTATCCCCTTAAGACCAATGATTATCAAAACGAACGTTCTGGACATCTCCCCTCAGAAAAATCCTGCACACGGGCATGGGCGTCAATCGGGGGGGGCGTGTCCCCACCTTTCAACAAAATGGCCCATTTTATGTTCTTTTCAGCCACTTTTTGACAATTCAGGCCGATTACCCCCCCCCCCCCCTATATCTCAAGCTGGATTGGCGCTAATATACACACGGGGTGACAATGACACCCCGGGATGACACCCCATATCAAGCCTTGGAGCTCCTTGGGATCCCATTTCAGAACCCGCCATATATACAAATAGATACATTTAAACAGTGTGATTATATTCCTAGTTATCTAATGATAATATGCTATAGGCATATGACTCGGTCTGAAATAGGGAATAAACCCGTAGAATCAGACAAAATATCCCGGAACAGGAGAATAAGTGAAAATGTGTAGAAGGAAATAAAACGGAAGACAAGTAAAAAGGAAAATGTAGGAGAAACGGATTATCATTTTAGAGACTGAATGATAAAAAGCAATCAAGACACACCAACCGAAAAAAAGAAGAAAAAAAGGAAGAAGCGACAAATGCATTCAAAATCATCGGGATTGTTTCCAATTAAAAACTCATTAAATGTGGACGTCATTAAGACACGCCTTTGTGGAAAAGCTTGGAAATAGCAGTTGACCGAAAGAAACGGACCAAATCAGAGGTCACTAAAATATGAAACAGATTGCCAAGTTAATTGATTAACTTTTGAACGATAGGGGAAAAATCGTATTTATAAACCTCCGGGGGTTGTCTTTTTGATTGTATACGGGTATTTGTTTTCACTTTTTGTGACCTTTTTTTTTGGCAATCATATTTTTTCAGTAAATTTTGATATGGGACATGTTTAGCAGGGACAAATTACATGAACTAGGCGGTTACCCGTATTTGGCGATTCTCGGGTGTCGCGATTACCTGGCTGATGGTGATTGTACTCACCAAGTTTGATGCCCATAGGACAATTTTTACTAATTTGACCTCAGATGACCCCTTGTGACCTCGAAATGACCTTCCAAAATTTGGCTCTACATGTTGACTGTACCAACCACTTTCATGCCCATATGACAGATTTTAGTAATTTGACCTTGGATGACCCCAAAATGACCTTCCAAAAATTTGACTCTAAAAGGTAACTGTTTTCAAGCGCATACGACATTTTTTTACTAATTTGACCTCAGATGACCCCTGGGTGACCCTGGATGACCCCAAAATGACCGTCCAAAAATATGACTATAAAAGTTGACAATACCCACCAAGTTTCAAGCCCATACGATAGTTTTACTAATTTGACCTCAGATGACCCCTGGATGACCTCAGGTGATCTTGGCCCACTAACTGAAACAAACTTGTTCTGTCTGAGGTCCAGATGCACCCATCCACCAAGTTTGAGGAACGTGCGACCCCTAGTCTCCGAGAAAATAGGCGGGAAACAGTTTTTACTAATTTGACCTCAGATGACCCCTGGGTGACCTTGACCCACTAATCAATACAAACTTGTTCTGTCCTAGGTCAAGATGCACCTACCCACCAAGTTTCATGCCCATATGACAGTTTTTACTAATTTGACCCCTAGATGACCTCTGGTGACCTTGACCCACTAACCAATACAAACTTGTTCTGTCCCGGGTCAAGACGCACCCACACGTCAAGTTTGAGGAACGTGCGACCCCCAGTCTCTGAGAAAAACAGTTTTTACTAATTTGACCAATTTGACCCCTGGATGACCTTGGGTGACCTTGACCCACTAACCAATATAAACTCGTTCTTCCTCATACCAAGCTGCACCCACCCATCAAGTTTGAGGAACGTGCGACCCCTAGTCTCCGAGAAAAGAGGCGGACAGACAGACAAACAGATGTACAAACAGATGTACAGATTCTGGTGAATTATAGTAAGATTTAGGCGCTTTCGGCAATGTTTTTCTCAATAATATTGACAAATTAGGCGTTTTCTGTAAAACTTAATGTATTGGAGGAGGGGATCTACTGATCGGTCATAAAAATGTACTTTTGTATATCATACAGAGAAATCCATAATTTCAGAGTCCGGTGCTCATACAATTAGTCTTAAAAGAATAGAACCCCCGGAGTTAAGACAAAAGCAGAGTGGTCGGTTCTACTCATTCAGGCATAACAGCAGCCTAATGCCCTGGGGAAATCGAAGATAGTGGACCCTATAAAAGGATCCAGAGCCCAGAACACTCTCACAAGTGATTACAGGATCATCTTGGATTACAGGATCAGTTTGGATTCAAAGTGGTTTCTACTTCACGAATATCTAGAGAACGGTGAGTCTATCGAAATAACTTGTTTTCTGTATACATTGGAGATAAAAATAATGTCTTCTGTTTGCTTTTGTTTCTTAACTTTTTTTTGCCGCGGTACCATGCAGAAACACGCCTGTGTCCTGATGGGACCAGGATGCCAACTATAGGCCTAAGCATTGGGATTTGTAGGTTGCTTGTTAAATTCAATTCAAATTTTACATTGCTGCCAAGTAAAATTAAATTCGTTCGTTTAATTTCTTTAGTTAAAGTGGATTAATTTTCCTTGATCTGTATCTTCAAATTTTTATAATTTTTTCTTCCACTTTTCGACTCAGTATTTGAAACCAATATATTGTGTGTACATGTATGGGCGATTCGACAAAAAGCAGGTTCAATAGGAAACAAAGAAGTTTTTAAAAAAGTTTTCAATTAGGCCTACATGTATCTGCTTTATTTAATATTTAAGTATTAGTCACTAGTTTGTTGACAGAACTGTTTAAAACATTCATTTTACCATGCTTTATACGATATCTTATAGGTATTTATATAATGACACTGATATTCTATCCCGGTATTCTATCTAGTACTAGGCTATAACTTAGTAGAGTTGTGAACACCAACCCTCATGTTTTTTCAAAACAAAAAAAGTTAAATTTGTGTGCAATTCCTAATAGGCTAACTAAGTGATGAACGTTTATTGAAAATGGAAATCCATGTTTATGTGAACTTATTATTCCTGTGTTAGAGGGTACCGATAATCTTTCATGTTACACAGGGAAAGAGGCGTAACAAGCATACTGCGCACAATAAGTATCCGAACACTTAAAACAAAAGCAATATCTTAAAGAGGCTAGATTTAAATTTCAAAATAAAGTAGTTGATAGATGGAGAATTTTGTTCTGTGTAGTTTGATATACCTTATGCGATTTTTTCTTAAGCTATATACTCATTTGAATGACAAATGGTCGTGTTTCCTCCTTCTTGGTGATTTATGCTACCTTTTGTTACGGGTTCAATATAGCCTAACTGATCATGAACGATCACTCCGCTGTGATCAATATGTATATGCTGCGAGCATGGCGAGGGAAGAGCAAATTTTGTCACTTTTGAAAAGCTCTCTTTTATATTCAAATTGCTATAAGTTAGGAAAATAAAGTCGTATCGTACCGAATGAGGTATCAAAATAAGCAGAAGAAAATTCTCTATCTATCGACTAGGGTACTTTATTTTGTAATTTAGTTTTAATGTCTTTAACAAAATGTTTTAAGTGTTAGGATGCTTTTTGGGGCAGTAAACTATGATGTTTAGATGTCGCAGAAAATGGTTCTTTACAAAACAAAACAAAACAAAAAAAAGCTGATAGAACTTTTGTCGGTAACCATTTTGGGAGAGGGTTTCGTAAGCCTATACAGGACAAAAAGATTCCAAGTCGAATCTTTTTTCTAAGATTGGTGAAAATATACCATCTAATCGGACCGTCTACTAAGCATTGTACCGTCATACTAATCGTACTGATCATACAAATATAAACACACTCATCAGTCTTGGGAGGGGCCGTTTTTACGGTATTTCGTGACTTATTTAGATAAATAAGAAGAGAAAACTTGACACATACAAGTATAGCAATTGCAGTTAGAACAATAAACCCGAGGTAGAGTTTTGTGAAACAAAGGTGCATAAAACAATATGTTTTAAAATCATTACTATATATTTGAATATTAGTTTAGCCACCATGATAACCAAAGTACTCTGCATAGGATTGGCTGTGACACTTCTTGTGGCATTGTCTACTGCAGATGAGTCAGCTGAGGACTCAGCATCTCCTATGCTAAAAGACGTTGAAGAAATGCTGGACTTCTACAAACGAGGATGGGAAAAGGTAAGCGGTAACTCGTTGCAATGTGCAGAATACATTTTTATTTTTGAAATTCGCGATAGAATACAAATTTTATGGCATATTATTAATATAATATTTTTTTAATTTTTGATATTGAACAGTCCCCGAAGCAAACTTTACAAATCTAATAATATGTAGCTAGGATGAAAAGCCGACCATCAATTGAAAATTTTGACCTTTCATATTAAAGATATAGGCCTACACATCTTCAATACAAAGGTAACAAAATTCATATGATGGACGGCTTTTCATCCCAGCTACATACACCTTAAGTACATATCATTAGATTTATACAATTTATCTCGAGGACTGTTAAATTTCAAAAATATCAATTTTAATAATTTGCCATAAAATGTGTATTATATCGCGATTTTCAAAAAATCAAAATTATTTGATATCAGAAGGACATTCCTCGTATTCAAAATGCAATTCTTTCGGGTCCCACAAAAACTACGTAAAAACGTCGTTATCCGAGCCCGTGAGTTCTGCGAAGGTCAGAAAGAACCATTTTAGACACGCAAAACAATCTTTAAGTCCAGAAAGAACCATTTTGGAGTTTTTGCAATTTCCTAGAACCCTTTTCTCTTGAGCTGTCCTGTAGAACCCCAAGAACACTCTTTCTAGCCTCTTTCTATAGTGTTTCAGTAAGTCGCAACTTGATAACAAAATGTACCGGGTGCCAACACACAATTTTAAAGACACTAGAATCCGTACAAGCTTAAAAGGGCTTATTGAACAGGGTCAATTACAAAGCTGCAGTGTTAAAAATAATTACGTTTTTTAAAACAGCAATTTGCTGTTATTTTTTAATAGGAATTATACACGGATATAGATTTTACGCAAATTTCTTTTGAATATGTCTCCAAATATTGGTACCGGACGTAAACCATAATACAGATTAAGCTACAAAAAAAAAAAGTTTATTTTCAAGCAACAATTTTTTTCACGATTTGTTTTCTCATTCATTCAAGTAATATGAAATCACTAAATATCCATATGGACATTAACAAATTATCGTTACATTTAGACGTTGAAACGTTTTGTATTCGCTGGGGATTTGATAATAAATATATTTGAGGCACCATACATTTTAAAAAATAATAAAAAAGTAATAAAACAAGCCAAAAATACATTTGCGTTTGCGAGTTATGCATCATTATTAGGCCTATGTATTACCGGGGATACGAACTCACTGCTCCATAGGCCACTGTGTTATTTTGTTCTGTTAATTAAGGGATCTGGAATGTAGCTGGGAGGAAAAGCCGACGATCAATTGAAAATTTTGACCTTTCATATTAAAGATATGGATTTTTATCCCAAAAAGACCTACATTTTTTGATGTTTTTGGGAAAAAAATCCATATCTTCAATACGAAAGGTCAAAATTTTCAATTGATCGTCGGCTTTTCTTCTCACCTACATACACTTCAAGTATAAATCATCAGATTTATAAAGTTTACTTCGAGTACTGTTAAATATCAAAAATATCAATTTTTAATCATTTGCCATAAAATGTGTATTACATTGCGAATTTCAAAACATCAAAATGATTTGATAATTCAGAATGCAATTCGATATGTCTGATGTGCTCTAATGTCCCACAATAAATACTGTCCAAACGTTCATACCCCATCCCTTAACAGAACGTAAATACAAATTTTACGATATATTTGCGAAACGAATGAATCTGCAAGAAATTCTTTGCACATAAACATTATGTATAGGTTTCCGGAGGTATAAAAATCTCAGCAAAAAGTGGGGTATGAGGCTGCTTGTTGATAACGAAATGCCCCTTTAACTGAACATCGCCATGGATTTGTAGCTTTTGAAGGGAATATTTCTGTAAAAAGCAGCCAGACATTTGGTAATCAATACCCATTTTTTTCACTATTATTGTCATTTTTCTTGACAGGTTGATGAGGACGAAACAGAAGATGATACACTAATGAATTTGGTCGACAAACGAGGACGTAGACGACGAAAGAATAAGATTAAACGTATGTGCGCATGTGCTAAGTGTTATACTTGCAAGAGTAAAACTCTTTACATGGAGTGTTCTTTTATCATCATCATCATACATCATCACCATCATCACCATCATCATCATCATCATCATCATCATCATCACCATCATCGTCATCACCATCATCATCACAATCATCATCATCATCTCCACCTTCATCTTCACCATCATCGCCATCATCATCTGCATCTTCATCGTATGAGATGTTGTTTGTAGATCCGCCTATCAATAACGACTGAATGTTATTTTCCAACATTTGATTTTTAGAGTGCACAAGACGGAACGCAGGAGGTGAGATCCAACATTGCCTTTGTAATAAACGATACAATAAGAAGCATTTCCTTCACTTCATCAGTTGCGAAGGACAAAGTAAGTATCAATAATTATATTTTCATATCATATGAATCAATCGTGTTAATAATTCCATCAAAGATAATGTTGGTTTTGATAGTGCCTCATCTTTCACTTTTTACACACATTTTAAATTTAAATTAGCCAAATAATGCGTTATTCCTTACATTTCATTATAAAAAGTTTTCCGAAAATTTACTTCCCATTTGTTAGTCTTTTAGTGATGTTCTATACCATTATAAAGGTGTCTACCCCCTTGTAAAGATGCAATCAGGATTTAAGATAAATAGCGCCCGTCATTGTTCAACTTATTTTAAAAATGGGCAGTTTTTGGCATCAAACAACCGTGAGTCATAACCCTAACCTTTCTAGCCCCTTAGGCTAAGACTAACCCTAATCATGCTAATGCTAGTCATAACCTTAACCTTTTCCCTGACCCTAATCTAACCTAAAATGCTATAAACCCTAACTTAAACCCTTATCGGACTAATGAACCTTTGGACTAATGGACTGTTACCGTATGGACAACCTCTTCATTATAAATTTGTATGTTACTTTCATCTTTGCAGCTACCTTCAATGGCATCAACTAACAAGATGATATGATTGCATTATGGACTATGACTGAGTGACCCGGAATCTGAATTATGAATACAGTGTACTACAGGGTGTATCTCAACAATTGTTACCATTTTTAATACTTGGTTTTTTTCGGCTAAAAGAAACGAGACATCGAGAAATACGGTGTGTAGCATGATGTTGGCCATATTTCTGTGTGATTTAGAGCTTTATTTGGGACAGTCTATTACTTAACTTATTTTATAATAGCAGCTATTCAGGTTATAAAGACACTTGCTTTGCTGCAAGTCGTATTTCTATTGGTTCGTTTATTCCCTGTACAAAATAATTATTGACCTGGTGTGGACGATGTATGATAACAGTCATATTAATGACTAGTTCTGCTTTCTACTGGCATAATGAGTCTGGTAACAAAGCTTTAATTTTAATGCTCTGCGTGCCAGTCTTCAAAGTCCAAGTTATATTAAGAACTCCTGAACCAATACTAAGCTTGTTTGTACTCATTTTAATGCATTTTTCAAGATGATTTCAAATATGGTCATGAAATTTTATATTTCTGAAATATCTGAATTTTTAAAACAAAATCTGAAACTTGTCGTCTGCACACGACATCCACGTCATCAAGAGAGTTCATCATGGGAATGTAACATTATTTTTGAGATACACACTATATACATAATATAGTTAAATTACTGTACTAAAGTATTTTATTTGTAGGCCTAAGATAATACTATTCTCCGACCTATATTCGTGCACGTACATGATGATGAATAAGACATTCTCCTTGCTTTTTATTACTACGAATGAATCATATATAATATATTGCTAATTTTTGTAGAGCTTTGTAGTACAGAAATTATTGGAAGACAATACCTTTTTAGGATAATTCAAACGTTTTTGCTTGACAAATCCACTGAAAAAGTACTCGCGACTTTAGCTTTCGCCGTCTATGCTAACGGCTTGATCACAAGTGACTCGCTCCACTGCTTTTCCCGCGCAAATTCTTGTTGACATTTCACGGAAGTGACGATGATTTTGTTTTCAGCAGTGGAATGCTCAAGAAACCCATTTAAGAAAATCATGTCATTGAATGGGAAGGCACAAAAATCTTCGGCAATTTTTAATGTATTTACAAGAAGGGAAGCATTCCACATTCGCAAAAAGGGGCCAAAGCAATCAACCGTGATGAAGGTATCGTCTCTCTTGATCACAAATACGATACACTGCTGAAAACAAAAATATCGTCACTTCCGGGAAATGTCAACAAGAATTTTCGTGGGAAAAGCAGTGGACCTAGTCACTTGTGATCAAGCCGTCAACACAGACAGCGAAAGCTAAAGCCGTGAGTACTGTAAAGACCTGTCAAGCAATATTGCTTGAATTGACCATGTTTAATATATTACCTAGAATATTA
The DNA here is from genome assembly GCF_039555335.1 of Amphiura filiformis. Taxonomy (NCBI): domain Eukaryota; kingdom Metazoa; phylum Echinodermata; class Ophiuroidea; order Amphilepidida; family Amphiuridae; genus Amphiura; species Amphiura filiformis. Next base: position 53,366,710 of record NC_092641.1, on the reverse strand, counting down.
CTGGCAAATGCATCTATTTACTGAAATATTTCGAGGACATTACATTGATTGATACATTTATGTTTTTCGCACCGTACCGACTGTGAGGTCGCAGCAACCCACTTTAGCTCATATAGTTTAGCTGGTATATGAAGATACCCACTGAAGACTGAAGACTGTTTGTCTTTAATATATTGTTAAATAGACATATTCAACGTTATCTCCACGTTCATTTCATACGTGAATAATCTTCAAAACTGGGCTAAATACGCGATCTCGCTTCGATACGTGAGAGTAATTTTGAATAGATAGACAGGCGTACGATCAAGGCGTTTGGAAATCGCAAGCTCTCTTTTGTCATCTTCACTCTAGCTGATGTATTTGGCAACTTGATTTAAAATGTAGAAGTTTAAACAATTTTACTTTACCGTTGATATGGGAATTCTGTGTAACTCATTTTGTATATTATCTTCCATCTGATGTCGTTAGTGCTATATTATGTAGTTATGTAAGATTAAAAACACATGAACTTATATTTAGTTCAGTTGTCTATTTGTGTGAATACGGGCGTCATAAACGGTTAATCTTCTATCACAAGAAAACAATCGTTGTATTAAAATATTTACTATGAGTGATCTGCTACTTGCAAGTGGATGCAACCAGAGATCCTTTAATAATGAGATAAGACACTCTCTACAAACTGCCTATACCATGCTATACAGCAGTTGAAGACAGGCAATTCGTAAGCGTCGTCGCCGGCCAAGTCTTACTACGATCGTGTAATGAGAAGATACCATAGAGTCCTACATAGAGATATGAGGAAGAGACGGTCCGAATTGACCTAGTGACCTATAATTTATAGGAGAATCACATTTTTGTACCGCTCATAACAAAACAAAGAGTATAAGTCCGCCCACCGCTGTCAATCATTCTAATGAACAAATAAACAAGCTCTGGCAATGACGTAATCCTAATTATAAATGAGAGAATCACATTGTACATGTACTGTCTGCTGTACTAGATGTCTTCCAACAAGTGCCGGAGTGTCGCGGTCCTGATGCAACCTGTCATCAGACCTCAGCTCGAGTATTCCTCCACAGTTTGGAATCCGCATACAGGTGAACTTAAACAGCAGCTTGAATCCATTCAAAGAAGGGCTGCAAGGATGAGAGACTACAGGAGAACCAGTAGTCCAACAAGTATGATGGCCGAACTTGAGTGGGACACTTTAGAACTCAGACGCAAAGTAGACAATTCACCCTCATGCACAAAATCACCAGTGGTCAGGCTGCCATTCCGGAGCAAACGTTTCTGCAGCCTGTCAGACGTCACTCCAGAAACCTTCACACAAAACCCTTCCAAAAACCAGCAGGAAAGAAAGACTGCTGGGTGTACTCATATTCCCTAACACAACCAAAGACTGGAACCAGCTTTCCCAAAGTATAGTAGACATAAAAGAAACCAAAGCATTCAAGAGAGAAGTATCAAGACACTACCAAAGCACAGCTCGAAACAACTAAGCATCTGGAAGTTCTTCGCACATTACCCTTCTCGCCTGGTTTCGTAGGAAGCGTTGAGAAGTATGATACCAGAACCAGACTCATTACGTTTCACTACCTGAAGAGAATTGATCAAAATTGTGAATTCCCTCCTGAGGTTAGTATCTGTCAATGAATTGACCAGATCACCAGGCCGTCAAAATATCTGGAGGCAGTATTATGACACACATGGGTCAATGTGTTACATAAAATGACCTTGTGAGGATTGCCTGAGGCAATGTGTGATATGCATAAAATAGATTCCTATTTAAATGTTAGTTTTCACTGATAACTACTGATCGCATTTCCCCCTTTTAATTTCGAGCCAAACAAGTGAGGTAAAACGAAGAAAATTGGTATTTTATTCCAGCGCCTAAAATGCGTGCATTTAGCTCGCCAATTATAATTATAATGATTATCGGGAGCTTCACGCAACTGATGGAATTCAAACAAGACGTATTAAGACGAATAGCGATATACACACAGTTTATGAGTCAAATGCGTGTATAATTTCGCCAATCGAATTGTTTTTCATGATTATTGCCGAGCTACACACAGCTGATGGGATGTACAAGCAAGACGTACTACAAATAGCGATATGCATACAGTTTATACGGTACGTCAGTCACTTATTCAATCATTCAGTATACACACGCAGGCGACGTATTTATTCATCACTCGATCAGTGAGCTCAGAATAAAACCGGGGAAACCCTGTTTTATTATACACCGGGGAGACCCGCTTTTATTATAAATGTTAAATTCAGGCTTAGTCTTCACAGGGCATTTATGTACACCAATGGCCATTACAAGGGTGCAAAAAATAGAAATTCGAAAAACATTGAGAGTGTTGCTGGAGCAAATCACACATTATGGCTTTAAGAGTTATTACCGTCGATTTGGTTGAAAAGAATTTGAGACATGATCAATTCTGTTCAGGCAGCAAAACCTAATGCCATGAACAAGAGTAAATAGTCCATCAGCTGGCCTCGATTTAATCACCTGCTTTGTTATAAAATTTTAAATTTTTGGTTTTCAAATGTTTTGAAATCTATATACGGCAGTTTACGTATATTAAAGCCATATTATAATATTTTCATACAAAATAGATTAGTATTTCTTTGCCATAAAATGTTAGCTTTTACTGTCAGATATATCCCTTTTTAATTTTGAGCCGAACAACTAAGGCAAAGCAAAGAGCTGCAAAGGCGCCGATGTCGCCAAATCGTATCACTCCTTCGGTCTTGTTACGGTACGATCCTTTGTTGTGTAGATCACCGTCCCGCACGCCATGTACGTACTGTGTTATGAACATCGCGTATGCGTTCGACTAATATTTCCATCGTTATAATAAAACGACGGTTCCTGCGTTTTATTCAAATCTCGGATTTTGACAAAACTATAGCACCAAGGGTCGTGAATTTTGCAGGGTATGTTAGTTTAATATACAATATAATCGTGTAAAAAACAGCATTTTGAAAAATATTGAGGGTCATATTCGTTGCGTTTGTCAGGTTAAGGGGGTACTACACCCCTGGCCAATTTTGTACCTATTTTTGCATTTTTCTCAAAAATTATTGCGCATTTGTGACAAGTAAGATATGTATATTATAGGGGCAAGGACTACAACTACTGCACTGAAAATTCAGCAACCCAAGGCAAGTAGTTATTGATTTATTGATCAAATATTGGTTTTCCCTCATTTTTGACTGCAACTCCACAACTGTTGTCTGTGCTGAAATAAAATTTCCAGTGCAGTAGTTGTAGTCCTTGCCCCTATAATATATATATCTTACTTGTCACCAATGCGCTATAATTTTTGAGAAAAATGCAAAAATAGGCACAAAATTGGCCAGGGGTGTAGTACCCCCTTAACAGAGCAATTTTGATGTAATATCGTATTCAAACATGAATTCTCCAATAGATCTCCACGTTAACCGGTTAAAATAGACAGCGGGGTTTCATTTACTTCACCGTATTATTTCGGCTTAAACATGTAAAATGGACAGAAAGTATTTTAGCATCATGAGTAAAGAATAACAACCTTAGAATTTTATGAAAATCGTACATTGTTTGTTATTAAATACGTCGTTGAAACTTTGTACAGGAGTTTTGACAGGTGGTAGTTCTTTGAGATGATAATCAACATTGTTCAAGATCATTTAATAACATTAATCTATACTTACAATCTCCGTTTAAACTGAGTATATTAAAGGTATTTCCTTACATTTATATCTAAATTTAATTAGAATTAAATACATGTATGAAGGTACTGCAAGCTTTCGTATCGTTTACATCTCGATCCCGATATGTTTATACATAATATTGTCAAATAACACTGGCGGCAAGAAATAATTAATTGAATCATCACTGAAATTGACAATGACACTTTCTAAAGATGATTATGATAGCAAATCAAGCTACACTGTAAAAAATATGCGCATAATGATAGTTGGAAACACGAACCGTAAAATTGTTGTGACGATAATTCATTTACATAATTGAATATTGATCAGTAAGCCATGATACCCGTTCATCAAGTGAACGTGGTATTATCCGTGCATCAATTGTAATTCGTGGGGCGAGGTATTGTCCGTGCTTTGATAAAATTTATACTTCACTCCTTGTTGACTCTCCAATCGGAACAGACGCTACCAGGCTCGTCTCCTGGTGTTTAGTATTAGATTAATGAATATAATGGCGAATATATTGTTATCATGTCTTGCACGTGAATTATAATTCAATTATACTAATTATGCTGTAGGGCCTAATGTGACACTTGTCAAATTGATAAGATATACATTTGAATATATGAATACAAAAGCCACCTAAGTCCATACTTTGGCCAAATTGAGTTAAGCATTGGAAATTGTTGCTATACATAGGCCTGTCATATGTATGAAAGAACAAACTCAAATTCGCCCTCTGTGTCTATTGGGCATGTGAAAAATAGCATGTTTATATGAAAGAATCACCCAATTCCATGATTTGAGTCTTGTAACACATTGATTGAAATCCAGTATGTATAAAAGTCCACTTGTAACACATTCATTGCTAGAGAGTGACTTTTGAAGAAAAAAATGGGGTTTAATAAAGGAAAGTGTGTGGTTTATATTACATGGCAGAATGCTTATCAACATTATACATACCCGTGTGCTTTATTTTGTATTATCTTACTAGTGGTAATCTCAATTTAACATTGTTGTCTTTGTATATGATTCAAAAAAACCACCCAAGTCCAAAATTTAAAATGAACCCCACGAAGTCCCTGAAATGCTAATCGTCATACCTATTACAGGTTAATCCACTCATTTGCACGTAAAATTTACCATATTGACCAAGTAAATCTAACTGAAGGAATTAAAATGATACACAGGTTTTTCTCTCAAAATCACTTCCCATGGACTTGGGTGGCTTTTGTATTCATGTATACATTTATTAGTTTGATCCGTTTGTCTGAAGATGTAAATTTACAATAAATTTCTTAAACACATTTCTATTTCATTTGGTTCGTTTCGTGTTAGTCATTCCCTTTTCCGTTCATTATCACTCATCCTTTGGGACTCCAAATCCGGTACCTCGCTTTAATTTTCTTTGACTAATCCCCCAATTTAGCATCATAATAAAATAGCCTGTAACGCTACTATGATGAATTGTCCATAATCGTTCGGAAAGTTAAATATTCCTGCAGATAGTTCCGCAACTTTCCGTTACATTACACCTCATTATTTTTACAGTGTAACATAACCTAGTAACAATAGACCTTCTTTTGCATCTAAATGTTACATGTAGTGTTATTTTATCCTTGGAGCCTCGGGCCCTGAAAAATTACACCATAAGTAGACGTCAAATGTATTCAATTTTAATAATTAACAGTGTCATTTGTTTAAACGAATCTTTATTGCATCAGGTTAAATCAAATAGTATCACGTGTATAATGTCATCATGTTAACATGTGCCTCAGTCTGGTGCAGGAAAACTGCTCCACTTTTAATGTGAGTCAAATTATTTGAAGAAGCCTTATTTAAATTAATTAACAAAGAGCATTCACAATATCAAGTTTAGTGGTAAATATTTCCATGTCAGTCAATGCATGTACTATTTAAGGGCAGGGGGGTCTCAAGGATTTTCTGGATAATCATGCTAGATCCGGGGTTTCTGACTGTAACCCCTAACGAGAAAAGATTTAGTAAAAACATATGAAAAGGTTTGGCTACAAAGCGATTCTCTTATAAATGCATCTACGCACAGTTTCCACCTCGATACACACGAGTACACATATTTCCAAGCACAGCGAGTCTAGGCTCTATGCATTCTGTTTATACTACACGGTTGAGTGCATAGCATTATAAGAGCTGTGTGAGATCTAGTGGAAAATAGGCATCTGTGATTGGGTTTTTGTCAAAACCTCGAGTGTTCCCTTCATCGAATCAGATTTTTTTTTATATCGAAGGAAAGCTAACACTTTTTTCATTACGTCAACAGATAACACAATTTAATGTTTATAGCAAGGCGAATGTGGTAAATCTGTTGAAAACGACCTATCCAAGCACAATTTTTGACCAAAATGTAGGTCAAAACCTGAAGTGTTCCTTACAATATTTTTCAAATTTTATGTCATTAAATGAAAGAGCTCACTTATACAGGGTGTCCCAGAATGATCTATACCTGGGAAGATTAATATTTTCCGGTATGAAGAACATTACTATTGGAATTATTGTTTTACATTGTAAAATCTACATAATATATTTAGCATTCTTAGGAATTTTAGATTTTAGAAATTGGATGTTTCTAATAGAGGTTGCAGAATATTGGGTAAAAATGGTGAATTCCAAGTTTTGACAAAACAACCTATTTGGAAAACCTGTAAAATTACTAAACCGTTCAGCACAAAGTTATTTGGAAAATGTTATGCAGGTGTATTTGTTGTGTCCTGTTCATACTTCCACCAAATAGTCGATTTCTATCGGCTATCTATGATATTACGAAGTGATCCTTGTATGGAATAAAGCATTTGTTACGTTTCAGTGACCTTATACTATTCTTTCTTTGGCGGCAGTTTTGAACATAATTATTTCGGTGTGTGAGTTTCATCATTTGAAATGCAGGTAGAGATGGATTTGTTATAAAAGTATAGAGAAGGTTTGTCCTTTGGGTCGTAATATGCATTTATGTCCACGGTATATTTGCAAACCCACAGCTACGTAACGGAGAAGATTGAAGTTAAAATAACATGAAAAATATGTTTTCAACCTAAATATCTGAAGTCATATTGAAATGTTTCATTAATCCCGTATTAAGAATTATTCAGCGTTGTAAGCTCTACATCTGTGCCAAATTTGGTGTATTTTCTATAAAAGACTGCAGGATTTTCCCAATATATTGCACAGTTGGGCTGGACGATGATAATAAAGCATCTCATGTGTTGTGATGTATTTGCGCTGTAAAATTTACAAATGCAGTTTTCGTCCATTTTTAATATATCAATGTCACGTGAAAACGAATCAAGTCACAGAATAAGTAGGAGACATGTGTGCCATTGCATTGCATTTATTAAAATTAGATACACTGTTGACCATATATTTTAAATATTATTTTCATATACGGTACAGATTATTCTGGGGCACCCTGTATACTAGCTTCATTTGGAGGGCAGAGATTCAGTGCGGTGTGTACTTTTCAAATTACTCGCAATAGCAAAATTAAGTTAAACTTCCATACAATTTATAATCTCTAAACATCTATGTACAATGAAAAAAATTTAATATCTACAGGGTGAGTCAAAAAAAGTGCAATAGAGAAAAGAATCCATTTTTTATTTAAGAACCGGGTTGAACCTTTTAGGTTTTAAAACATTTTATTTATAAATAACATACCCATTAGTGATCTTGTGTGAAAATATCAAGGAATTAGCATTTACCGTTTTGTTTTTATGACACATTTTATAGTGTTACCCAATTTTAATGTTTGTCCAAGAGACACCTCAAATTTGAATGTCAGCCCACTCTGTGTAAGGTAGATTTGGAACAACTGCCAGTTTCTTAACCTCATTGGCATTGAAATAAAATGGAGCACCCAAAGTGTTATTGCCCGTGGTCTTGTTTAAGGAGAAGAAACATTATTTGTTGTTATTTTAATTTCCCTTTATTTTAAAGATGTTTATTCTCTATCAAAACCATATAAATGTGTAGGCGGGTTTTTCAAATGTCGAAATGAAATGCGCGCAAATTGGAGTGGAGTGAATTACAAAACATCCAGTACGTTGGACATATATGGAGTTGGAGTCGAGTGAGGTATGAAGGTACTTAAAGTAATGTTAGAAAGTTTGTTTGAACAGAAAAAAAGAAATAAAAGTAATGCAAAAACCAACCTTATTTAAGTTAAAGTCAGTTTCAGAGCTGGTGCATTTATCGTGCATTGTGTGCTCCCATTCAAAATACATGGTACCTCGTGGACAAATAATGAAATTGGGTACGCAGCAAAAGGACTCATAAAAATTAAACGGTAGAAGCGAGTCACTTCATTTTTTCACAGAAGGTGACCATTGAGTGTGTCATTTATAGAAACTTTCAATAATGGGAAAGTTCAACTTGGTTCTTACATAAATATCGATTCTTTGCTCTATTGCACTTTTTTTTTACTCACCCTGTATACACATTATCTATGTATAATCTATATAAAAACATGTATAATCTATTAAAACGTATACGGTAATCTATAAACATTATTCTACTATTATATATCATTACCTCACTGTACCTGGGAGCTTGGAGTTTCGCATCAGTTTAAATCAATGCATGTGGTTGTTTCAAGTATTTGAATATTTGTACCAATTTTGGGGTACCGTTTATGCAGGTTTTAGCACTTATCGTGTGAAATTTAATTTAATTTTCAGATGAGGCGACGCTTGACCTAGCCAACTGTCGACATTTCCATTTATCAAAGAGTTACTGTAGTAGTTTTTCTGGGCCATGCTCTCCTTAGAACATGATACGCAATGCTACAATCGGAAGATTAATAAATCATTTAAATGTACAAATATGACTAGTGCGATTACTATCAAAATTTGAAAAGTATCTTGTTTCATCTATTTGTTCCGAGTTCATACTATCATATATCGTTTCATGTTGTATTTGAAGACCTGAGCGCAAGAAGACCGTAAGTCCACTTGGCCCCTCAACATGTATACACTAAAATTGCGTATAGTTTTGTATAGTTGGTAATGTTTTATACATGTTCAGTCAGGGGCCAAAACAAATCTTACACAACCTTTCATGATATTTTCACCCTGGAACATGTATTAAACATTATAAAACCCCAAGAAACTATACGTTACTTTAGTGTATACATGTTGAGGGGCAAAGTGGACTTACGGCCTTCTTGTGCTGAGGTCTTCATTTGTAGGTAGATGCAATCTGCCTCCCAAGTAGTAACTCAATATCTATGAACTTGGTGTTTTAGAATCCCTCTAATTGTAGTACGCGATTGTTCGATGCGATCATTTATTAATATTTCTATCAAAACATTACATAATTCTTAACTTTGGATCTTTATAATACCGACAGATATCACACTAATATACACTAGATTTTAATTAATTTATCAAAATATTCACCTTTTTCTGCCTTTTGTGGTAATTTTTATTCTATGATAAACTGTACAGTAAGCCAAAGAATTAAGATACCAGTTGTGTTCACCCCTGTATATCCTGAATAATGACAGGTATGTCAAAATTAAAACAAGAAGCCACTTCCTGGACTCTTTAGCTCTAATTTATTGGTTGAGAATTAAAAAAACACCGTGATCTAAAACCTATATGAAGAAACGAAATCAAAAGTTGCACTTTTGTGTTCTGATGAAAGCACGACGCTAGTTTTAACGTGCTAATCAATGGAAGCACGGCGCTAGTTCTCTTGTTCGCGAACGCTTTGTGTATAAATCAACAGGGCATGCAATGTAGCTTGTGTTTTTGGGTTGTCTTGTTTTATTTCTAGAACAATTTCAACAAATGAGGTCTTAAATTCGAGCTAAAAAGCAGCCATTGGCTGCTGGTTCCTATTATGACATATCTGTTTTTGTTCAGGATATACAGGGGGTGAACATAACTGATACCTAAACTTTTTGGCTTATTGTATATTTGTGTGCAAATTGAGGGCGCTATTTACATATATTTTAAATTTAATTTAGTCGAATAATATTAATTATTCTTTTCATTTCATGATAAAAAAAAGTAGTAGAAAAGTTCTTTGCTATATGTTACTCATTTTAATGATGTTTTAATGCCATTATTCAAGCGTCTACCCCTTGTAAAGATGCAAACAAGATTTAAGATAAATAGCGCCATCGGTGTTCAACTTTGCTTAAAAATGAATACAGTTCTTCATGCCATCAAACAACCGTAAGTACACTATAAAAAACTACAATTCGACAGGGGTTTTTGTTCTTTTTTCTTCGTGAAGAGAGTACACTTTAAGACAATAATCACTAGATGAAGTTTTAAATGAGAAAACGGACATTTTGCTGAGAAACGGCCGAAATGGAAAGAATGTAATTTTCGCATTCTTTTGGATGAGAAACTTATTGTTGTGTCTTTACCCTTGAGTGGATTAAAACAAAAGAAGCCTCATGTCATTGAAATTTGGAGATTCAACCTTCTATTAATTGATAATAATATCTTTTCACTGTTAGAGTTCCATGTATGAGAAAATCGTGCTTGAAATTACCTATTTTGTCCATTGAAACCCGCAGTGGTATTCAACCTATAGCAACATTTTCAATGGGTTCAGGTGCAACTTTTAAAGTGGCAGCTTTTTCATTCAAAGGGTCACTATGGCAACACAAAAGAGGCATCAAAATTTGCAAATCAAAACTGGGCTTCTTTTTTTGTATTCAGTTATAAAAAAATTTAATTCACAGATTTTGAGTTATCGCCTCATAATAAAGGGGGTAACTCAGTTTTGGAATGTTTGTGTTTTTTGACGGGATTCTTCAAACAACCACATGCGCTGCTTCAAACTTATTGGAAACACTGAGCTTCCAGGTAGGCCCCGATATAGAAGAATGCATTACTGTATACAGTTGGATACGTTTATGCTACTTTTCATCATTTCCTATTCACGGTTGTTTGATTGCATGTAAAACTGAGTCATTTTAAAGAAAAGTTGAACAATGATGGCGCTATTTATCTAAAATCTTGTTCGCATCATTTAAAGGGTAGACACTTGCAAAATAATATTAGAACATCAGTAAACAGACTAACAATATTGCGAGTAATTTGACCAGCATCAGGCAGTATCTGCTTCGTTTACTGCTAGCAGATGCTGCTTTTTAATTTGATGCAGGCTTGCAAAACTATTTGCCTCCCAAACCAAAAGGAAATAATTATATGCTGTGTTATTTACTTGTAGAGACTGTATTTTCACTTTTTAAAGTCTCTGGTATGAGCGTTTGTGTAGTAATTTTGTATGGATTTTTCCCCCAAACACCCAAAAAAGTTAGGTCTTGCCGAAAAAAATGTATATCTGCAATAAGAAAGGTCAAAATGTTCAATTGGTCGTTGGCTTTTCATCAGCTACAAATACTTTAAGTACATATCTCTAGATTTATAAACTTTATTTCGAGTTATATATCAAAAATTTCAAAAATATAAAATTTTAATAATTTGTCACAAAATTTGTATTATATTGCGAATTTCAAAAATTCTAAACTATTTGATATCAGAAGGACATTCGTATTTAGAATGCAATTCGATATGTCTGATGTGGTTTCATGTGCCACAAAAATACTTTCCAAACGCTCAAACCAGAGCCCTTAAGCACACAGATCTCTGTAACACACCTGTTTACTAAATACGTAAGGAGGCAGTATTTGCTATGTTAAATACTGCGTTTTTACTTTTGAGGTAGAGACTTAAAATGGATTTCAACAAAATGCAACAAGGGTCATATGAAAACACAAATTTGAACTCTACAAAAACCCCGTGACAAAAACACCCGAGGCATAGTCCGTAATGCACAAAATGTTTTTAATGCTTTGTCTAAATCACATAGAGAGTACAAGGTGGCCTAATTGGATGTCGTTAGAAGCTTTTTAGCTTTTAAGCCATGATAAACATCACAAAATCCCAGTAAATATTTAACCGATGCCCATTATAAAAAGCATTACTTAAAAGTACATTGGGTTATTCTAATTTAAAAGGTTATTAGAGTTTAGCTTTATTAGAATGGGTTGTATGATGACCATAAATTGCTTCATCATGTTCATTGTCTACCCAAGACAAATCAAATCGCACGTATAGGGGGCCTATATATTGGTTTTGTGCATTTTACGAAAGAAATAGAACACTAATTTATGGCCCGAGGACAAGGGCACATGCAAAGCTCCAAACTAACAAATTTTATTTATATTAGCTTCATACTGTATTATTTTGTATCATTTTAAAGGTGGGTAACCAGAATTTGGTATCAAGTGAAAGCTCATATTTTTCTCATTAACATGCTGAAATTAGACGTTCCAAATTGTTATATTTCCGGAGAAATCATTAAAAAACTGTCGAATTAGTCTCAAATGTGGTATACCATATTTTAGACTAATCAACAGTTTTTTGACCATATCTTCGGAAACACCGTACACCGATTTGGAACTCCTAATTTCAATATGTTACTGAGAAAAATAGGATCTCTCATTTGATATCAATTTATTACATGATCATTTTGATTATCATTAATAAAAACACTGTAGACTACCAAAATCACGCTGTATAAAATGTCAATAATTCCATAAGGAATTAATCACATTTACAAGGAACATTTACGTGTTTTTTTTTCATGAATGTTTGAAAGGGACGACAGTTTATGTTATAGGTAAGTTTTAAGGAATTCGATTTTCCAAATATATCAGGTCACCTTCCTTTAAGTTACTTTTTTATTTAGGCTATATATAGATCAAAGGCGTTTTTCTTCAACATATTGGGCTCTTCCATTTAAACTACCCCTGTGTAACATTTTGGAAATATCTTCCCAGGGGGAGTATACATTTCAAATGAAATGAACATAATATTAGCAGCTCCGTTTGGAGCTCTCCCGCCCTCAGTGGAAGATTCAGGTTGAATCTTTCTCAGAGGGTGTGTGAAATTCAAATGGAACTGCCTAATATGTTCATTCCATTCGAAATTCATACTCCTACTGTGGCAGATATTTCCAAAATCTTCCACAGGGGTAGTGTGGATTTTAAATGGAATGACCTATTCTTGCCATGTTTGTTATTGCAATACCGTATCTTTGAATGGTTAGAAAAGATAATTAGTTTTCTACTTCAGGTACGATATTACTCAGGGGATATCTAGGGTCTAATCTTCACCATTGCGATAAAATGACTTTTGTCGTAAATTAGAAACTAGGTATTGTACGACACTTGGCCTACATCTATATCTATAACATTTGAACGTAAAGCGACGAAAAAAGAAAACCCTGTTCTACGGGCCCGACCGACCCAGATTTTGAACAAATTGGGAGAAAGTTTTTTCTTGTACAAATGAATGCCGACCCAGGAAAAAAAAATTTTTTTTTTGGATTTTCTCAAATTTCAAATTATTTACAGTTTTGGTGATTTTTTGGGTCATTTTCAAAAAAAAAAAAAAAAAAAAAGTCGACCGACCGACCCTACTTGAAAGGTCCGTCCGCCCGTAGAACAGGGTTTCTTTTTTTTTGTCGCCTAATGGATAAGTATTGCCAAAAATTTTTTACAACAAATATAATATTACGATTGCAAAAAAATGTTGTTTCACATAAAACGTTTTAAAACATTTTAAAGATTATTATGTTAATATAACTCGACGTTTAATGTTATTTAAAATTTTGACGATAAAAACAAAACAAAAACACCAAGGTTTAAAACTCTTTAAAAACTTCTTTTGTGTGTTTGCTGGGTAGTTACAAAATAATGGGCAATTCCAGTTGAAATTAATATACACCATATGGAAAACATTGCACTAATACCGTAAACGTTCGCCTAATGGCGCTATAGAGTTCATGGAAATGAGAGAGCGCCATCCCTGTAAAAGCCGACTATTATCACTGATCATTAAGGATACGTGTTGTTAAAGGGTGAAACCTATCGACACATACAATTGAATACCTGAGTGGAAGAAGGGCCCAACTCCATCAAAACTGTTTTTGAGATATTAAGAAAAAACTTAATATTTCGAAAAGTTTTATAGGCAGAATGTTTTCACCTTCAGTGGACCTTTAATTCATGAACATACAATATTACATACATTCAAAATTATATATGATGTTTCCATGGTAACGGTACAGGTCTTAATACGATCTGGAGTTGGGCCCTTCTTCCACTAATATACTGCAAGTGCCAGTTCCGTAAGCAGATGTGTTATAAATAGCTGCAGAAATTTGGTAATTATCCATTAATTGCATAAGTAGAAGCATGTAATATGTTAGCAAGAAAGTTTATTGTAGTGAAAAGCAGATTTCATGGATGAACAAAATTCCTCTTTAACCCAATATTTGTGGAAGAAGGGTCCAACTCCATGGAGTTGGGCCTTTCTTCCATGAAAACCATGATTAAGTGTACATGGAACACTATTTAGAGAGTGGATTTTGGCTCATCTTTCACACACAAGGAAGATCAGTCTGCTGGCAATAAAATGCTGGGTCTAACTCATTTTTGTAAAAAATTGGAGTTGGGCCCTTCTTCCACTCAGGTATTCAATTATGAACAAGATCAAACAAACTTGTTCATGATAATGCGGTAATCATTCACCTGATACGTTGTGGCCCAGTGAGCAGAGCATTAGACTATAGTGCGAGGATAAAGAGAACGTGTGGAGAAGATTGATGGTTCGAATCTCATGCAGTAATTTCTGACAGATTATGGTGTTTGTCAATGTTTTTCTGATTTGAGGAAATTTTATTCCCTATTTTCTTGATTTTATCTTTAACGTTGTTTATATATTTTTATTATTTTATCTTTTATGTGTCTTTTTTTCTATTATTTGTTTTTCTATAGGTTTTATCGTTTCTTTTTCGTTGTATATAGTAACTCAAACCATTCAATTAAATGTTGTCATGAACCTATTTGATCGTAGTGCATTTGTTATGTGTGTGAGACGAACTGTCGCGAGCGACAAGTCTTTCAATTCGCGCGGGTGTCCTTGCCTATGCTTCAGTGGTCATAAGAGGTGTATCATTTTATTCGAAAGGGGGGGGGTCCCAAATATACGGGAGTCATAAATTCTTGGAAAGAAAAATAGGAGTCACACGATGACCACAGATAGTGTGTTTATTTTATTTAAAAAAGACTGATTTCAATACAATTTTGGGGTTGGGGATCATACAATTTTTGTTGCCGAAATAGGGGTGCACAATTTTATTGACGCAGACTTTTTCTAAATTTGGGACCCCCCTTCCGAAAAAAAATAATAGCCCCCTAAGAGGATTAAAAAGATAACCTCTGCCCCAATAATCCCTAGCTATATTTGTTAGAAACTGTTCCACGGAGGATGTATCATAATAGGCTCAGTGTTCAAGTAGCGTTGTTGCGGCTCCCGTATGCATACGCACCATAGATTTTGATGAATAGACCTACGGTTAAAAGTCAATCAGCTGTATAATTTGAAGTACTCAACATGCGTGACACACCACGAGGAGCGTGCTGATATCAATCAATAAATCCGACTTGAAATCGAATCCAAAGTATAATACACATAACAATGAGAGGGTTTGTGCATCGATGCATAGTAGTCCTCTTCAATGAGGGCGGTGGTTTTCGATTCACAAGCTTCATGGTCATCGCGGAGCAAAATTTCTGAACGATTTTGAATATAGGGAAGGGGGGGCACAGTGTCGACTTCCTATTCGATAAATATAAATTTAATACTCCGTTGGTGAGCGACAGGCGACTGGTATTTCACCGAACGCAAGAAAAGGAGTTCTATCTGATTGGCTAGCAATCGATCGCTTAGGTCGCTTAGTAGTCAACTACAAACTCAAAACTGAGCATCGTATTCAATTCGATTGAAATCGATATTCTATTATTGCCGTAGATAAAGAGAGTGATAGTGTGTCAATAATGTACATTGTATTGCAGCTGGATTTTACATGCATTCTTTTATATAAATTTTTTCTCAAAGAGTTGAATATGATCAAAATTTTTACTCAGGATTTCAAATTTTTACCCGCAAATTGCAGTTAAACATATCCACAGCAAAATACCGGTCCTCACTAATTAGTGTATTTAATTTCCAGTTAGTGTATTTAAGATAAAACCTGACAACAAATAAAATTTTCTTGCAATAGAAATATCATATGGGATACTGATATGGTAGGCCGCAACCGCCACAACGTGGAGCTGCTACGCGTAGCTGACTTTTTGCTCCGTGTTGCCAAATTGACCAATCATGATCATGTTAGAGTTTTTCATTACTCGGAGGTAAAACTGACTAATTAAGTACGACTTACTCATTACGTGAAGCGAATTTATTCATTAAGAATTTGCCAGACGAGCGTCACGTAGTTGCAAGATATCCTCGGTCACGAAAGTTATGATTCAAAAAGTAGTTTACGAAAAGTACGAACTGACTTATTATTAAGATGGACATGCACTCATAAGAAACTCATACAGTATTGTACATAACTATATAGCTAGGCAGAGTGGTGGTAAACTATGCACACAGTTCTGCGATCTGCAGTGTAACGCCGGGAGCTAATTTGTATAACTTGCGCGGTGTCCCTGCGGAATTCGACCTTCAGCAAACTGCAAACCAGTTCGGATTTACTTTATATACTAGTAGTAGGCCATACATACTGTAGTTACTGTCCGTTTTCCTATACACAATACTCAGTGCGCTCACCATTGACGCGTGACCTCTACAAATAGTGTATGTTAGAAGTATAGGCCATTGCCTAGTTGACGTCACTACTGTGTAAAAAATAACCGGCCAATATTTAAAGTATTCTCTGAAATTCTAAAACTATAGTTTTGTAACATGTCCGAAATTTTAGCTAATTTAGGTGTTTGGAAATATTGGTACTTTTGTACCAAAAAATATGAAGAAATTATTTCTAAACCGTGTTAAGTCATTAAGCTTCTCATTTTCAAGAACGCTGGTTAACAATAAGCAGACTATTGTCTCATTTCGTAAACAAAAGCCCACAGTATTGTTACCTTGCGTTCGATTTATAATCGTTCACCCAACTGAAACTATAATACCAGCTCATTGCACAGGTAAAACAGACACAAGTGCAGTGTGTATTTAACCAAAGAAGATCTGATGTAACATAGTTGAGCCGTTTTCATTGAGTGTTATCTTGGTTTAATAGCTTTTAATAGGGTTTAAGTCCTTCAAAGGTCGTGGTGAGTTCTACTGTAGACATGACTGCATCATGATTATTTTTAAGTCAACAACATTCAACAATATGATCACCGTGATAGTATGAGAGTATCAGTACCGTGGGTGTCAGTGATCCTGGCCTGACACAGTAGACAAACAAACAAACAAACACGCCACACACATTACACATGCATGCAAGGTAACATTGACTATACACTAATCAAACAATGGTATTGATCCTGTACAACTGGTCGTGGTTTATTTACAATCGATTCATTTAAAATCCCCATAGTAAACATTAATTTTGACAAGAGTTTTCTCTCTCTGGAACGAGGATGCATCCACTGGCTCCGCGTAATGAAAAGATCTAACATGATTGGTCAATTTAGCTCCGCGAAAAGTAAGCTACGCGTAGCAGCTCCACGTTGTGGCGGTTACGGCCAGCCATATATTGATCATGCGAAAATCGTAAAACATAGAATAGAAACAGTGTGGCAGGCGCTCAAAATCTCAAATTGTATGCTTAGCCTGAGTTGCATGGCCTATCTCGAATAAAATCACCATGCGTAGTTGTTGAAAAACGTGAGGATTCATCGTACTATCACGGCAATTTTTAACACGAAGATATAGGGATGATGACGGTGTGGGGGGGGCAATTATTTTGAGCCTGCTCCGAGACCCGATATGCTGAAGGGGTGGGTGCGGGAGGGCGGGTTTCGAAATGCATACATGTTAACCTAAAATCAATTACATTATGAATTATACCCTAAAATTAGGAATTTGACCTTCAAATACAATACAATAAAATAATGAATACCTCCAAATTATGAATTTTACCTTGAAATTGTGAATTTGATCTTAAAATTATGAACTTTACCCTTAAATTATGAATTTTACCCTAGATTATTGGGAGGTGCCTAGGGTACTTGGCCCCACCAAATTATCCCCCCCAAGCCCTGGGCGATTCCTGGGCCACTGCGGAATTGATTTGATTATATCTGTAGGTTCTTGTTCTGGCCTTGGAAAGCAAAATAAATTCTATACCTCTCTCCTCAAATATTTCCGCCAAAGGTCGGCTTTATCCTTATCTCACTCTCTCAGGCTCCTCTCAAGGGGGGGGGGAGGTAGTGGCGGCGCCATGAATTTCTCTTTCGGGGATATAGGCAAAGTGAATTTCTGGGTGGGGTAGACAACTTTTGGCCAAAATTGGCGCAACAAGTTTACATTTGCATATTTTTTGTGTACTGCCACCACCTTGTTTGTCATAAAATGTGTGTTCTTGTTTCATGTCATAAACAATGGCGGGCCAGGATTTTTTCGGGGGCATGGGAGTGGGCTAAATCAACCAATTTTCTCCCATGCCCCCCCCAGCGGCGCCCCTGTATGTGTTTGTTTAAATGAGGTATTTTTATCTCAATTAATATTGTACATGTACTAAATAAAAACCGAAGGGGTGATATAGGGCTGATTATACTGGCCTTTGAAGTGGTCAGGCGCCCTCTCTATCTCTCTCATCATAATGCTCTCTCTCCCTTTCTTCTCTCTCCCACATATGGCTCCAACCCACCCACCCCGTCTCTCTCATTCGCTCTCCTCTCCCGGAAGTGAACTTTAAGTAGGCCTACGTCTCGTGTGGACACACTCGCAAGTTACTTTCGAAATTAAACGAACATGTAAACACACCAACTTCTCTGGGATTAGGTGAATGACCACTAAGGTTATTCCTTTGTTAGTATGTTAATTCTCCTTTGTTAGATACCGTACGTTTGATTGTTATGGATAAAGGATATACCGTAGCCATGACTACTATAATGTTCCTTCATTGTTAGTTACCGTTACAGAGTCCGCTTCCCTCCCGTAACATTAACTCTTCCTCCTCTCCCAGTCCATCCCCTTTCCTTATCTGCTGTCTCTCCCTTTCTTCTTTCTCCCACACATGGCCACAACCCACCCACCCCGTCTCTCTCATCCCCTCTCACCTCCACTCTCTCCTCTCCCGGGAGTGAACTTACAAGTAGGCCTACGTCTCGTGTGGACTCACTCGGAAGTTACTTTCGAAATTAAACGAACATGTAAACACACCAACTTCTCTGGGATTAGGTGAATGACCGCTAAGGTTATTCTTTTGTTAGTATGCTAATTCTCCTTTGTTAGATACCGTACGTTTGATTGTTATGGATAAAAGATATACCGTAGCCATGACTACTATGTTCCTTCATTGTTAGTTACCGTAAGGGATTAGAGAGCACATAAGGCCGCTTGTTATGCTAATTCTCTTCATTGTTTGTTACGGAACAGGTTACTCACCTTAGGTAAATGTTTAAACTCAGTCGCTACGCTATCGCGACGATTGATTGACTTTTATTGAATAAAACCGCTGTTCCAAAGGCGACTGGGTGTAAACCTTTACCTAATGTGTCTAATACGGTAAAACAGTGAAGAGAATTACCATAACACTTATCAGGCTTGCGCAGCTGAGCAGTTTCACTAATCCCTTACGGAAACTAACCATATCAGTGGTGGGGTGGGGAGGTGGGGATTAGGGGGGCCGGGAGCAGTGGCGGCTGCAGGCATTTTCAGGGGGTACAAGGGTGGGGAGGGGTCAAAGTGAATTTCAGGGGGGGAATCAACCCATTTTGCGCAAAAATGGAGCAGAAAGTCTTTTCTATCTCAATTTCTGTTTGTGTATTGTACCAAACGAAAACCGAAGGGGTTATGTGAGTTGATTTATAATTTGGCTTCTTTAACAAAGATTTGCTAATCAATTTATCTTTTAAATACAAATAAGCATGCTGCCAAATACTGGTAGATATCGGGCTGATTATACTGTCATTGGAAGTGGTCAGGTGCCCCCCTCTCTCTCTCTCTCTCTCTCTCATCATAATAATAATAATTATTATTACTATTTGAACCAACTCGATATTATGAGATCAGTTAATAAAACTTCAAGGGTCTTTTGGTGAAAGTGGTGCCGCAATTGGGAACTTAATCCATTTTTTCCCTTCCCCTCTTCACCTGTGCCTCATCTCCCGGTCCCTTTCTCACCCCACTCTCCCTTTCTTCTCTCTCCACACACAACTCCATGAAACACACACACACCCCCTTTCCCTCTAGGTGGGGGGGGACTGATCGCCTTTGATTGAAGTTACCAAGTACAATGCCAGAGTCCGCTTCCCTCTCGTAACATTAACTCTTCCTCCTCTCCCAGTCCATCCCCTTTCCTTATCTGCTCTCTCTCCCTTTCTTCTTTCTCCCACACATGGCCACAACCCACCCACCCCGTCTCTCTCATCCCCTCTCACCTCCACTCTCTCCTCTCCCGGGAGTGAACTTACAAGTAGGCCTACGTCTCGTGTGGACACACTCGGAAGTTACTTTCGAAATTAAACGAACATGTAAACACACCAACTTCTCTGGGATTAGGTGAATGACCGCTAAGGTTATTCTTTTGTTAGTATGCTAATTCACCTTTGTTAGATACCGTACGTTTGATTGTTATGGATAAAGGATATACCGTAGCCATGACTACTATGTTCCTTCATTGTAAAGGGGTATTCAGACTTTTTATTGTACGTACAATATTGTATGCAACATATCTACGTTATTTAATCTATTGCCATTCTATTTCCAGTAATGTTTAAGTTCTAACGAATGTTTGATGACATAAAATCGATAATATATTTCTACTAGATATTACATGTAACATATTATCGATTTTTCGTCATCAAACATTCGTTAGAACTTAAACATTACTGGAAATAGAATGGCAATAGATTAAATAACGTAGATATGTTGCATACAATATTGTACGTACAATACTCGGAGTCTGTGGAGCGCTTTAGTTACCGTAAGGGATTAGAGAGCGCATAAGGCCGCTTGTTATGCTAATTCTCTTCATTGTTTGTTACGGAACAGGTTACTCACCTTAGGTAAATGTTTAAACTCAGTCGCTACGCTATCGCGACGATTGATTGACTTTTATTGAATAAAACCGCTGTTCCAAAGGCGACTGGGTGTAAATCTTTACCTAATGTGTCTAATACGGTAAAACAGTGAAGAGAATTACCATAACACTTATCGGGCTTGCGCAGCTGAGCAGTTTCACTAATCCCTTACGGAAACTAACCATATCAGTGGTGGGGTGGGGAGTTGGGGATTAGGGGGGCCGGGGGCAGTGGCGGCTGCAGGCATTTTTCGGGGGTACAAGGGTGGGGAGGGGTCAAAGTGAATTTCAGGGGGGGGGGGAATCAACCCATTTTGCGCAAAAATGGAGCAAAAAGTCTTTTCTATCTCAATTTCTGTTTGTGTATTGTACCAAACGAAAACCGAAGGGGTTATGTGAGTTGATTTATAATTTGGCTTCTTTAACAAAGATTTGCTAATCAATTTATCTTTTTAAATACAAATAAGCATGCTGCCAAATACTGGTAGATATCGGGCTGATTATACTGTCATTGGAAGTGGTCAGGTGCCCCCCCTCTCTCTCTCTCTCTCATCATCATAATAATAATTATTATTACTATTTGAACCAACTCGATATTATGAGATCAGTTAATAAAACTTCAAGGGTCTTTTGGTGAAAGTGGTGCCGCAATTGGGAACTTGATCCATTTTTCCCTTCCCTCTTCACCTGTGCCTCATCTCCCGGTCCCTTTCTCACCCCACTCTCCCTTTCTTCTCTCTCCACACACAACTCCATGAAACACACCCACACCCCCTTTCCCTCTAGGTGGGGGGGACTGATCGCCTTTGATTGAAGTTACCAAGTACAATGCCAGAGTCCGCTTCCCTCTCGTAACATTAACTCTTCCTCCTCTCCCAGTCCATCCCCTTTCCTTATCTGCTCTCTCTCCCTTTCTTCTTTCTCCCACACATGGCCACAACCCACCCACCCCGTCTCTCTCATCCCCTCTCACCTCCACTCTCTCCTCTCCCGGGAGTGAACTTACAAGTAGGCCTACGTCTCGTGTGGACACACTCGGAAGTTACTTTCGAAATTAAACGAACATGTAAACACACCAACTTCTCTGGGATTAGGTGAATGACCGCTAAGGTTATTCTTTCGTTAGTATGCTAATTCACCTTTGTTAGATACGTTTGATTGTTATGGATAAAGGATATACCGTAGCCATGACTACTATGTTCCTTCATTGTTAGTTACCGTAAGGGATTAGAGAGCGCATATTAAAGGCCGCTTGTTATGCTAATTCTCTTCATTGTTTGTTACGGAACAGGTTACTCACCTTAGGTAAATGTTTAAACTCAGTCGCTACGCTATCGCGACGATTGATTGACTTTTATTGAATAAAACCGCTGTTCCAAAGGCGACTTGAAGAGAATCACCATAACACTTATCGGGCTTGCGCAGCTGAGCAGTTTCACTAATCCCTTACGGAAACTAACCATATCAGTGGTGGGGTGGGGAGGTGGGGATTAGGGGACCGGGGCAGTGGCGGCTGCAGGTATTTTTCGGGGTACAAGGGTGGGGAGGGTCAAAGTGAATTTCAGGGGGGATCAACCCATTTTGCGCAAAAATTGAGCAAAAAGTCTTTTCTATCTCAATTTCTGTTTGTGTATTGTACCAAACGAAAACCGACCCCCCTCTCTCTCTCTCTCTCTCTCTCTCTCTCATCATAATAATAATTATTATTATTACTATTTGAACCAACTCGATATTATGAGTTCAGTTAATAAAACTTCAAGGGTCTTTTGGTGAAAGTGGTGCCGCAATTGGGAACTTAATCCAATATTTACCTTCTCCTCTTCGCCTGTCCCTCATCTCCCGATCCCTTCTCGCCCCATCCTCCCTTTCTTCTCTCTCCACACAGTGACAACTCCGTGAAATACACACACTGGGGGGCTGACCGAACCACCGTTAGTCCGAATTTTTAGGGTTCGGATTCGGGTTGGGTTTAGGTTTAGGGTTAGCGTTAGGGTTAGGAACCATAAGAACCCTAAGCCTAGCACTAAAAATTTGAACTGACAGTGGTTCGAACTGACGGTGTGTAGGCATACCCAACAAATTAAGCTTTGTGGAACCTTTGAGAAAAATGCGGACATCTGTGGAGATGAGAAAAGAGAGGAAAGGCGAAGAAAAGAGATCAAGGACAGGATAGGAAAAAATAGGCCTATATTTTAACGCATGTGGTAAAATCAGTTGATTTGTCAGGATTTTTTATTTTTTTAGGCAGAGCTTTGCTTTATTCCGTGTTTGATTATGAAAAACGGAACAAATTTTCAAATATGATGTACGAACAAAATAATCACGAGCGGGGGAGGAAAAGCCCCGGCCGGGGAGAAAGTGGAAGAAAAGGGAGGAATTAGATTTAGATGATGTTCCCAATTTCATCACTATCACCAAAAGATCCTATTTTATAAACAAAAAATAACTCGCCCCGATTCCAACAATAAAAAAATTATTATGAGCGATGAGGACGCTAGACCAATTCAAACACCGGTGTCTATCAAACCACAGACAAACCTTGAAACCTGGCAGATAAAGTGGACAGCACCCACCCAGCTCTATTATTGATGTATGAGGCACAACTTTCAGGGTCACATTTATAAAGACTTAACTGCTTAAGGGATCTGGAATGTGCGTTTTGAGCGTTTCGACAGTATTTTTATGGGACATGAGAGCACCTCAGACGTATCGAATTGCATTCTGAATACGAAGCATGTCTTTCTGATATCAAATAATTTTCATTTTTTGAAAATCACGATATAATACAAATTTTATGACAAATTATAAAAATTTGATATTTTTCAAATTTTTGATATATAACAGTCCTCGAAGTAAATTTTATAAATCTAATGATATATTCTTAAAGTGTATGCAGCTGGGAGGAGAAGCCGACGATCAATTGAAAATTTTGACCTTTCATATTGAAGATATGGATTTTTTTCCCAAAAAGACCTAATTTTTTTTTGGGTGTTTTGGGAAAAAATCCATATCTTCAATACGAAAGGTCAAAATTTTCAATTGATCGTCGGCTTTTCATCCCACCTACATACACGTTAAGTATAAATTATCAGATTTATAAAGTTTACTTGAGTACTGTTAAATATTAAAAATATCAATTTTTAATGATTTGCCATAAAATGTGTATTATATTGTGATTTTCAAAAAATGAAAATTATTTGATATCAGAAAGACATGCTTCGTATTCTGAATGCAATTCGATATATCTGATGTGCTCTAATGTCCCACAATAAATACTGTCCAAACGTTCATACCCCAGCCCTTAACGGTGGGATTTATTGATTGATATGAGCCTGTATTCGTGGTGCGTCACGCACGTGAAGCTACTTCAAATTTTACAGCTGATTGACTTTTAACCGTAAATCTATTCATCAAAATCTACGGTACATATGCTATTAGCGATGTTGCGGCTCCCGTATGCATATGTACCGTAGATTTTGATGAATAGATTTACGGTTAAAAGTCAATCAGCTGTAAATTTTGAAGTCAGCTTCACGTGCGTGACGCACCACGAATACAGGCTTATATCAATCAATAAATCCCACCGTTAAGCAGTTAAGTCTTTATAAATGTGACCCTGAAAGTTGTGCCTCACACATCAATAATAGAGCTGGGTGGGTGCTGTCCACTTTATCTGCCAGGTTTCAAGATTTGTCTGTGGTTTGATAGACACCGGTGTTTGAATTGGTCTAGCGTCCTCATTGCTCATAATAATTTTTTTATTGTTGGAATCGGGGCGAGTTATTTTTTTGTTTATAATATAGGATCTTTTGGTGATAGTGATGAAATTAGGAACATCATCTAAATCTAATTCCTCCCTTTTCCTTCCATATTGGATTAAGTTCCCAATTGCGGCACCACTTTCACCAAAAGACCCTTGAAGTTTTATTAACTGAACTCATAATATCGAGTTGGTTCAAATAGTAATTATAATAATTATTATTATGATGAGAGAGAGAGAGAGAGAGGGGGGGGGGGCACCTGATCACTTCAATGAGAGTATAATCAGCCCGATATCTACCAGTATTTAGCAGCATGCTTATTTGTATTTAAAAAGATAAATTGATTAGCAAATCTTTGTTAAAGAAGCCAAATTATAAATCAACTCACATAACCCCTTCGGTTTTCGTTTGGTACAATACACAAGCAGAAATTGAGATAGAAAAGACTTTTTGCTCAATTTTTGCGCAAAATGGGTTGATTTCCCCCCCCCCTGAAATTCACTTTGACCCCTCCCCACCCTTGTACCCCGAAAATGCCTGCAGCCGCCACTGCCCCCTGGCCCCCTAATCCCCACCTCCCCACCCCACCACTGATATGGTTAGTTTCCGTAAGGGATTAGTGAAACTGCTCAGCTGCGCAAGCCCGATAAGTGTTATGGTAATTCTCTTCATTGTTTTACCGTATTAGACACATTAGGTAAAGGTTTACACCCAGTCGCCTTTGGAACAGCGGTTTTATTCAATAAAAGTCAATCAATCGTCGCGATAGCGTAGCGACTGAGTTTAAACATTTACCTAAGGTGAGTAACCTGTTCCGTAACAAACAATGAAGAGAATTAGCATAACAAGCGGCCTTATGCGCTCTCTAATCCCTTACGGTAACTAACAATGAAGGAACATAGTAGTCATGGCTACGGTATATCCTTTATCCATAACAATCAAACGTACGGTATCTAATAAAGGAGAATTAGCATACTAACAAAAGAATAACCTTAGCGGTCATTCACCTAATCCCAGAGAAGTTGGTGTGTTTACATGTTCGTTTAATTTCGAAAGTAACTTCCGAGTGTGTCCACACGAGACGTAGGCCTACTTGTAAGTTCACTCCCGGGAGAGGAGAGAGTGGAGGTGAGAGGGGATGAGAGAGACGGGATGGGTGGGTTGTGGCCATGTGTGGGAGAAAGAAGAAACGGAGAGAGAGCAGATAAGGAAAGGGGATGGACTGGGAGAGGAGGAAGAGTTAATGTTACGGGAGGGAAGCGGACTCTGGCATTGTACTTGGTAACTTCCATCAAAGGCGATCAGTCCCCCCACCTAGAGGGAAAGAGGGTGTGTGTGTTTCATGGAGTTGTGTGTGGAGAGAGAAGAAAGGGAGAGTGGGATGAGAAAGGGACCGGGAGATGAGGCACAGGTGAAGAGGGGAAGGGAAAAAATGGATCAAGTTCCCAATCGCGGCACCACTTTCACCAAAAGACCCTTGAAGTTTTATTAACTGAACTCATAATATCGAGTTGGTTCAAATAGTAATAATAATAATTATTATTATGATGAGAGAGAGAGAGAGAGAGAGGGGGGCACCTGACCACTTCCAATGACAGTATAATCAGCCCGATATCTACCAGTATTTGGCAGCATGCTTATTTGTATTTAAAACGATAAATTGATTAGCAAATCTTTGTTAAAGAAGCCAAATTATAAATCAACTCACATAACCCCTTCGGTTTTCGTTTGGTACAATACACAAACAGAAATTGAGATTGAAAAGACTTTTTGCTCCATTTTTGCGCAAAATGGGTTGATTCCCCTGAAATTCACTTTGACCCCCCCACCCTTGAACCCCGATAAATGCCTGCAGCCGCCACTGCCCCGGCCCCCTAATCCCCACCTCCCCACCCCACCACTGATATGGTTAGTTTCCGTAAGGGATTAGTGAAACTACTCAGCTGCGCAAGCCCGATAAGTGTTATGGTAATTCTCTTCATTGTTTTACCGTATTAGACACATTAGGTAAAGGTTTACACCCAGTCGCCTTTGGAACAGCGGTTTTATTCAATAAAAGTCAATCAATCGTAGCGATAGCGTAGCGACTGAGTTTAAACATTTACCTAAGGTGAGTAACCTGTTCCGTAGCAAACAATGAAGAGAATTAGCATAACAAGCGGCCTTATGCGCTCTCTGATCCCTTACGGTAACTAACAATGAAGGAACATAGTAGTCATAACAATGAAACGTACTTTTTCTAAGAAGAATTAGCATACTAACAAAAGAGGTACCTTAGCGGTCATTCACCTAATCCCAGAGAAGTTGGTGTGTTTACATGTTCGTTTAATTTCGAAAGTAACTTCCGAGTGTGTCCACACGAGGCGCGCGTAGGCCTACTTGTAAGTTCACTCCCGGGAGAGGAGAGAGTGGAGGTGAGAGGGAATGAGAGAGACGGGGTGGGTGAGTCGGGGCCATGTGTGGGAGAAAGAAGAAAGGGAGAGAGAGCAAATAAGGAAAGGGGATGGACTGGGAGAGGCGGAAGAGTTAATGTTACGGGAGGGAAGCGGATTCTGTAACGGTAACTAACAATGAAGGATCATAGTAGTCATGGCTACGGTATATCCTTTATCCATAACAATCAAACTTACGGTATCTAACAAAGGAGAATTAACATACTAACAAAGGAATAACCTTAGTGGTCATTCACCTAATCCCGGAGAAGTTGGTGTGTTTACGTGTTCGTTTAATTTCGAAAGTAACTTCCGAGTGTGTCCACACGAGACGTAGGCCTACTTGTAAGTTCACTCCCGGGAGAGGAGAGAGTGGAGGTGAGAGGGGATGAGAGAGACGGGATGGGTGGGTTGTGGCCATGTGTGGGAGAAAGAAGAAACGGAGAGAGAGCAGATAAGGAAAGGGGATGGACTGGGAGAGGAGGAAGAGTTAATGTTACGGGAGGGAAGCGGACTCTGGCATTGTACTTGGTAACTTCCATCAAAGGCGATCAGTCCCCCCCCCCCACCTAGAGGGAAAGAGGGTGTGTGTGTTTCATGGAGTTGTGTGTGGAGAGAGAAGAAAGGGAGAGTGGGATGAGAAAGGGACCGGGAGATGAGGCACAGGTGAAGAGGGAAAGGGAAAAAATGGATCAAGTTCCCAATCGCGGCACCACTTTCACCAAAAGACCCTTGAAGTTTTATTAACTGAACTCATAATATCGAGTTGGTTCAAATAGTAATAATAATAATTATTATTATGATGAGAGAGAGAGAGAGAGAGGGGGGCACCTGACCACTTCCAATGACAGTATAATCAGCCCGATATCTACCAGTATTTGGCAGCATGCTTATTTGTATTTAAAACGATAAATTGATTAGCAAATCTTTGTTAAAGAAGCCAAATTATAAATCAACTCACATAACCCCTTCGGTTTTCGTTTGGTACAATACACAAACAGAAATTGAGATTGAAAAGACTTTTTGCTCCATTTTGCGCAAAATGGGTTGATTCCCCTGAAATTCACTTTGACCCCTCCCCACCCTTGTACCCCCGAAAAAATGCCTGCAGCCGCCACTGCCCCCAGGCCCCCCTAATCCCCACCTCCCCCCACCCCACCACTGATATGGTTAGTTTCCGTAAGGGATTAGTGAAACTGCTCAGCTGCGCAAGCCCGATAAGTGTTATGGTAATTCTCTTCATTGTTTTACCGTATTAGACACATTAGGTAAAGGTTTACACCCAGTCGCCTTTGGAACAGCGGTTTTATTCAATAAAAGTCAATCAATCGTAGCGATAGCGTAGCGACTGAGTTTAAACATTTACCTAAGGTGAGTAACCTGTTCCGTAGCAAACAATGAAGAGAATTAGCATAACAAGCGGCCTTATGCGCTCTCTAATCCCTTACGGTAACTAACAATGAAGGAACATAGTAGTCATAACAATGAAACGTACTTTTTCTAAGAAGAATTAGCATACTAACAAAAGAGGTACCTTAGCGGTCATTCACCTAATCCCAGAGAAGTTGGTGTGTTTACATGTTCGTTTAATTTCGAAAGTAACTTCCGAGTGTGTCCACACGAGGCGCGCGTAGGCCTACTTGTAAGTTCACTCCCGGGAGAGGAGAGAGTGGAGGTGAGAGGGAATGAGAGAGACGGTGTGGGTGAGTCGGGGCCATGTGTGGGAGAAAGAAGAAAGGAGAGAGAGCAAATAAGGAAAGGGGATGGACTGGGAGAGGCGGAAGAGTTAATGTTACGGGAGGGAAGCGGATTCTGTAACGGTAACTAACAATGAAGGATCATAGTAGTCATGGCTACGGTATATCCTTTATCCATAACAATCAAACGTACGGTATCTAACAAAGGAGAATTAACATACTAACAAAGGAATAACCTTAGTGGTCATTCACCTAATCCCGGAGAAGTTGGTGTGTTTACGTGTTCGTTTAATTTCGAAAGTAACTTGCGAGTGTGTCCACACGAGACCTAGGCCTACTTAAAGTTCACTTCCGGGAGAGGAGAGCGAATGAGAGACGGGGTGGGTGGGTTGGGGCCATATGTGGGAGAGAGGAGAAAGGGAGAGAGAGCATTATGATGATTACAAAATACTTTTACAAAATACTTTTGTCCATCTTTTTTACTCGTACCAATTCATCCCATGTATTAAAACAAATAAAAATGGACTCACCAGTGTTTCCCTCATTGATAACATTTTCACCAATAACATATCACAAGTAACTAAGTCTGGTATTTTTGTTACCGACCTCTCTGACCACTTTCCAATATTTCCCCTCGTTAATAGGAATTCACGTCATAACACATCCAAGAAAACATCATTTAAAAAGTCACGTCAAATGAAACCAGATAACATCAGAGGTTTTAAAAGTGCTCTTGCACTTGTGGATTGGTCATTCATTACACACAACAATGACACAGAATGTGCTTATAATGATTTCAATAACAAATTAACCACCTTGTTTGATATTCATTGTCCAATCAAAATAACTAAATTATCCAAAGAAAAATCGCCTCGGAAACCATGGATTACAAGTGGCCTAATAAAATCGATTAAAACTAAAGACAGACTCTATAAAAAATATATCTCTAAGCCTAAACTGAAATATAATAAATATAGAAACTACTTAAACTCACTGCTTCGTACCTCAAAGAAACTGCACATCACATCCGAAATTGAATTACACAGTCATAACATGAAAAAAATGTGGCAAACTCTAAATAAACTCTTAGGTAGGAATAAAAAAACGAAATTTCCTGATTTCTTTACTGATACCGTTAACGGTCATAAAGTCACTAATAATAAAGACATTGCATTGAAATTTAATGATTTTTTCACAAATATTGGACCATTATTGGCAGAAAAAATTCCGGAACCCGATAATAATTCCCCGTCAACCTTCAATGACTTTTCAAACAACAAAAGCCTCTTCCTTTCTCCAACATCAATTGAGGAAAATTATCAAGCTCTCTTCCAAAATTAACAACACCTATAGCTCTGGTACAGACGGAATAAGCTCCAATCTTCTAAAATCAATCATCTTCGAAATAAGTATTCCTCTCACCCACATCTTCAATTCATCTTTATCATCCGGTATTGTACCCTCAAAACTAAAAATTGCTAAAGTCACACCCATTTTTAAAGCAGACGATTGTCACAATTTCTCTAATTATAGGCCTATATCAATTCTACCATCAATATCAAAACTTCTTGAAAAAGTTATTTATAATCGTATTTTAAATTTTATTTCACTTCATGATATTCTAAGTCCTCATCAGTTTGGTTTCCGGCCACAAAGATCCACATGGCCATTAATGAGCTTTATTGCAAAATTGCAGAAAACCTTGATAAAAAGCATCATGTTGCAGGCATTTTTCTTGACCTCAGTAAGGCATTCGATACCTTAAACCACAACATCCTCTTGAACAAATTCGATCATTATGGTATCAGAGGTCTGGCCAATACATGGATTCGAAATTATCTCAGTGATAGGAAACAATGTGTGGTATTTAATGAAGCAGTTTCTCCTCTCACGAATATCACCTGCGGAGTTCCACAGGGGTCAATTCTTGGTCCCTCCTCTTCTTATTATATATTAATGACCTTCCCCTGTGTTCCAAAATCCCACATTTTATCCTTTTCGCAGATGATACCAACATACTTTTCTCGTATGAAGATCACCATCACCTCGAATCAATCATTAATGCTGAGCTTATTTTAATATCAAATTGGTTTAAATTAAATAAACTTTCACTAAACATCAAAAAAACTAATTATATGCTTTTTAAAAATAAATACAATAATAAATCTGAAATTAATACAAAAGTACTAATAGATAATACAGAATTAAATCTGGTTCATACTACCAAATTTCTAGGCCTACTTATTGATGATAACCTCAGCTGGAAATCACACACTACACACATCACTAAAATTGTGTCAAAATATAATGGTATTATACGTAAAGTCCGCCCTTTTCTACCGGAGGCCTCTTTGCAAACCTTATATAATACACTTGTGCTTCCCTATTTAACTTACTGTGCAATTGTCTGGGCAGATAAAAACAACGCCAATCTGGATTCTCTTTTTCTCCTACAAAAACGAGTTGTTAGGACGTGTACAAATTCTTTGTGGCTCGCCCACACTGACCCACTTTTCCACCAATTAAATGCCCTTAAGATACATGACATTTTCAAATTTCAAACAGCATTTTTTATGCATAAATTTCATTACAAAATGCTACCAAATGACCTCTACGACAAGTTCTTTACTACTAATGACGACATCCATACACACGATACCAGACATTCTAAAGACTTTCACATCCAATTATTTAATACGGTTTTTGCTAGCAACACCATCAAAACACATGGTGCTCTCCTCTGGAATGATCTTGACCAATCCCTTAAACTCATCCGTCTCCTACAGTATTTAAAAAACATTCAAACAAAACCTCATCAATGGATATTTACATGATGATGTTTAAAGTGCTTTCTCCTGCATGATGGATTTACATGCGCTGCTTTAGTTCGCATTTTATGCTTCATTGATTTTTCGGACTTTATGTTGTCTGTCTATGGCATTCATAGAATTTGTAACCTTATAAATATCGAATATTGTATTTAAGCTATAGACTTGTCTGTAACTTTCAAATGGGTGCCACAACTTTACACGCTTTGCGTTTCTGTGGCATCCACATCTCTCATACCACATTGTTAAAATATTATTTTGTAATATTAATATTGGTATCTCAATTATAAATTATTTGGCATTGCATTGTTACTAATTTATTACAAAATGTTTTTTTTTATATCATGTTATTTATATGTATGTGTGTTGAGATGAAAATAAAACTGAACTGAACTGAACTGAACTGAGAGATAGAGAGGGCGCCTGACCACTTCAAAGGCCAGTATAATCAGCCCTATATCACCCCTTCGGTTTTTATTTAGTACATGTACAATATTAATTGAGATAAAAATACCTCATTTAAAGAAACACATACAGGAGGCGCCGCGGGGGGGATGGGAGAAAATTGGTTGATTTAGCCCACTCCCATGCCCCCGAAAAAAATCCTGGCCCGCCATTGTTTATGACATGAAACAAGAACACACATTTTATGACAAACAAGGTGGTGGCAGTACACAAAAAATATGCAAATGTAAACTTGTTGCGCCAATTTTGGCCAAAAGTTGTCTACCCCACCCCAGAAATTCACTTTGCCTATATCCCCGAAAGAGAAATTCATGGCGCCGCCACTACCTCCCCCTCCCCTTGAGAGGAGCCTGAGAGAGTGAGATAAGGATAAAGCCGACCTTTGGCGGAAATATTTGAGGAGAGAGGTATAGAATTAATTTTGCTTTCCAAGGCCAGAACAAGAACCTACAGATATAATCAAATCAATTCCGCAGTGGCCCAGGAATCGCCCAGGGCTTGGGGGAGGGGGGTGAATAATTTTGGTGGGGCCAAGTACCCTAGGCACCTCCCAATAATCTAGGGTAAAATTCATAATTTAAGGGTAAAGTTCATAAGTTTAAGATCAAATTCACAATTTCAAGGTAAAATTCATAATTTGGAGGTATTCATTATTTTATTGTATTGTATTGTATTTTAAGGTCAAAATTCCTAATTTTATGGTATAATTCATAATGTAATTGATTTTAGGTTAACATGTATGCATTTCGAAACCCGCCCTCCCGCACCCACCCCCTTCAGCATATCGGGTCTCGGAGCAGGCTCAAAATAATTCCCCCCTTCCCTATATTCAAAATCGTTCAGAAATTTTGCTCCGCGATGACCATGATGAAGCTTGTGAATCGAAAACCACCGCCCTCATTGAAGAGGACTACTATGCATCGATGCACAAACCCTCTCATTGTTATGTGTATTATACCATGGAATAATTGATAGGAAGAGGCACTCCCTAATTAGCATGAGGCCGCATTCTTATTTAAATTAGCCATTGTGTTATAAATTCATATTCATGTTTACCGGTAGCACTTTACACCACCGCGTAGGGTAAGTCATGAATAATTAAGTGGTCTAAAGTCAAATAAGCTTCATTCTTTCCAGTCTTGAACAAAATAGTAGGCAGAGGCGGAATCGATCTCGGTACCTCTCGGTTGAAAGGCACAGCGTACGACCGCTAAGCCAAGTAACTACCTGATGTGAGACGTGTGATTTTAATCCTTGATATTGCTCAATGGAATAAATCGTGAAATTAAATCAATAATAAAAGAAGCATAGTTTTATTTAGGGCTCAAATTGGAGAAAGCTCTACTAGAGAAAAGGGAAAAAATTTGTCTTGCTCTAAAGAAAATATTTAAGTTAGAAAATAATCAAATAAATTTAAATAAATATTTTGAAACAGAATGTTACGCCTCTATTGGAAAAAAATATATTACAATAACTTGTCTATACTATAATTTATTATTTATTTATTATTTATTTATTTATTTATTTATTTATTTATTTATTTATTTATTTATTTATTTATTTATTTATTTATTTATTTATTTATTTATTTATTTATTTATTTATTATTTTATTTATTATTTAATCACTAACATTTATACTCACTTCATCACACACTCACTTAAAATTAATCTCATTCTGATGACAAAACAACCCAATTAATTATATCATGAACAATATTATTTAAATTATTTCAATTTTGTAAATTTGACCAAATAGTTTATAAATGTCCCAGATAGATCAATTTGATTGTAGGTGCATGCAGTAGAAAATAGTCTAAAGACAATATATGCAAAGTTTAAGGCCTATTATGGTGGGTATACTTTTGGAGGCTACATTTTATCTCAGGTCGAAATATGGTAAAAAAATGAAATGTGTAAAAAACGCGTTTGAAAATTTAAAAAAAACGTTGTTTTTAAATCTTTTTATCCGATATGCATAACTTTTAAAATTTTGTTTAATGTATTATCAAAAGTGCATTATGTTAATGTGTCTAATAATGAAAAACACATTGATATAATGATGATTTTTGATTTCTCTTGACACCTGTCTCACTTTAACTTCAAAATGGCAATTTATTGCTAGCATTTATTTCAGAAAAATTAATTCACCCACCAATGCCAAGAAATCTACCGTCAGTCCGTCACCACTGTCTATTTTACCATAATGACAGATTCAGTGATCATCCATCTTACAAAATAATATTGTGTGAAATAATATGTGGTCAGTAAATCAATCAACCACTCAATTCCCTTCTCTTAATGTTTTGTTTTGTTTTCATAAAATTGTTGTAGGCCTATTTCTCTTTTGAAATCATTAGGGGCTGTGCAATAATTATAGGGTAAAATTGGGGGGGGGCAAGAATTTTTGGCGAGCCACAAGGGGGGGGCAAGCAATTTTGGCCACCGAGAGGGGGGACGCGATTTTTGGCACACATCCTTGGGGTGCGTTTTAAATAAAACGCTCTAAAAAGGCTTCGGAAAACAGTACGGAAACGCTTTAATATGCAAAGTTTCTTGCTCGCTGCGCTCGCAACACAACAAGCCATACCGCATGATACCGGTATAATGTTTGCAAATGGATCCCAAAAATTTGGCATGTGCAAGGGGGTCGCTAAGAATTTTGGCGGACCGAGAGGGGTGCAAGCGATTTTTGGCAGGCTGAGAGGGGAGCGATTTTGGCGGGCCGTTCGGAAATTTTACCCCGGGGGCTCATTATGGGTCCCCGGTGATAAAATTCCAAACGGCGTGTCAAAAATGCCCCCCCCACCGGCCTGCCAAAAATCGCTTATCTGCAAATAAAATTGTGACACCCCATCCCTCCTTGTACATCCAAATTATTGGGATCCCGCAAACCTTAAATTAAATAGATTCATGAGATTGGTGGATAGGCCCTCCTATGAAGAAATATATTATTTTGAACAAACTTGACCGATTATTGACCATAGGCCTATTAAACAGGCGAAGAATTTGGTTTTGTTCAAAAGACAATTTGCATATTTAAGCGTTTCCGGACGCGTACTGTTATCCTAAGCCTTTTCGGAGCGTTTTTAATAGGCGTAGGCCTACCATAAATGTGTGAAAAAAAATCCCCCTTCTCCTCCCCCCCCCCGGCTCAGAATTATTACATGCAGCCCTTGATAAACTCCAAAATCATTCAATCATTCTTTTGATAGACCTAAATTCTTCTAGTAGGCCTATACACGTAATTCAGCAAGTGACATATCAGTGCAATGTAGCCTACAAGTGCTATAAACGCCGTGCATCAGTGTGTCACTTCATTAATATTACTAACCGGCTCACACGCGGTAGTGTATAAATCAAAATTAAAACACTCGGGTGATTATATAATCAGTGGCCTCAGCTCAGTTGAGGGCGTTTCAATTTATTACGTGATTTGGGAAATGCACAAGATCAAATAGAATGGCGAGTAATGATTATTTACTTGTTTTTAAAAACAAACTGCTTAGGGCGGTAATAAACAACGTGTACGTCCGATAACTATAGATTGAATGATATTTATCATCACACGAGGAAACAAAACAAACGAGGTCAGGGAGGTCAGTGGTCTCAGCTCTCATAGAGGACGCACTTTCAAGCTTGGTACTCGCATTGAACAGACAAAGTTCGCAAAACTGAATGGCGGTTTTTTTTGTTAACCGTAATTAACATGATCAAGGGGTCGAACATAATATATTCATAACCGATCGATAACTGGACTCATTTTCTACCAAGCAAACCAGCGGGATTTGTCATAGGTTTGCGTGCTTGATAGAATAACCGTGAATTTAGTGTCACCCCCGTGATTATACTTTGGATTCGATTTCAAGTCGGATTTATTGATTGATATCAGCACGCTCCTCGTGGTGTGTCACGCATGTTGAGTACTTCAAATTATACAGCTGATTGACTTTTAACCGTAGGTCTATTCATCAAAATCTACGGTGCGTATGCATACGGGAGCCGCAACAACGCTAATGATATAAATAAAATTTGAATGAGTGAACGAACAAAACCATACAACGACCAATAGTGGTTGTGTATATGACGTATCATCACGTAAATATGGCGGACTGCTCAAATGCATTCAACAAAAGCATGATTGCATCTACCGCGACAGTTCGTCTCACACACATAACAAAACGATCACTACGATCAAATAGGTTGATGACAACATTTGATTGAATGGACTGCACTGCACCATGATTACGGGGAAGAAACCGGTTCAAATCCTTTGTTTGGAGCCAATCGATAAACGCATGCAACGCCTCTGTAGATAAATGACTGACACTCATTGAATACTGGCTAGGATTCCACAACACAATGAGAACATGATATAAGGCGCCTTGGAAGGCACACAATACCCCAATGGCTTTCCATATTATGTGCACTCAACAACTATTCAGTATCGAAGTTACGTAATGTTACTATGTCAACGGGATCACACGCGTAAGTAATGAACCACGATCGAAACAATGAGTAGGCCTACACAAAAAAGGCATCACAAAATAGCGTGATCGTAATGATCGCCATACAAACAGTGCTTGGTTCTGATACCACGGAGTTACGTAACTACTTCGTGGTCTGTTATATGATCAATGGTCTTATCTTCTTGGGTTCGATCCTTTTAAGAAAAGAAAAAATAGCTGATCATTTATAATGCAAATGAATAAAGTAATGTAGTTACACAATTTTAAACATTGAGGCCGTTCTATTTTTCAAAGGTCATTTAACTGTTAAATGTAGTGGAATGTATCACGCATTGATAGGTAGCAGGTGGAGCAAATTTTGTCCGCGGTTTTTGTTGCCGTTTATTCGCAGTGCCTATTTATCTTCAAAAAATTAGAAAATTAAGATTAAATTTAAAAAAAAAGTCACAATATTCGTTCGTAAAATGGGGACAAAATCCAAAAACATTTCTTGACCCTTCTTCACATAAAAGTGGGGGCAGTAAGCAAGATTCGAACCAGTTCCCTTCGTCATGCAAGGCGCAGCCGCTGCCGACTGAGCTAACGGGTCAGACAGCAGAAGGGTGTAATTTTGAACTGAAGAATATTAAAAAAATATGAAGAAATTGCAATGTTATAGAAAGATTTACCAAAATGAGTTAGGTATAACGTATGAATCGATTTACAAATTAAGTCCAATGGCACTTTGAGAAAGAATACCTGAAAAAAAAACCGCAAAACATTTGCTGCTTGAGCAATTAACTTAGTGACCTAAAGTTTTGGGTCATGTCACGATTTTTTTTCTTAGGCATTATGTCCAGGTTGCTCAATTTAACATACACGTATCCTTAATGCTGTTGAGATTTTACAAGGAGGGCGCTCTCACTTTTCTAAGAATCCAATAGCGCCATTAGGCGAACGTTTACGGTATTCCACAATATTCTGATTATATTAAGTGCATAATAGTGTGAAATTTGCATTTGCCGAAATGCGATATGCGTTTATTCACGTGAAGTCATATTGACAACTTACTGGATTGACTACATGCTACAAGTGATAATACCTGTGCAAAGTTGAGTGCCAAAACAAAGGCCTTGAAGCCCTTATCTCAATATGGCACTACTTTTAACATGTTTGTTTGGAGTGACAATAGATCATGCTAAGGTTTTTAAACAAAGTAATCAAAAATGCGATTTTGATTACCCATCCGCCAGTTACCCAGCGGAGTGCACTCACTGAACATGGGTGACGAGGATGATGTGAAGCCACACTGGACCCCATATTTGAAATCCCTTCCTCCCAACAACCACTCTTTTTGGTTTTGCAATCACACAATGATCTCCTTTTGTAAATAATTATGGATGGATTTGAGACAGAGGATGATTTAAGGAAGCCCCATCATGCACTGCAAACGTGTTATCACCAGAGTTTCAACTGCCACTTTACTTTTCAAATCCCATTGAATTCTGTGCAAAAGACGTTGTTTAAGAATTGCGCGTGTGTCATTATTAGTTGGTCGATTTCAGATCTAAAGTGATGTATGCATAAAGGATAATTCACACCTTCTGCAGGTAACATAAAATGTGAAATCGACCAGCATTGTGAATGCGTTTTTATTGTAAATATATCAGTCCAAATTCAAATTTAACCATGGCCGCCAATGCAGTGTGCGAGCAGTCGTGTCATGTTCACTCACACAGTTGTGCTAACCGCAAGTCAACACAGTGGCGTGGTGGGAAGTGCTTAAATCATCCTCTGGATTTGAGATAAGCAATCATCAAATGACCCAATGTTTCTCAAATATGAGCATCATCTTGTATCAATAATATTGAGACTCCTCTTTTGAAACTGTTCGCCTTTCGGCACTGTTATGTGCCCAGGCAGAGGATGATTTAAGCACTACCCAACACCCCCACTGCAGTGAGCAGAGCTGTATGAGTAACATGACACTACTGCTCTGCATACTGCATAGACGTGCATGGTAAAATTTGAATTTGTACTGCTATATTTACAATCAAAACAGTGTTAATTTGCTGGTCGATTTCACATTTTATGGTATCTACAGAAGGTGTGAATTATCCTTTATACACACATCACTTTTGTTCTGAAATCGACCAAGTAATAATGACACACATAAAATTCTAAAACATCATCTTTTGCACAGAGTTCAATGGGATTTGAAAGTAAAGTGGCAGTTGAAACTCTAGTGATAACACTTTTGCAGTGCATGATGGGGCAAGTCGCAAGGATTTCTAACTCAAATGACCCCAATGCTAAGGGGCTTCTCATTCAGTGACCCCGTTTCTGGACGTCAAATCTCTCACCGGATTACCTGTAGTTTCGGATCGTTATCCGCACATCCCCGTCATTTCGAGTCGAGTGAGTTTCCCCAGGCTTATGGAGTTCCGTTGTGCGTAATTGTGTTATTTCTGTTTCTTGAAATTTCGTAATTTGCACGCAGGGTCTTGTATTTTTTTCAGTTGAAATCTATACACCACATACGAAAGGGGTTGTACAGAGTGTCCCATAAAAACGGATGTGCTGATATTTCAAAATGTGTTTTCAACCATTATTCAGCTTTTTATGGAACGCCCTGTATATGCCTGTGTGGAAGATTAAGATCATGTCTTAGGAGGAGTATGGATTTCTGGATTAGTCCAATACTAGAGTGGTTGCAATGCGTCTTGCAGCTTACGGATTTACTACCATAGCAATAGGCTGAAATAAGTTTTGAATATATCGTCCTGCACTACAAGCAGATTGCACTCATCCCCTGTGTATATCTGCAATCATTGAATACAACAGCGCTCTTTTCAAAGATACTAATCTTACAGGTGCGAGTGATCTATAGAATTATGGTCCAGGTCTTTATCCCTGTTCTTTAACATCTACACTGAAAACTTTAACTAGTCAAACAAATATGACTAACTTAAAGCTAGTCAATGACAATGACTCAATTTTGCTTTATCCATCCTCCTTGGTAAGAGTACTGCCGTATGCCGCAATGTGTAAGGAACGGAACTGAAGACCTTTTTTTTTGAACACTTGATATTGCACAGAGCATTTATTACATTGCATTGCGGAAGCATCGTCAAGTTCAATTTAGACGAATGATTCCATATCACAACAAGAACATTTTAATGGCGTAATAGCATATCACGTTTGTTATTCTGTGAATTGAGGCAAGAAGAAGTATCTGTCACCACACGATCTCGTTACGTTCATATAGAAAGAAACGCATTAGCATGAAGGGAATTACCAGCGATTAATTCAACGTCTTTACCCTTCCCAGCGTGCATCCTCATATGGAAAGGTTTCTAGACAAAAACGATTCTCTTATAAACTATCATGCAGTGAATGTCTCCACCGCAGTCTTTGATTACACTACACTGTTGAGTGCATAGCAATGTGAGAGCTGTGGAGCTTCTAGCTGAAAAATAGCCTCTTTGATTGGCTTTTGTCGAAACCTCAAGTGTTCCCTTCATACAATCAGAATTTTTTTATATATCAAACGAAAGCTAACACTTCCTCCTAAAATCACTTTTCGTCACTTTTAGGTCAACAGATAACGCAATTCAATGCAAGGTAAATCTGTTGAAAACTACCTACCGAAGCACATTTTTTGACTAAAATGTAGGTTTAAAAGTCAAAACCTCAAGTATTCCTTACAATATTTTTATGTCATTAAATGAAAAAGCACACTTATATTGTCCATACACTAGCGTCACTAGAATGAGCAATGGCCAATTCTCTTTAAATTGCAAATCTTGTGCAAAAAGTTACTATTTTCGCCTGTTTTGTCATACGGTTGTAAATTCAAGGAACTATGACTTTGCTAAAAGAGCGCTTACAAATTGATTGAGCATGAAAGTAGTAAGACAATACAAATTCCGGTAAGTATAGTAACCAAGTAAACTTTCTTCTTCTTTATACCGTAAAACCTTGTCTACAAGCATATATATGCCTCTAAACGGGTTTTTTTTAATGCAAGAGACGAGAGGCAGAACCTCTCCACAAAAACATTATTTGGAGTTCGAACAACTATATTACTGATATAGGTGACTGTACAAATACGTATTATTGTAAGAGCAATCTATTGTAATGTGTTTGTGGAGGGTATTTGCCTT
Organism: Amphiura filiformis; assembly: GCF_039555335.1. NCBI lineage: Eukaryota > Metazoa > Echinodermata > Ophiuroidea > Amphilepidida > Amphiuridae > Amphiura > Amphiura filiformis. Next base: position 53,326,109 of record NC_092641.1, on the reverse strand, counting down.
TCGTCTCTTTCGTCAAAAAATACCTCGTTTAGAGGCATATATGCTTGTAGACGGAATTCTACGGTATATATCATGATATATGTATGAGAATAGAGCTTTACATGTACCTCTCCTGGGAAATAAGATATCAATTAGCTCAGAATAGCTACAAAATCATAAGTTTTAAACCATCTGTTTTCAGTTTTTGCGGAGGCTAGTTTTCTTTCCTGTATTTACAGGCCGGTGTGCCCATATCTCTTTCGATGCGATTTGGAACCAGACTCCTCCATGTATAATGTTATTATAAGGAGTCCTTCACTCTGGGTGAAGTGAATTAAACAGCGACTTTTAGACTTTCAGAATTGGCCCATTTACATGCCTAATATTTGATAAAATCAAATTTCCGCAGCATTGTGGGAGTTTATATGATCTTCTAAACGTTTTGTATATTACAACATAATACAAACATAGACAATATCTTGTTAAAGCTTATCAATACAAGTTACGAATTCACGGAGGATTACATGAGTGTAGAATGTCTTAATACCGCTTTAATATGAAACTATCCTTTATATGCATCATGTAATTCATTTCTTGTTGAGATTTTTGGGGTTGTGAACTTGTGATCACATTATTTTTCACCTGTTCTGCGCCTTTGCAATGTTTGCACACATGAAGCGAAAACGCAGTTTTGGGCCAAAAGTAGACCATGCCCAAACCAACTTATAACTACTTTTACAAATTAAATTTCAAACCTAACCGTACATTTTGTGATTCTTACAACATTATCACAAACGCACTTTAAAAGCTACTATTTGTGCTAATGGCGAGTAACCTTATTTCACAAGTGAAGTAAGTATCATTTACAAGGAGTAACAAACAGTATCAAGTACACGCACGAATTGACGATAATGTAATAAACTGTGCCGAGATTTTACGGGATTTTAACTGGCTTTTCACTTGATATTGGCAGATTATTAAATGCCGCGGGGAAATGACAATCAGGAGTCTTCGAGAATATCATTCTCTCGATGATTTAATAGAACAGTTAAGTGTCTAGCTTGTCTCAAGTGGGATAATAATTTCAGATTGACATTTGATTTTTGACATTACTCTTTATTTGATATCGTAATAGAGTTTTTATCATCAACGTTCTTTAGTTACAATGGATAAGATTGTTGTTATTAAACTCAGCAAAACATTGAGACTCGCTGGGGGTTGGCGTGGTAGTGTTTATAACATTTATGATGTTTATGATTAATTCCAATGACAAAAACAAAATGATGAAATGTCAACACTTCTTACGTCACTTTTTTGACGCAAGTAGTTGTGATAATTTTAGCAACATTCCTCTTTTGGAACTTTACTTGGAAACGATAAAAATAACAGGTTGATTAATTTGTCCTTAATGTAAACCAAATGAATGATGCGAAGGTGTTGCGTTGTCACATCCAAGACAAAGAAAAAGTGTAGACATGCTTAGAAAGAAAAGAGAGAAGACACATGTGACAAAAAGGAGGATAAGAATTAGAAGCTCGTCGAGGTCATCGTCATCATCATCACAAAGAGGCACAACAAATACAAAAAGGCACAACAAACAGGAAAACCAACAACAAACAGGAAAATAGATATGTAGCCAAGTGCATTTAAGGGTAGACGAGGTATTGTTGGTCGAAGCAACCTAAAAATCGATTTTCATTATCTATATCAATATATTATTGAAAATTAACGCCTTGATGTTTTGCAAAAGTTCCTTCTACAAATCATATACTTTGCAAACTTGCTTAATTTATTGTTGTTAATCAGTTATGTACGTTTTTACAAAAGTGTTGTTGTTTCAGCCAATGTAACTCAAGAACCGCAGCACCTATAAAAGTGTATCTGTGATATTTTAATTCTTGTACACGCTCGCAATGAATTGAGCAATGCAGTTTTTGCCAAAGCTCACTACCATTCGTAAGATGCTGTGAACTACCAAATCACAACAGTTTAAAATAATTAATAACCTTAAATAGCCCTTAATTGCTGATATTAAACATTCTGGTTACGAAGTACGTCTTATTGCAAGTCGACTCTATTACGCCCAGCAACATCCATAGGCAGACATTATCCACGAAAAAAGCTATATTCCAGATTCCAGTTGACTCAAACATTGAATTTGCGAGTTACGCATAATTTCATTGTGTTATAGTGGCCCATAACCGACTGTGTTGTTATTTTTGTCTGTCGACATAAAGAAATTACTGTTCAAATAAACGAATCTGCAATTGAGCGCACATTGCGTCATCTTTTACAATAAATTATTCATTCAAATTATGAGCCTTTTTCGATTATTCCACTGTTTTCTAACATTAGGATCTTTTTCTCCATCGTTTGGTCGATTGTTTAAACTGTTTTACCTATATTGCTGCATGGTTGTGATTGTCATTTATTTCATTTTGTATTGTGGCATTCTTGTTTTATTTATTAGGTTGTACAGACCAAGACTGTGTACAATTAAAGGGGCATTTCGTGCTCCACAGCCTCATCCCCCTACCTATACCATTGGAAAGCTCTACCTATATATATATATAATGTTTATGAACACAAAATTTCTTGCAGATTAATTAATTCGTTTTTGCAAATATATGGTCTGATTTGAATTACGTTCTGGTACACCAGAACAAAATAACAACACATTGGCCTACGGAGCAGTGTAATGCCCATAATCATGCATAACTCTCAAACTCAAAATGGGAAGCAACTGAAATGTTGGGAATAGGCTTTTTTCGTTGATATCTACTAACAACTGTCATAAAATGTCAATGTCATGCTAGGATCACGAAGGTCCTTATAAGTCTTTCTCATTTTAATGAATAAAATGATGTAAAATGAAATACATTAGAGGCATTACTTTTTAAACGAACACACCTCCGTCTTTTGATTGACTGCGCATGTGCTAATGATACCACGGTTTGACTGACACAATATTCCCGTCAATTGTAGTACGCCGGTAGCCAACCAAGTGCACTTAACATAGTATTTCATCCAGGGCTTGTTATGAGTTTTTCCTGATATAATTCTTATAAACTGGATTCTGTGTTTTTATCTGACTTTAACTTACAGCAATGAATACTTCAAGAGTGTGCTTTTTACTAGTTATTGTTACGATTACAATATCGGTAACAACAGCAGCATTTATTTATCCAGATGATTGGGAACAAGAAGATGACGCTTATGAATTAGACAATATGCTTAACCCATATGTAAAGCGAGCAATGGTAGATTTACAATATGAAATGGAGAAACGAGGAGGATATGGACGTAAGTATATCAAAAATATTCACATAAATTACGATATTGTGTGGTCTTCTTCTCCTGCGAAGCATGCGATTTTTCACGGATAAAATAAAAAATATATGTGAGATGGGCTCGCAAATAGAAACTCTTGATAGTATCAGTGAGGATATTAATTCAGGAATTGTAAAAACTTATTATCAGGGTTGTTTGTTTATGTGTTTTGTGGGGTGTATTAATTTTCAATGCACAATTTGAAATGGTAATTAGAACCTTCAAATATTTTGGCGCGATTTTGTTACATATATATATACTATAATAGTTTTACTTAACTATTTATTTTAAATGGTTTATGCTGGTTTCATATACCCTGCCGCTTGCCGCTGAGCGGCGTAACGGACGCGCATTGCAGACAAACGGACACAATAAAGGCTTGTCATTGGTTGAAACGCCCTGCCGCTTGCCGCAGCGGCAGGCGGCAGGAAAGTATGCTGGAGGCTTTATTCATCAACATTTTCATGGGATTATTAGTAACAAAATGTAATGTAGAAGTTCAAAGTTGCAGGAAACCTCATAGCCTTTAACCATGGTTTGTTACAAAGTTTTGATAACAATAATTCAAACGTCTCAGCCAGAGGATGATTTAAGGAAACCCCATCATGCACTGCAAACATGTTATCACTAGAGTTTCAACTGCCACTTTACTTTTCAAATCCCATTGAATTCTGTGCAAAAGATGTTGTTTAAGAATTGTGCGTGTGTCATTATTACTTGGTCGATTTCAGAACAGAAGTGATGTACGCATAAAGGATAATTCACACCTTCTGTAGGTAACATAAAATGTGAAATCGACCATTTTGAATGCGTTTTTATTGTAAATATATCAGTCCAAATTCAAATTTAACCATGCCCGTCAATGCAATGTGCGAGCAGTGGTGTCATGTTCACTCACACAGCTGTGCTAGCCGCAAGTCAGCACAGTGGCGTGGTGGGAAGTGCTTAAACCATCCTCTGCGTCTCAGCAGTCAAGTGGTTCTTTCCTGGAGCAGATTTTTAACAGATGGATGTATAATTACAGTCTCTTAAACACTTACAAAATGTTGAAATTTCATTTAACACAATGCATCAAATACAAGAAATTGGGGCACATTTCTTGAGTCAACTATTGTGATATTTACATCGCACGGTATACTCTTGCGATAGCCAAGGCCTTTTCCTGTCCTGTAAGTGTAAAGTGTTCTGAGGCTTGTGGATCATCGTCTACGAGTTGTGCCCGTGTGCGCAGCGCACTGTAAATTACTGCGCTTTTTTTAACATAATTTTGATTACTACGAAGCTGTCGTTTCATGTTCACTCAACCTGTACAGTCGAACGCCCGCCCACTTTTATAAACAGTAGGAATCAGGGAGTTCACCGAAGCAAATCGTGACCGTTGGGGTCCGCCCAGCTATTTAAATATCAAACCAGTTGTGTCATTCACCATAGAAATTCCAATGCCTTCATAAGTCCCTGGGAACAGACCCTCATTTCAAATATATAGTTTTGGTTTCTCTATTGTTCAGAAACCAAAAATCAAGGGATTAAAATGTGGAGATGAACTGGTATGCAATCATAACACTTTTGTGCTGGGAGGACACAAGAGGGTATATATAATCATAAGTATAATGGCCTATAACCATACGTATATAATAGCCTATTGTGCTAACATTTGAATTATCGATATCTATCAACGCCGGCGACTTTTGATGCTCTCTGCCGTAAGTGGCACACTTCCATGACACCATAAAATTGCACCCAAGTTCCGATAAGTTATGCATAGACATCGTTGAGACATAAAAGATGGATATATACGAGGCCTAGACCTACATGTAGAAATCATGTGCATATATTGAGGGGTGGGGGGGGTGTTTTGTTTATTTGTCTGAAATATAAACGATGCATGATGATGTAGATGATTTGATTATGAATTAGATTATTCCCCGGAAAGCACAACCCATACCTCTTACCTATGTTCCCTCCGCCACCTATATATATCCTCCTCCCTCCCCCCTCCCCACACTCGATATCGACTCTTCCCTATTATTCCACTCCACTCTTGAGCCCCCTGTCCCCCTCCTTCCTTCCCACTTCCAATGCTCTCTCCCTGTTTTTCTTTCTCCCTTACCCTTTCCGCCTCCCCCTCACACACACACACATACCCTCTTTCCCTGGCGATCTCTTCTATCTCTTTCTCTCTCTATTCTCCAATAAATAAATTGAATAAAAGTTAGTTTAAACCAGCTTTCTATGATATTGATCTTCCGTCATGCGACATGCACATAAATAGAATTGTGTATAATAGTGTTTATAACACTGAAGTCATAATCTGTCAAGTGCCTATTGTAATGTCTGTGGAAATATTTTGATGGTCTATATATTTTCACAGTGAAATCAACTTAGGCTAATTCGTAGTCTCAAGTCAATGCTTTCAAACTAAATCAATGCTTTCAAATGTAGACTTCTTTGTTCGACTTCTCTGCTCGTGAATATTGCACTGCGAAATTTAAACATTTCTTTTGTATACTTAGAGTAGGTAACTTCAAATCAAATAATTTTACGATCCACACCACTTATAAGAAACTGAAACCAAAACCGAAACTGACTGTCACAAATGTTCGGTTTTAAACAAAAGGTAGAAACAATGAGTTCGATATCTTATGATTCAAGTGGTTAGGCAGGACAATAGGAAAACACGTGACCAAAACCAAAACCAAAACTAAAACTATATATTTGAAATGAGGCTCTACAATAGGTCTGCAAGCTCCTAAAGTGGGACTAAATATCATAATAGTTGTTATTGGGTTTCTCATGAAATTAAGTATTTACAAAAATACATGTTGAAAAACATTTGTCGGGTAAATCCCATGACTATCCGTTTTTCACCAGATTTTAGCTTTTTAGATTTTATTTTAGCTTAAAAATAGGAATAAATCACATTGAAGAGCAAACATAAGAATAACAGATTTTACCGTGCTCTACATCCCACCTACACCCACACCTAATCGTCCTCGATTGTCAAAAAGTGGCTGAAAAGAACCAAAATTGGTCATTTTGGAGAAAGGTGGGTGGAGCACGTCCCCCTGTCTCCCGGGATTGACGCCCACGGCCCACACCCACACCCCCACCTACACTCGATGTTTGATGGTCGGTCTTTACCCCGGGTAAGGTGTGGTGTGGTTATCACTAAAATGAGTGGAAAGGATGGATCTGCGATTACCTTGAGCCATTTGGGTGTAAACACACGCGTTTTATACCGAATGTAAAACCTTAGGATGATTGGTACAACCGCCCTCACCACCCATCCTTCCTAGGACGACGGTTAAAAATATGTTAATCCTCTTTATAATTCTAGCACCGGTGGTACGTCTATGGACGGAATAACATGCTTTAAGATGGTACTACACCCCTGATTGATTCTGTGACTTATTTTGCATTTTTTCTCAAAAATAACTACACTGGTAAGAAATGTTATGTATATTATAGGAGCAAGGAATCCAATTCAAGACAAGTGGTTCATTATAATTATGAAGAGCTTTGTTTCAAAACCCCTTACATCCACTTGAGCAATTTTGAGAAAACATTGCAAAATCATCAAAAAAAATCATTAATATAAGGGGGTCTGCAACAAAAGCAGATTTTGGCGGGATGCCTGGGTAGGATTAACATCCCGCCAAAAACTGCATTTGTTGCAAACCTCCTTATATCAGTGATTTTTTTGATGATTTTTTTGATGTTTTCTTAAAATTGCTCAAGTGGATGTAAGGGGTTTTGATACAAAGCTCTTCATATATGAAATGAGGTACATTCTAGCGGTACCTCTTTTCTTATCATAAATACCGTACCGCTCGTCATGAATCAATGAATAGTAACTGGATTCCTTGCCCTGTACCGTAATATACATAACTTTTGTTACCACCAGTGTGTTATTATTTTTTGAGAAAAATGCAAAAAAGTCACACATTTATAGTACTACCTAAGAGCATATAGTATATTGCATAATATCTTAGAAGCGTCGATTATTTACGCTCAACTGATCACGTGATTTATTGTAGTACCTTCTAATAAAGACGGTTCTGCGCTGGTTCTGCTGCGTAAGTTTGAGATGGATTAAGTAACATTAACTATGTAATTATATTTGACAGTCTGTCAAGATTCTTGCTTCAGTACCCATGACCATGACATCTGTGTTAATCATTGTGAGAACTCCTTCGAGAAATTCTGTAAAATAATTACCACAAATTTTGATTAATTTTGACACATTGAGCTTTCATCGAGATTCTCTACCAGGGCAAAAATCGTGTTTCATGATGCGTACATTTTAATATAGTTGTAATATTTACTGCGTTTTATATTAGCGTGCAATGAAGTAATCGTAGGCAAAAGCGTATTCCCAGCAATTTTATTACTTCAGATATTTTTTATTGCAGTACGTCGGATATTTTGTTTATTACATGGTATGAATACTCAATAAATACCTTTTAAAAATCTTGTTAAAATGCTAATTTGATTATATGAAGCACTTTAATCATGTTAATATTAACTTTCTTTGTCGGTCTTATTTGACGGTTATAATATTACTTTCGATGTTACGGTTACAATAATATTAAACCATAATTTGTGACCGTCCAGGTCGAAACGCTCGTAAAGTCGGCCCCTGGTCAATTTTGTTTTCTTCCGTGTTTAGAAAATATATATGATAAGCTTTCCAATGATATATCATTTTTACTTCAAACGATATCCAGAAGCGGAGTTATGGCTTTTTAAACTTTGCTCCTTCAGTAAAAGAGTACATTATGTTGGTGCTACAATATTTCTCTTTTTCTACATTGCTGGTATTAAATACCAAATGGTCATAATTGGCGGTCACTTCAAATCATCCCCAAGTCAACGAGGTTCATGAATGTCCTCTCATTGTTAATTGTTGGTTAACCACCACTTGAACAGGATTTAGCCAAAGCAAACAAAGACTAAAGCTATTTACTATAAGTATAAGCTTATTATCCTCTTCAACAATAGAATTACAGATTGGTGTTTGACTGGACTAAAATGAGAAACATGTAGGACAATTAGTAGGTACATTATGAATACAAGCTTTATGCACATTTTGCACTGTAACTCGAAATACAATTTGCCGACTTTACGAGCGGTTTGAGATGGATGGTCACATTTAATATAAACTATATGACTGTGGTAATATATTCAATAAATCTGCAAATTGAACCCGCTCCGTCTACTCACGAGTGCAAAATATAGAAGAAAATTATCCGGGCGTGAGCATCAATATTTGTTGGGTATGCTCCCCCATAATTTTGCGTTGGTGGGTCTTCTGGAGCTGATTGCGTACCGGGAAAAGGTGGTTTTTGGAGCTGCGAATGGTAAAAATCAAGACTCTTGTTGGTTTCTGATTGAAAATCGCCTGAAATAAAATCCATAGAAATGTAAGGAATGAGCCATTTAGAGCTATTTAGGGGTCTTTTAAAGAGATTGTTTTTTTGCGATTATCAAAAGGAGTCTTCATCATTAATTATCAGCTTTATTATTTTCCAAAGTTTCGTTGGATTACGCATTTGACACTTAATATTACTACAATGTCATTGGCTACTACAAATAACAGTGTGCTACAAAAAAACTGAAGAATATGTACGACCAATTTTCTTAATGAAAAAAAAAATGTCGATACCATAATGTACCACTCAAAATTGGGTCGCTTTAGAATTCAGGTTAATACTAATAGTAAGGTTAACGGTGCACTTTGTGTGTTTCTCTAGTGTTGCCTTTAACTGGTATTTAAAAATTTTCAAAATGTTTGATTTTTGCGCAGTCATCATTTATCATAAGAAATAGATTATTTTTACAATGAAAAGCATTCAACAGGCAAAATAAAAGATTGAGTACCTTTGAAAATTATAATATAAAGAATGGTATCGCTGAAAGACATTAGAAAATCATGAAATATTCATACTGTAGTGGTAATGAAATTATTTCTTTATGTAGTTCTTACTTCGATGAGCGTCTTCAGCAGATTATAATGTTGTGACGGCTTCCTGCCTACAAATACAATTGTGATAGCCTAAAAAAAATCATATTTGGGGTTACCTGCTTATTAAGTTGGAGGAGGTAGAGCAACATAGCAACATCTTTTATGACATCACTATACAATTTAAATCTATTCGACCGAACCCATATTTTCCAAGTGCACGGGATTAATGTTGTGTAGTATGGAACTTAAACGTGTATAAGCAGTTACAAAAATTGCCGAAACATTAAGAGGTATACGAAGTTAAAAGCGCACACCCTACGTTGCTTTATTATTTCCAGTAAGCGGTATATAAGTTGCTCAAGAAACGCTTCTATTTATGCTTGCACAAAAAGACTCCCGATACGAGATATTGTGTTCAACCTGTTTTGCAAGTAGGGTAACTCAGAAATTGTGGCAAGACTATAGCTATGTAGCAATAGAGGGTTAGCAATAAATGAAAAATTACAAACGAAAAGTAGTAAGGGTCGGCTTTGCGTGATTGTCAATCCATATGACTTAGCATTAAGGAATGGTATGGCTTTGTGGTAGGATACCATTCGAAAACAGTGAGTAACGGTAAGTCGTGAATTGGTTGGACTACATGAGAAGCGTTTAAAAGGAAAGGGTTACTTGTTTATTTGTGTTATTTTGAAACTAGGTCACACTGAAAACGAGAGGCTGAATTATCTCTTGATTAAAACATGTGTATACAACAGAAATACTTTTAGTCTCTTTCATAAACTATGGGCAGGTTACTTGTTAGTCCACGAACAAATTGCACTGGAATGTGCAACGCAAAATGCTGGATCTCTATACCATCTATGCCATCTTCAGTATACACAAAAACACCAAAAATTACCCATACTGGGTGCTTGTAAAGGCCACTAATGCCCAAATATACCCGATTGAGCCCATTTGTCCTCACTATCAATATTACCAACATCGCTAAGGGGGTAACCCAAATTTGTAGCACAACGCCATCCGTCAACCAGGGAGAACCCTGGGTTAGGTTGTGTTATTTTGGAAATAGGTCACATTGAAGAGAAATAATTGAAGAGAACAGGTCTTTTGATAAAAAAAGGTGTACGCAATAGTGCCGATGAGGCAAGTGCACTCAGTCAATTTTCTGTATGTAGCAATCTACACACAAGTATTAACCAATGGCATTGCTAGGATCAAATGCCAGCTGACATGCTTTGTAAAGCTGTTATCTTCGTGTTCATGTGGAATGTACGACGTTGTCAAGTAGATTCGTTATTGTTCAATTCCAAAACACCGTAGGTGATACTCACATTTTGTTCCACTCTGATGAAAAAGTATAGCATTCACATTTCATTGGGGGTATTGAACAAAACTAACGCGGCACTTTACAGATTACATTGGAAAGCAGGAAACAATTATTGTATAGCGGAATGTACTTAGATTGCATTAGAAAACACAAAAAAGGGTTGGTAAAAGCTTTAAGGCCCATTCAGTGATTTGCTGATCCAGACGATCGTAAAAATCATCAAAATTCAGATTTAGGCACCTTTGTTAGTGTCATAGATGTGCTAACATATCCTGCTAGTGGTTCAGCCGAAAGCCGTGTATTCAAGACAACTTTTAAGCAATTTATATACAATTTGAATTGTTTGACACTTGCGCTGGGATCACTGAATGGTCCTTTAAGGAGTGGTGAAAGTAAAACATTAAAGAAAGTTTATAGCAAAAAACATAGTTTAAAGCAAAGCATAGTTTAAAGCTAAAACCAATCACTCCCGGGCCATCACTCCAAGCATAATTTGTCATCGCATTATCGGTGACTGATAGAGTAATTTGGCAAAACCTCGTCAGCAATTACTGGGTTTCTCTAATTTAAGATTTGGTTTTGTGGTATCAATTCTCAGGCTCTTCCAATTACAAATTAATGATAGTGATATCAATCGCTTTATCAACTTTGCTATAAATTTAATAATTCTGAGTTAAATTAATTACATTGTTCCCAGTGATAATTGCTTTTTTTCCCTGATGCGCAGTACATGTTATGATTGTTATACCAATGCAGTTTCTAGTGATTAGTATGTATGTACAAGACTGTCGCATCAACATGCCCGTAAATTCCACCTCATTTGTAGATTCATGTTAATGTAATAAAACTACAAATTGGGATGATTTAAAGAGAACCCAATGCTGCATTTTTAAGAAGCTGCCTTTTATTAAACATCAAACATGATTGGTAACAATGGTAATATAGCGCTTATAATAACGTACGTCTTCATTGTACCCGTAACCCTCTTGGCTTTATACTCTCCTCTTAGGGACCGTTCACAAACATTTGTAAGGGGGGGGGCAAAACAAATTATCGCGAACATTTTTTGGGCCCCTCCCCCTTTACAGACATCGAAAATTTCAGGGCCTCCCCTTTTTGACATAAAAATTATGGGTCAACCCCATAAAAAAGCATATAAACTCAATTTTTCCGGGAAAATTTGTGGTCATTTTTTTCAGGGCCCCCCTATGGAGGGTCAAAAATTGTTCAGGGCCCCCCTTTTTGCATCAGGCCCTCCTTACAAGTGTTTGTGAACAGTCCCTTGGTAACAATGGTAATATAGCGCTTATAATAACGTACGTCTTCATTGTACCGGTAACCTTCTTGGCTTTTTACTCTCCTCTTAGAATTCAATCTACTCTACAGCTGTTCTGTTCTGATGGATGAATGGGCTATTCCAGTTGAAATCCATATACCCCTATAGAACGCATGACATTAATCCCCACACAGGGGGTGTAGATGTCAAATGGAGTCACCCATTCTGGTAATCTCATTTGAAATTCGCACACATTGTGTGGGAGATTAAGGTCATGTTTTCCATAGGGGCATATGGATTTCAACTGGAATAGCCCAATGGGCCCAATTTGGATGTCAAATGATTAAAAAATTATGTGAAGAATAAAAATGCGAGCAACTCAAGCCAGTAGTAATTATATACTGATATTATACAGCAACCTTCTTACAACGCAATTGGGTTTTCCCTTGTTAATTGACGATGCATTTTTTAACAGTGTAGGTGTAATTAATCAATCATTCTGATTAGCTAATGAAGAGGGTGCAATAAACCACCTTAACATAAAATCATTAATAAAATTAGTGATTTTAGTAGGAGAAAGTACTGTGTTTCTAATTGGGAAAAATTTGGTCTAAAAGATGTTTAGATGTGTCTTTTACGGTGAATACATTTATGTTTAACCCATTTATGTTTAACAGAGTATGGGGTCTTCATAATTCAATGGCTCTCATACCAAAAGCGATTGAATACCAGCATGGAACTCCTTAGGTTTACTCAATTCAATTTTTAGCTTTAAATAATTATACCTTTTCAAATTCAGACTTAAAAGTATGATTTATTTCAAATTATTTTTCTTTTACATTTTTAGGAATAAATTCATAGTAAAGACAATGAATGATGACTTTTATTGATTTTAGGAATTTGAGAAATAGAAAATTAAATAATTAAATAAATAAATAAATAAATAATAAATAAATAAATAAATAAATAAATAAATAAATAAATAAATAAATAAATAAATAAATAAATAAATAAATAAATAAATAAATAAATAAATAAATAAATAAATAAATAAATAATCAAAATTACCCAAGGCTGCCGAATTCAACAGACATGTACAAGAACCCCTTTCCTGATTAGGTATGTGTTACCAGTGACATTCAAATGTTATTTCCTAATCAGGAAACTTGCTCAGATTGCCATATAAAGCGATGGCAATATATGACTTAGGGACCGTTCACAAACACTTGTTAGAGGGGTGATGCAAAATGGGGGAGGGCCTTATTTTCCCGGGAAAATTGAGTTTATATGCTGTTTTATGGGGTTGACCCACAATATTCATGTAAAAGGGGGTGGGGGCCTGAAATTTTTTAGATCTGAAAAGGGGAGAGGGGCCGAAATATTTTCGCGATGAAATTTTTTTTTGCACCAGGCCCCCTTAACAAGTGTGTGTGTGAACGGTCCCTAAGGTCAGTGGGGGAATCATTTATATGAGATGCCCTTGATCAATCCAGCTTTCCAGAAAATGACATTCGTTGGGGGCATTTGCAGTCGGTGGTCAAATGTTGACAGTCGGTACCGGGTGTCATTCTAAAGGTATTTTTACCAGAGTGTTTTGAATAAGTTAGCATCCACGTTTTTAATACCTAAAAATGCTTTATATGACCGATTTATTTAACCATTGACTTTAAAAGACGCATAATGTTTACAAATTGTACGATAATTCTCTTTTCCTTTCAACATTTTTTTTATCCTACCTACTTTTATAGATGAGTTGACTTGTGACGTCATTGCCTAGCAGTATGCGCACGCATCATCACAATTTCCATTGTTTTTTGCATGGCAGTATGCGCGCGCATCGTATTTTGTTCAGGGCCCGTGCTTTTAAATTTCTCTCCATATCACAATAGAGGTTATCCACTTCACTCATGTGTGACTTCTAACAAAAGGCGCTGGTTCCCGTAGTATTCCTCATTCAATCCAAATCAATGCACGACCTCGGAGTTACCTGCATGACTTTGGCGGGCTATTTTGAAAAAGTCATGATTGCACATGCAGGTACTTCTTTTGAAAGTCCTAAACAAGGTATAGCAGTCGTTGGTATGATATGCAGCTTATAGAACACGGATAACCTCTATGAGGTCATTGAACAGTGTATGGTTGTATGCAGTTCGCTCAAGCATATCGATATACCAGTCCCTTGCCTTTGTTGTTAAACACTGAGGTCAACTTATCTATATCGCTTGTCAATGAAAGGATGTTAATGCTGACGGACTAGCGTTGTACAATAATTTGAAATGTGACAGAATTACAACCAATGAGGTGGATTGTGTTTTATTGCTCAGGATACAATGATACTGTTCATTGGTCACTATAAACAATGGCCGCATGTCGCAAACTCGGTCATAGTACTGGAATGCCAATTAGCATTCGTACTTCTTTGTAGGCTAGGGAACGCCAAATAGCCAATAATTACCAACTGGTAGATCTACCAAAAGCACCGTAGAAGGCATTTACAAATATACCAGCTCTCACAACCTGTGAACCCTAACGTGCCATCGAACCAAAAGGCAACAACCTGCAGAGTGCATCTCATCTCAGCCCCGAATGCATACATACCAACCCGAAAACCAATAAAACACACCAGTCTAAATAATTCTTGTTTTGTTCATTAAAGTTACACATGTTTTAATCATGGTATAGGTGCGGCCACACACGCAAGCTATCTCGCGAATCTACAACATATAATATCTATATACTATACAATACAATTATTATAATTAACATTATTCTTATTATTAACGTTGACATTATGCATTATCATTGACATTGTTGAAATTCTGGCGCATAAACTGTTAAATAATGTACTCACTTTAACAAAACCTTTTGCCTGACATAATTGCTGCAAGTGCGCATATTAAAAAATTAATAAATGAATTAAACAAATCGTGAATTTTTGATATTTTCACAATATTAAATACTTTCCACTTTCCACTGCTGATTCATATTCAAACGAAAACCATCATGGTTTTTGATCATTTCGTGATCGAATAACTGCGATTCAACGCATATCAACTGACACTGAAGTGGTGTCCAAGGACATAAAACACGAAACAGGTTATAAGCACGAGTTTATCATGAAGATAATGACCTTTTAACTACACAAATAAATAATAACTTTATGACATAAACATTGGAAATCAATAAATGGCTGACTTCGTGATCCAAGAGTGTCCTTTTGACAAATGTATACACTTAGAAGTATAGGAACGAGAAAAATGATTGAAAAGAACAATATAAGCTGAAATTGGTGGAATGAAAAATTCAGATTTTCAATCATCAAAAGATGCGAATGATTATGGCATCATAATACATGCAATGAAACCAATGGCAAAACCCAAAAGACCTTGGGATAGGCGAAAACAGAGAGAAAACCTGACCAAATCAGGGGAAATACTCTGGAAATTCCTATCCGGCCCCCGATGGCGACCAAGCGTTAACAGAACGACAAAAATTTTTGGAATGCTCCAAGGTCAATCACTAATTTAGAAAATTCAATATTTTTGACAATAACAAGAGCAAAATATATCTCCTAATCTAAATATTACAAATTATGAACTGCATGATATACATGTATATATATGTATAGTATAGGGCCCCGGGAAAAAAATGAATCGTGTGGCGTGGTGACCGCGAATGACTGATACACCCAAATTACCCCAACACAAAAACCAGAGAGTTGATATTCTTGAGAGGGCACTCTATTCACGTGGTTTCTTTTCCAACGCTAAAAGATCACGAATTTTGGTGGTTTGCAAATGAAAAGTGTCCGCACTATCGATTGATTACGTAACTGTTATGAATAATTTATTAGGTTTTTCAATGCAATCGCCTCGACCCATTAATACATATTATCTGTATTATCAAAGTACTTGGAATAGCAATCCGGTGAGTTCACTGAACTACGCCCTAATACTGATGGAGTTTTAATGGCGTTTAATGGCGCTAATCCTCTCCATACACAGATGAACAAATACAATAGATGAAGGTCAACACGTAGGACCTCCTATGTGACATGTTATATGTGATGTACAAAACCTGAATATCATAAAGATCAGTATTCGTTTGTGCATATGAACTGCACATTTACGTTGCTAGATATTACTCATTATATATAATGACAAATATTGGTATTATGACAATACGGTATATACATTGTATATAAAACGACTAATAGATCCTACTATCATGGCGTCAGGTCAATGTTCATCATACGCCGTATGTTTCTTAAAATTCATTCATATTTGAGACAAATTGCTGTGCCAATTTTATTGGTGCACAAGTAGATCCGTGTTTTTTTAATTTTCATTTCCTTTTAATGAAAGAATTAAGGTTTTCCACTGCACGGGGGCCACAAGGGTGATACTAATTTTAATGCTATATTTTCAAAACGAATACGTGCTCCCGGTTGGCTCTATAGCGATTTCACAGAAAAGGTATTTCTAGTGCAATGCAGCGTCCGACTCTAGCTGAGAGCGTAGCCTAAGTCATTCCGGACTCCAAAAGGGCTCTCCATACACAAATGAACAAACACAAAGGAGGGTAGTCTCCTCCGTGACCGGCTTGATTTCGATGGAGCGGAACCAAATTGGCTGTGGAGGAGACGGGTCATTTTTCCATGCAAATTTTTCAGTGTCAGCCGCCTGCAAAAACTTCTCGCATCACTACCCCATTTGCATAACACTAACTGATCGATCTCACACTTACGAAGAGATAACAATTCCCTTCTAAACACGTAACGAAGTGAATTTATCATTCCCATCAAACCACCATTAGGGCTTCAGAACTAATAAAAAAACCTTGTTGAAATTAGATTTCTATTATATTGACTTGTCCATTTCATTTAAATGCTACCCCCGTGATCATTCAGGCATGAGACTGCACTTTCCTAAAAAAAACTGAAAAAACTGAAAATGCGCGTGAAATTGGGCAAAAAGTACCAAAAACAGGCTGAAATTAAATAAAGTTGCGGAAATTTTGACTATAAAAAAAACTGAATTCAGTTTTTAAACTGAAAATTCTCATGCCTGATCATTAGAGTCATATTTAACTTTAAAATTCAACAGTCCGAAATGTTTTTTATTTAAAACTTTTTTCAGAAGCATAGCATTCAGAAATTTTAACAACAGTACCCTTCAAGCCGAGGCGGGCGCGGAGTATGACCAAGTGGTGTTTGCACTCAAATGCCGAGACAAATAAGGCTGGCACACAAAGAGGATTAGTATGGGTTCTATAAAGGAGAGCCCAAAGCTTGACACATAGGATGTTATTTCCTCGCACTGTGCATGATTTTTCTATTGATATATTATTGGCCATAACTACAAGACCCATGGAAATATAAATGCAATTGCCTTCCTTGACACATACATTTATCATATCAGCACATATTGTCTTAGTTAAATGTCTTACACTGGAAATGACTAACACTGGAAAATATATGGTTCCTGTTACCCTAATTGCCTAATGTTCAATCTACTACCTTAGCCGTAGGAAGCTGCAGAAATTGCTTCATAACTATACCAATCTTACACTCTGTGGTACTCACTAACCCTAAGTGTCAGAAGCTCAAAAGACACAACCTGAGCCTAAGTGTCTCTGTTTAAAAGCTACATCGTGAGTATATCCTGCAGGTGTTTTATAAATCGGGGTTAACTTCTGTGTCTTATTCAAGAACCTGATAAAACATCACTGAGTGACCTATAAATCTCATTTGGGGCAATTTGGGTTAGTAGTTTAATCATTTTACCAAATATGTCTAATACGGCGCAAGCAACATGGGGAAGTAATATAGACGATGCAAAATTGTCATTTTTGGTGGTTTCCGTAGTGAAACAAACATTAACCGCAATATTTGAAAACCGTGAACAGATTGATTGATGGGGGTGCACGATGTCTTGATATTAATATAATAATGGATCACTGTACATCTTGGCAATGATAATTAGTTTCGCCGTATTAAGACTTATATTTTGTTTTTTATGTATACAGTTAATACCACTTGTACATGAAAATAAACATAGGATGCTGGTTATTCGGTTCTCTGGAGTGCAGATTTCATGTTAACGATATTTTGTTTGTTTTTATATGATTGACCGTGTTTAAACAGGGGATGCGGCTAAAACCTAATAATGTTTGCACGTTTTACTACGAATAGTTTGAGATATCTTCCACGTGTATCATTTTGTAGTGCTCCCAGAGCGTGTGTTTACCAACCAATAAGTGATCCATTCATCATTTCCGTTAAGTTCCAGGAGCATAACATATTGACGGAATTCCAGATTGCTTTCTTCTATAATTACTGTTCTACACTGACGTATTATGTGGATGGCCAAAAAATCCAAAGAAACAAATACTGTGAAAATAAATCAATTTGCGCTCTTCACGAACTGTGAAAAAAAGTTTAATTTAAAAGCCAGTCCCAAGAGAGGAAATGAAATTATTTCTATCTGATTAAATCTTAGAGCATCTTATTCCTTGATACACTGCACATATTTTTACAAAATATTTGTTTTGTTACTTTGTGCTATTATGAATTAAGTTTCTTCAGATAAATATGATTTCGTTGCAGCATTATTGTAAACGTTAAAGCCATATTATAACATTTGCTGAGGAAGACGCCCTCACTGAATTTTTAAAATTCCTTTTTTTACACGATTAAATTGTACTGTATTAAACCAATATACCCTGCAAAAATCTAGACTCTAAGTGCTGTAGTTTTGTCAAAATCCGTGATTTTGAATTAAAGGCTGATTCAGCGCTTTATTATTACGATGGAATTATTAGTCGAACGCATACACGATGTTTATAACACACAGTACGTCACGGCGTGCGGGACGGTGATATACACAACAAAGGGTCGTACCATAACATGACCGAAGGAGTGGTACGTATTGGCGACATGTGCGCTGGTAGTAAATTCCAATTTTCTTTGCTTTGCCGTAGTTGTTCGGCTCAAAAATAAAAGCGGATATATCTGACAGTAAAAGCTAACATTTTATGGCAAAGAAATGCTAATCTATTTTGTTTGAAAATGTTATAATATTGCTTTAACGTTTCCCCGGGACGGACGTTTCACTCGTTTTGTTTTCGTAAACACTGAGCAGAACTGTGGTGTTTACATTGCGCACAGTCCATGTATTATGTAATCATTTCATAAAATGAATGCATGAAAAATAGCTGCCCAATGAGAGTTTCTCATCCTTAGCGTGGATTTTGATTTCGTGCAATAGTAAATGCTATACGGTATATCTATAAGACGGTTTAAAGGGTCCAGATATTAAGGCATGGAATGTTAATTAATATTCAGATGGCAAACAACGAGATCTTGTCCGGTTGTTGGTTGTGCCAGATTAATGAAATAATTAGTCTTAAGTGGCGTTACGAAATACCTTTAGCATGATAGCTCTGAGGCACCAGTATTTCAGAGGAAATTTCGGAGGTTAATATTGTCTTCATTAAAGCAAACGGCTATTGGATGTTTGCGCAACAAAAAGATTTGTCTTTCAAACATTTCCCCAAAAAGCTATGGTATGCATTAAAAAAAAAAAAATAAATAAATAAATAAATAAATAAATAAATAAATAAATAAATAAATAAATAAATAAATATATTTTGTGTGTTAAAACCAATATTTTGTGTGTTAAAACCAACGTTCCCTGGTCTTTTTTACAGGTTATACAGTCATGAAACTACTGTAACATTACACAAGCAAAAACATTTTATAGCGTACTATATAATATTTTGATTTGCGTATTATGTAGTTTAATGCAGACACAATCTCATAGAGGGAATATCACATGGCACCATTAACATAGGAAGCTCGTTATTCCGTCCCCTGGAGTACATCTCATAATGTCGTTTATTTGGTATAGAATATGAGGAGACAGTCTCACATGATTCCAAACATGACATGCTATAAAACTCAAGTAATTATTTCTGCCCTGCAAGTACAAACACAGTTTCGGCTTTGTTGCCTACTAGCAGATACTTCACGGCCTTTTTATAGTTTGGGACAGATTGAATCAAAAATATGCTCCTCTCATAATACAGTATATTTATGCTATGTTTGTTTACTGTATATACTGTAATTTGGCTATGGCAACAGACTAATTTTTAAAACTCTAAGTAAGATGGCAGTATGTGTAATTTGATTATCCTGCGTTCTTAAGGCGTGGGGTATGGGCGAACTTGAAGTACAGGTATCTGGAGAGGGGAAGCAACGAGTTACCCCAAATCACAGCGGCAGGTAGTGACTGGGCCGCCGAGTGCTAATATATATTTATTTTAGAAGGTTCGTGTTTGTTTTAAATTTTGGGGCGTTTTTCCAAAATTTGATATTTTTGGTGATATTTCAAAAAAGCGACATGCCAAAGACAACTCTTTGGGCACATAGAATTTTTACCTGATCTTCGGCTTTTGCAGGCAACATAATGCAGATTGGCTCACGATAGATGTCGTATTCCTCTATGTGGGTCACTTGATGATAAAATTACTTGAATTCCTTGTAACAACACACACATTGTCGTCTGGAAACCGGGTCTGGAACTGATTTTGGAATAGCTTTAGACTTCAGCGCCGTATCAAATCTCATAAAAACCACACGACTGGCGACTATGTGTTTATGTTTCCCGCACGAAAGCCTGCGTCTACATCTATTACTATACCTCTTTGGAAACGTTGACCTGTGACCATTCTTTGTATAACGTCCCCTGATATGACCTTGATATGTTCGCTTGATTTGGTACGTTATAGCATCCATTTCATTGAGTTGTTAGGACCTGGTCAGTAGATACTGCTACAAGGATACAGTAGTTTAACATGGTGTGTGAGCATGGTGAAAGACTCATTATTGATTGGGCGCGGACATATTAAAGGCACAGGTCCTTTGCGTGTATAGCAGAAAATTATGATAGAATGTTTGGAATTTTGCAACTAAAATACTAACTGCATTCTGCATTATGTATTTATTTATTTATTTAGGCCTATGCCTATGTATTCATTTAGTGACTTATTTATTTATTTATTTGGTATATTAGTTAGTAATTAGTAATATTCCATGATACATCGGTTTATTATTGATTGATTGATTGTTGATAACTTGAAATCTTGATTGATTGATCGATTGATAGTCATTTCACATTATATTCCTAGTTTACAGGCCCCTATGAAACGTCTATTAATTTTGAATATCATCGTACATTATAGATAAATAGGCCTATCAGTATTGATTTATTCTATTAAAAGAGGATTTTTTTCGAAATGGACCATGAAAAGTCCATATTGTTTCATAAAAAAAATAAAATAAAAAAAATCTAGAAATTTGCAATTTATTTTGATGCTTAATTGAATGAGAAATTGTTGTTTAAAAAGGACAGACTTGTAATCAGGCTAAAAAGTTAGCCCATTGAGAAATGCATACTTGTTGTGAGTATGTGGTGAGTAGACTTGAACAAATCTTGATTTTACACACCACCAAATCGGGTTTGAATCAAACTCCAAACTCAGTGTTTTATTCTCAGAACCACACCAGGTTGATTTAATGTAAAAAAAAATGGGGGTGGGGTGGGGAGGGGGTTGTAAGGTTGATGGTTAAAAGAAGTTGATGATTAGCATGGTATACAGATAATATAATAACATTATCACTTATGAATAGCTTTATTTTGATACCAAATTTCATTTGTAGTTCCCATCAGCATTGACAAAATCATCAATATGAACATGTCGTTCAATGAGGATTTTTGCATGTATAGTGGTGTGCAACAAGAAAAACAAATCAAATAAGAATGGCGACATCCTATCTATTGCGAAGTGGCGGTTTTATGAAATAATAAAAAGAGTTGAAACTTGAAAGTGAACAGTGTCATGTGCTTGAAAGGCTAGGTCTATATATTTAACTATAAGGCCTGATTCAATTCCATGTTTTCGTCGAAGTCAAGTTATAATGGATTTATAGTGAATTCAATTTTGATGAAGTGAGTACACAAAAATTTGTTTAAGCTTACTTACACAGTACACATATACATGCATGCATGTTGAACCACACTCAGTTTCAGAGAAGAACGGCAGTCCCTTACTCAGATTGACGCAAGCGCCCTGTTAATGAGCGACATTTTGACGCTTAATCGGCCAATCAGATTACCGCGTATGTTGTTATGATTGTCAGACGATTGAATCACCGATCAGAAACACACGTCCGTGTTTACGCTGTGCACGCTCTCAAAATGTAAACAAGTGCCGTTCTTCTTTGACCGAAACTGCATGTAGCTGAGCGCATGCATGCCATATGGCCATATCTGTAATCGCCATAGGGTAGCAACAACATATACAAGATTAAGCCTTTTTAAAATGAAATTTTATGCATACCGAATTTTATCGGCTAAATACGCAGTTATGCCGTTTGAAATGACGCGTCAATTATTTGTAATTTGTGACGCATCGTGAGATGGCGAACACATCCAACAAACCATTGATTAGCAAAAAGCCTGCATTTAAAAAAAAAAAATATAATTTAACTTTTCCCTGATGTTCATTTAATTTTTGTGCATTAGCATTCTATTCAGTAGGCAAATTTCCCAATACTACAATGTACTACAGTACACACATAACCTATGATTCTGCATGGCCATAGATGCTTGTTATGTAACACCTTTTGTAATTTACACCCTTAATCCAAGGTTATGAATATAAAATGAGGGCTAGCTGTTTACTTTGTCTGTTTGCATTGCAATGGACCTGTGATTTTGCACAATGGATCTTGTTATTGCATGCTAAAAATATCCCATGTTGTCTAAATGGAAGAATGTTTTATAAATGGGGGGTGCCCTAAAATTACACCCACAATCATACCCCTAATCTAACCATCGCAATGACCCTAAATCCTATATGTACTTCTAACGTATAGCCGTCCCTAATTCTAAACCCTAACCTAATTTTGAAGTCGACGCCCGACGTCGCGAAATGACAACCGCGTACGTCTAGAATGGCGTCGAAAGCGAGACGACCGAGACGCGTCCAGCAAAAATCACGAAACGCGTATAACTCCCATCGTTCTGCTTCAGCGCCGCCGTGCGCGCGTCGGTACACGACGACGTTGTCGTCGTCGATAAACTCTAACTCTATGTCCGAACCCCAACACAAATATTATACAGCACCAATGCATAGCATGTGTGCACTGATGCTGGTATAATATTATACAGCATCCATGGTATAATATTATACGCAATACAGCATATACTTAGATGCAGTGCACTGATCCATGGTATAATATTATACAGCACCCATGCATATAGCATGTGTGCACTGATTCCTATTTTTTTTTTTTTTTTTTTTTAAACTTTTAACTTAAAAAATGAACTTTCTCTGGTCCGCTTTGAGAAAAAATCATGTTTTAAGCAATATCAAGGATTACTATCAAACTTCTCATAGCTGATTGTCAGTTGGCTCAGTGGTAAATCACTGGGTTTTACAACACGGAGGTCACGGGTTCGAGTCTCAGCTCTGCCTTATTTTTTTCAAGGCTGAGAAAAAAATTTCTGGACTGCAAACTTATTTGGCGCGCGATCTGAGCTGGTCCTTTTCTGGTGGCTGTGTCTGTTTCAGGCACACTCCCTCTGGAATCCAAACCAGATTCACGCTCATTACACCTCCCTTAATTGAAAGGCCAAATTTGAGAGTGTAATATAATTATATAGTTTCAAAAATCTAGAGGAGGGAATAAAATTGCATCAGATCAAATGATCAGATAAATGAATACATGAATACAAAAGCCACCTAAGTCCATGGGAAGTGATTTTGAGAGAAAAACCTGTGTATCATTTTAATTCCTTCAGTTAGATTTACCTGGTCAATATGGTAAGTTTTACGTGCAAATGAGTGGATTAACCTGTATTAGGTATGACGATTAGCATTTCAGGGACTTCGTGGGGTTCATTTTAAATTTTGGACTTAGGTGGTTGTTTGAATCATATACAAAGACAACAATGTTAGAATGAGATTACCACTAGTAAGATAATACAAAATAAAGCGCACAGGTATGTATAATGTTGATAAGCATTCTGCCATGTAATATAAACCACACACTTTCCTTTATTAAACCCATTTTTTTTGAAAAGTCACTCTCTAGCAATGAATGTGTTACAAGTGGACTTTTATACATACTGGATTTTAATCAATGTGTTACAAGACTCAAATCATGGAATTGGGTGATTCTTTCATACATGCTATTTTTCACATGCTCAATAGACACATAGGATGAATTTGAGTTGTTCTTTCATATATATGACAGGCCTATGTAAAGGAACACTTTCCCATGCTTAACTCAATTTGGTTTAAGTATGGACTTAGGTGGCTTTTGTATTCATATATTCAAATGTCTGGTCTTCATTTTGGTTCTTCTTGTCATGATAACTGAAATATATTCTATATCCGAGGGAGGGGGGTATGTATACAAGTGACATAATGTTACCACTTCTGGTAAAACAATGGCCCCCTTTTCAGGTCAATTTGGTATATAAATGGGTAATTTGTCTAGAGCAAATACACCAATCCACCTAACTGTAGCCCAAATTTCCAAAAAATATTTTTCAAAATTACACGAAATTATGTTTTATTTGGGCACTAATCTTTTCAACTTGGTCAATTTCTTGAGAAAAAAACCATATTCTCGGAGACACGCCCTTACCCAAACCAGAAACGAGATCCCTGCGGTTTCTACAAAGTCGTTTTGCTAGAATATCATGAAATGAGCACTCTCAACATAGATAATTCGTAGTCCTTATTTGCTGCGGGCCATCTTGGACTTTCCCTACTACGAGATCATTTGGGAGACAAATAACATATGTTTCCTTAACCGGGGACCCTTTCCTTCCGGCAGCTCTTTCAACTCACAGCAATTGTGCACCAACCATTACTAAGGATTCCTTGGGGCCGTTATCATTATGCACTATGTGGATTCAGCATGAGTGCAAAGTTAGTTAATGGCTATTGTTTTACTATCATAGATGATATAAGCGTACACTTTAATAAGAAAATCATAACACACTTAGCGGGAGAGCCTCTTGAGCTATACAACACAGAGATATAAAGAAAACAAACGGTGTTATCGGTTCTGACCTATATAGTAGAGTTTATTACCGTTTAAATGGTGTTTCCGATTTCTGTCTGTTCTGCTGTCACGGTCCTGGAAAACACACTAATTTTGCCTTTAGTTTAGAGGGCGAGCGGATTCACTTTATCATAACAAAACAGTATTTAAAGAAATTTAAGATATTTTATAAAGTAAATATTATAGTGTAATAAATAACTGATTTAGCCTTAGTACGTCAAAACGTTATCAAAAGGCGTGTTCTTGGTCTTTTTTCAAATGTGTGCCCCCTAAAAATTTGCGCCTAGTAATTTGCGTTCTCCTAGTGTATTGTGCTACTAATCGATCAAAGAAATAACGTATCAGAACCAAATGCAGAATACATTTTAGAAGCCCGTTTTGGGGGGAACATTTTGGCGAATCTTGCATGGCAAAATACTGTTTTGATACATTATCGATATCTTGATTTTGGAGTGTTATTTTGGACATGTTACTACCTATATCGGTTTTCATTATCTTAATCAATATATTATTGACAAATAATACTTTGATGTATACTTTGATACTTTGATGACAATTTTCTTGATATATTGTTGTTAATGAATTATGTACGTTATTGTTGTTAATGAGTTATGTACGTTTTACAAAAGTATTGTTATTTCAACCCTCTTTATAACATAATCAAGCACCACAGGATCTAGAAAGGTATATCTGTGATATTTGAATTCTTCTACACGTTCGCTATGAAATGATCAATGCATTTTTGCCAAAGCTCACTACCATTCGCAAGATGCTGTGAACTACCAAATCGCAACAGTTTAAAATAGTTGCTAACCTTAACCTAATTCAATCAAATTCTCCATTACCTAATGTGATTGGACGTTTAAGGGGGTACTACACCCCTCGATAAATTTGTGTCTATTTTTACATTTTTCTCAAAAACTAATAACACAGTGGTAACAAAAGTTTTGTATATTATAGGGGCAAGAAATCCAATTATTACACTGGAATTTCAGTGACCCAAGACAAGCGGATTGTTATTTATGATAAGAAATGAGGTACGTATATTATAGGGGCAAGGAATCGAGTTACTACACTGGAATTGCAGTGACTCAAGCCAAGCGGTACGTTATTTATGATAACAAAAGAGGTACCGCTGGAATATACCTCATTTCTAAACATATATACTGAACTGCTTGTCTTGAGTCACTGACATTTCAGTGTAGTAATTGGATTCCTTGCCCCAATAATATACATAGCTTTTGTCACCAGTGTGTTATTATTTTTTTTTAGAAAAATGCAAAAATAGTTACTTTTTTACAACAGGGGTGTAGTACCCCCTTAATGGGACGGCTAAATGTATTGGTTATAAAAACTGCCCAAAAAGTAACGCAGCTGTTAATACGCTTCAGCTTCAGAAGTAATAATTATTGTTTTCACAATATTTCAACATAAAAAGAATTTTGATTACGCGCAAATTTGTCCAATTTTGTTTAATATTAACAACACAGCAGTGTTTTTAAATGTTGCAGCTATTTGTATTGCTGTGAAGCCAGCGCGAAGATAAAAGAGGATTACACGTGCCACAATGCTTGCGTAAATAACCATTGATCTTTGTCAACAAGTTTCAAATTCGGGTATTTTTCTTTAAAAGCACTATTGTGTTGTTAATATTGAACGACATTTGACAAATGGGGTATCACAATGCGCGTAAATAAATCATCCTTCTCTCTATGTTGAAATATGGTTCATCATCATCATCATCATCATCATCATCATCATCATCATCATCATCATCATCATCATCATTTTCATCATCATCATCATCGCAACCAACTTTTCAAAAAATAGCGGAAATACATTTTTAAGGTTAGCAACTATTTTAAACTGTTGTGATGTGGTAGGTCACAGGATCTTGCGAATGATTGTGAGCTTTGGCAAAAATTGCATTGATCATTTCATAGTGAGTATATAGAAGAATTAAAATATCACAGATATAATTTTATATGATATGTGGTTCTGTTGTTAAGAGGGCTGAAACAACAACACCTTTGTAAAACGTACATAACGCATAATCAACAATAAATCAACCAAGTACATGATTTGTAGAATAAACTTTTGCAAATCATCAAAGTGTTATTTTATTCAATAATATATTGACTTAGATTATAAAAATCGATTTTATTTTGCTGCTTATTATCATGACCTTACAGCCATATTATAACATTTCCATAAGAAGTAGAATTGTATTTTTGATGGGCCCAAATAGACGAGGCAATACAACGAAAATCGCTATTTAATACCATGGCGATATGTCGCCAATGCGAGTCACTCATTTGAACGTGAGTCGTGTCGGGGCTTTTGATATGTCACGACTACCCGCACGCCATGTACTTACTGTGTTATACTAATATTTCCATCGTAATAATAAACCGTCTATTTAAGATGGTTTATTCAAAATCTAGGATTTTGACAAAACTAGAGCACCTCAAGTCTTGATATTTGCAGGGTATGTTAGTTTACTAAAGTTCATAACAATCGTGTAAAAAACCGAATTTTGAAAATATTGAGGGCGTCCTCTTCAGCAAATGTTACAATATGGCTTTAACCTTCATAACATTATAAGACTCCTCCACCTTACCGAGAAAACAGATGACGCAGATTTAAAAACGGTAACGACGTGTTTTCGAAATTTTGTGTTGGAAAGTTCGTCAATTGGATATTTGCGTTACTACATTGTATTCTTGCTATGATTAAGGTTTAGCACAAAAATTGCCGACGGCCTGAGCCAGTCCATTTCATGATTGACTGACACGATTTATATCCGATTCCATCTATTTGATGTCGGTCTCAAAGTGTGCGTAGTCTAGTTATCTACTTATTTAGTTTCAGTTGGGTATTTTAGGGAAATAGCTACTAACATAAAGTGCAATTTTCACACATGGGATTTTCAAAACAAACACGAACAGACTAAAAGCCACCCACAAAATTGAAAAGAAGAAAGAAATCAATTAGCCTAATTGACTCCTTCTAATTTCTTGAATGTGTTTTTTCCCATATGGTATATTCTCATATTTAAGCAAAAGTATAGTTATCTTTTGCAAACGGCCATAACCTGTTTTATTACGTTTCTTGATTGTTCTACTTAAGGTTAGCAACTACATTATATTAAACTGTTGCGATTTGGTAGTTTACAGCATCTTGCGAATGGCTGTGAGCTTTGGCAAACATTGCATTGATCATTTCATAGTGAGTGTGTAGAAGAATTCAAATATCACAGATATACTTTTGTAGGACCTGTGGTTCTTGAGTTATGTTGTAAAGAAGGCTGAAACAACAACACTTTTGTAAAACGTACATAACTCTTTAACAACAATAAGTCAAGCACTTTTCAAAGTATGTGATTTGTAGAATGAACTTTTGGCTGCTTCGATCAACAATACGTCGTGTACCCTTAAAGTAGGTTGGCAGGAACCAATTTTTTTTCCAGTTATAGCCTTAAACTACAACGCTGCAGTATACAGTATGTCCACATAGAAGTACAAACTAAATCTGTGGCATCGGGGGTCGATGCTTTGCGGCACACGCACTGACTGCGTGCAAAAACGGGACGCGTAAAGAGCGTGGTGCGCTTGGCAAGTTACGCAAGTACAAATCGCGCAGCAGTTGGCGCGCCAAAGAAGCATTTACACACGCATTGCACTGAAATAATTATTCTCATACCTTCAGTTTCCGAGGTTTATTTACTTTGCACTTCTATGTGGACATACTATAGATGAGTTTACTTCTGACGTCAATGCCTGTCAGTATCATATTTTGTTTTTAAAACTCCTGCCACATCACAATAAGGCTATTAAACAGTGTAGTGGTTGCATGGGGTTCACTCAAGCATATCGATATACCAGTCCCTTGCCTTTGTTGTCAACTCATCTATACTTCTTAATATTAATTACATTAACCCTCGGAAGTTGAGATTTCTTCAACTTGCAAAAGCGACGTCGTTTTTGCCTCAGCGATTCGTATCGATTGATCGGTTTGACACCCTAAAACGGACATAAACACTGAGCATGCCTGAGAATCGCTTTTCTGCAAAAGCGATCGAGTACAAATTCAGCTGAAGACTGAAAGCATGAATGTGATAAAAATTTCTGACACTTGCAAAGAAGGTTTCTCTTTGGCCTGAAGAAAACTATTACTTAGATAAGATTATTCTCATACCTTTACCTTTCAGATTGCAATCTAATTTGAATTTTTCTCCCTACGATATTTATTTTCAGAAGTGTCTTTTACGATGTATACCTATATCAAATTTAAGGACAGATTTTGACAAACGTGCTCGTTCCCTTAAACTGAAAGGCGTTCTTATATTCAACAAGTATGTCCTTGAGTTATTTCAGCACCTAACCGTCAACAGTTATTCCACACGCATAACAATTTCTGCAATTATCTTACTAATGCTATTTAATAGGCGCGTATAATGTTGGACTTAAAACGGTATCCAGGTTCTAATTGTATTACAAATTAGCTATATATTTAATAATATTATTCATAATACAGAGTGCACGAAGACCGACCTAGTTTTAAAATGTTTTTTAGTTATCATGGGTTATGGTGTATTAATCATGTTAATTGAATACATTGATGACAATTTCCAGTTGATGGTTATATACGATAAGAGGTAGCATCTTGAAAGACTTAAATTGTGGCGCAATCTAGCAAGAGGGTATTAATAAATAAAATACGAGATGAAGCAACTTGTGGCAGACGGAAGTGTAGGAAAAATAATAAAACAAATGGGGGTCATCGATATGCAGCATTAAATAAATTATAGGATAGACAACTAATCAACAGTTGAATGAAACAAGGGCTATTCCATTTAAAATCCACACGACCCCTGTGAAAGATTTTGGAAATTATCCGCCACAGGGGGAGTATGTTTTTCAAATCTAATTAGTCAGGGTTAATCATTTTGAAACCCATACTCCCCCTGTATAATGGCTTTACCTCTATCTTCCACAACTGGAGTGAGTATTTCAAATGGAAGATACCCAACTGCCTATTCTATTTACTCATACTCCCTCTGTGGCAGATATTTCAAAATGTTCCACAGGGGTAGTGTGGATTTTAAATGGAACAGCCCATTTGCACAAAACGCATCGGATGCGTTTGTAACGGTAACACTTTCTGACAAGCTGACACGTACGTGTTAACAGAAAAATATATGTAATTCATTTTGTAGCACCATTATTCTATTCAGTTAGGAATACCTTGAAGACATTTGTGTTGTAACACGTCCAAGGTGTGATTTTAGTGTAAGGGGGCAAAGCCAAATCGTTGTCCCATTTTTTAGTCATTTAAGGACACTTTACTTTTTGTTGTCCCCGTTTTATCCCTAAAAAGTTTGCCGCCCCAACGGCTATGCCTCTACCTCGGACATCTCAATTTTGGTGATACCCACGGATATAGAATACTGTTGAAACAAGAACGTACCGTAAGTTTTAAGAAATATTTCCAAAAACACAATTACAAAATTATTGACGCGGCCTGCAAAAGGTGTTACATTTTAAGCGTAATTAAAAAGTTGCAGTGTATTTGAAATGTTCGAAATTTTCTTCAATTTCTATCAGGTATAGGTCTACAGTTAAGGTTTGTAATATAGCTTTACCAAAAATATCTTTGGAGAAGAGGGAAATATTTAGAACGACATTATTCAAATTCTTCTCTCGGATATGTACAGGGTGATATATTATGCTACATTGCACCCCGGCATTGCACAGCCCCTTAACATTGCACCCCGGCATTGCACAGCCCCTTATCAATTCCGATTATGGTTACTACATCGGACGAACAATCAAACATGTAGGCTACATGATATGGAAATAGTACTTCTGTGATTGTGTATGTGACGAAAGGAGACACTTTTGGAAAAATAGCAAACAATCTGCCGGGGTGATTTTTCATAATTTGGATTTGTTGCAAATTTGTGATGTTAATAATGTTTAAAGTATTATCTGATAGTTTCAGACCGGATGGCATCTTGTATTTTTTCAGACATTTTTCAAGGTCATTCGTACTCTCAACATTGTCAATAACATTTTTAAAGGCCGATATCTCAGTTACCAATTTTATAATACCATAACTTACAAACTCAATATCTTCGCTTAGGAATGTCCGATTTCATTGGAGAAAACGACGTTGTGGAGCAAAATATCTCTTCATGTAAATTGATAACCTGCCCAAAATTGTCTCCTTTTGATATACCACGTTACATATAGTATATAGTGTATTCAGACGCCAATACCTTTGACAAGAGCCTATCAATATGACAAGAATCAACTCCCAACTCCAAGTAAATTATGTTAAATGAAAGCTGTCATTTACTTAAACCCTGAGCACTACCTGCCGATCTAACATTGGCTCTGATTGGCCAATTACGTGATATCTTCATTTGAATCACAAATCAGAATGGAGCTTTGCAAATAATTCACCCCATTTTTTTGCGTGGTGAAATTATTCTAACACTGTTCCTGATTGGTCCAATTGATAATGAAAACTTCTTTTTGACCAATCGGCAGGTAGTTCTCACGGGGTTAACTATTTTATACTTCAGGCTTCTGACATGGGTTTGCTTCCATCAAAATTCCAACGGTTGATTGCAAATTCCAATAGCTTACTGGAGCCCTGTTATTATGTTCTAGCCTAAGGATTCGAACTGACTAATAGAAAACGATTTCCCATCTATATCTTAAAGGCACACTCACAGATGGGCGTGGTCGACTGATTTTTATGTACAATGTCCTTATTTCCACTTCATCTGATGTAATATAATCATAATTTAACATACAATGTCAAATGAAAGTTGCAACAACCATGTTTATTTTGACAGAACAGCACATGGTGCATATTACCGGGTCCAATAACAGTGTACTTACACTTACACCACATACCAAGACCAGCAAGCGTGACCAAATCCTCATGCATTCACGAATTTACAGAAAGGGATCTAGGAACTCTTATAGCAAGGATAAATATCATCAAAATTCAGTATTAATGAATTGCAAAATTATTACACACTAACCCTTTGCAATTCAAAAACAACATTTTGAAAGTATTTGACGACGGAAAAAATATTCAACGACGGAAATGTTTACAATATAATCACAAAGTTGAACAAAATAGACAATTTTGCTGCACAGCAGTCTCATGTTGTTCCGCCTTTGCTTTCAGATGTACAGGGTGTATCAAAATTAAGTACACAGTTTGAAAAATGCCGCTAGATTAAATAGTATGAGGTCTGTGGTCAAAATTTTCTAGTTGATAACTCAATCAACATCTTGTCCTCCTATAGCTGAAAAATCACTGGCGTGTGACCAATAATAAGGATTTGGTGGCTGCTTTTGTGAAACGAGTACAAAAAGCAGTTGCGCGAAGTCAATTAAATTCAAAACAACATACAAATCCTAAAAAAGTCTCACCACTTTCTTTACTGTTTACTTACTTTTCTTAGTCTTCCACATGACCACAATTCTTCTGTATGCAGATTTAGGCTCTTCTCAACATGGCGTTCACAGTACGTCTAATGAGAGGTCTGTCCTGCCTGAGAATGTCAACTTGTGCAATTATGCGTCTCTGAAGTTCATTAAGGTCTGCAGGAGGACTTGTAAAAACATTTAATGCAAACTCTGCTTCATCGCCAATGATGAAATCTTCCAGAAAACGTAGAGGACGGGCAAGAAGCCATTGACAGAACACAGTGCGGCGTTGGTGATCTGCTTGCTGAAGTTGATGTCTCCTTATCATCTGATAGGGATAAAATCGCAAGTCCTAAAACAAGTAATTCTGTTAAAGGTTGCACATGGTATTCCAAGTCCATTTCGACAGCAGCTAATTTGACCTCCTGCTTGTCCCGCTTGCAGAGTGTTACGGACTGCTAGGATATTAGCAGCAGATCTTCCAGTTCGGGGCGACCACAATGTTCTCTGTTCAGATTACGACTCGTTCCAGTTATCTGATACTTCGCAACATTTTTGCATTTGGGTACTGCTGACGGAATCTCCGAATCACTTCTGCTGGACTCTGGGTGCGATGGTGCACTGCAATAAGGAAGGCCCTTTGCTCTGGCGTGTACTGTGGAGTTGATGTTCTCCTTGTCAAGTAAAACCTAGCATATGTAAGGAGATAGTTGCCCACATTTACCAAAGGTCACGTGTTATGTAACTCACGCATGCACATGATTGGAACCCTAACAATGAGGACAAATGATCTGTACACCTGCATGTTTCTCACAAAAACAAGCACCGGTCATTTAAGCCAATTGACTTCGCGCAACTGCTTTTTGTACTCGGCTCACAAAAGTAGCCACCAAATCCTTATTAATGGTCACACCCCAGTGATTTTTCAACTGTAGGAGGACAAGATGTAGATTAAGTTACCAACTAGAGACCTTTGACCAAAGACCTCATACTTTTTAATCTAGCGGCATTTTTCAAACTGTATACTTAATTTTGATACACCCTGTATAGAAAGACCACTCGCTATGTAGATGGTCACTTCGAGACTTACTGTCTATAAGCTGTTATGGCAGCGCGGAGGTGGTCACGTGCGTATTTATAAAAGCGCATTTATATATAAACACAGCCAAATTAAAAAGTCGCCATTAGTTCCATCCCCATTTAATCAGAGTCTGCTGAGTTTATGTGCAAAATAATTTATAGATATTAGACCTCTCAGATGCGCTTTATAATCGATTAACCTGCCGGCCTATTCAGGCGACGTAATTCTTGGCACTCACTAGCTCCGCCGCGTGATACAACTCCCTATGTCATTTTTTCAAAATTTCCAAACAACGGTTTCTATACTCACGATGATTAAACTTTTGATATCAAATTTGGTATCAACCTTCGAAGGAAAGTGTATAGAAAATTATTATATAAATTATTTTGCCATAAACTCATCAGACTCTGATTAAATGGGGATGGAACTAGTGGCGACTTTTTAATTTGGCGGTGTTTATAAACCGAAGTACACTGGATAATGTGTTAACATTACCGGATCCAATAATGTGTGAACATTACCGGATCCAATAATGATTCCAATCATTTTTTCATCAGCTCCTAGACACTACTCAGACTTAAGTAACACGGGTTTGGACTATACTGAGGCCTAAATTTTATTTTACAAGCGTAATATATCAAGGAATAATTAACATTGGGATCCAAGTAGGGGATCTTGGAAGGCCCAAAATGACAAAATTATAATCCATGTGCATGCCAAAATAACATTTCATCTTTATAAATAAATGTGCGGGTATGTAAATGTGCATGTATAGCGTCTCTATAAAACAGACTGTGTAGAAACTGTACGAACTCACAGTCTCTGAATGCCCCTTTAATATTAGGGAAATTCATATTAATATGGACATTATTATAGTTAAAGGGGCATTTAGTGATCTACAACCTCATCCTCATACCTGGGAATTCATGATTGCGTACAGAAGCTTTCTTGCAGATTCTATTTTTTGGCAATCGTCGTAGTTGACGCGACAGCCTGAAATTACAACACAATAGAGGCCGTCAGCGTGACGTCATATGCCGCCATCTTGTGGTAACACGCTGCGATAGTCGTTCGATCTCCATGCGTGAACAGCAAAATCACCGCGTTGTTGCGTGATAGCAGCTTTGGTCGTGAATATCTTTTGAAACCATCATTGAAATAGGACGCTAAAATCACGCAATAACCCATTTTAGATACAGATAATTAATATTGTACTTTTGTTTGTTTCTTATCATTTTACAGCATGCATAGACTTAACGGGCAAAAAATGTAGGAAGTGTGACAAAAGATACAAGAAATATGACTACATGCGGTACAGATTCTGTGGTAAGTATAATTATATTACAATTGAATTTATGAATATAAAACCCACCCAAGTCCATACTTTGGCCAAATTGAGTTAAGCATGGGAATTTGATGCTATATACTTAGGCCTGTCCTATGTATTAAAAACAACTCAAATTCATCCTCTGTGTCTTTTGAGCATGTGAAAAATAGCATGTATGAAAGAACCACCCATGTCCAGGATTTGAGTCTTGTAACACATTGATTAAAATCCAGTACTATGTATAAAAGTCCACCTGTAACACATACACATATATTGCTGTAGAGTGACTTTTGAAAAAAAAAACCCAATAGGTTTAATCAAGGAAAGTGTGTGGTTTATATTAAACGGCAGTATGCTTATCAACCCCTGGTTATCAACATTATACATACCTGTGTGCTTTATTTTGTATTATCTTACTAGTGGTAATCTCATTCCAGCATTGTTGTCGTTGTATATGATTCAAAAAACCACCCAAGTCCAGCATTTAAAATGAACCCCACGAAGTTCCTGAAATGCTAATCGCCATACCTAATACAGTTCAACCCACTCATTTGCACGTAAAACTTACCATATGAACTAGGTAAATCTAACTGAAGGAATTAAAATGTTTTACACTGTAGAATTACACTGTTTTTTTCTCAAAATCAAATCCAAATATTCAGATAATTCGTTTTCCTCTGATCTCCATGAGTGGCACTGATTTAAAAGAAAAAAACAAAACCACAATTATATTATTATAGTAAGTTTCAAGCCCATAATAATAAAATATCTTACAAAAGGGACACAAATGTGAACTTGGACCTCAACAGTCACCCATATCCTTGATGTTGAATGGGCTAACACCTTAATCTAGCCCCAGGTAAGACGGTAGGATCATAGGAGTCAAATTTATTTTGCTAAAATGGACGCAAAGGACGTTTGATAATTACGTGGAGACGTTTGGCGCTTTGTTAACAATGGTTAATGCGCGATTTACCGCTACAGAGGGGTTGCATCTACCGTATACCCCTTTTTGGGTTAAACTAATGTTAATTTAAAAGGTCAACAACTAGTTGTGGTATTAGTAATACAAGAATAAGTTTATAACTGCTCTTATAGGGTGTATTGACATCGAATACGCGTTCGACTAATATTTCCATCGTAATAATAAAACGCTGATTCAGGCGATTTATTCAAAATCTCGGATTTTGACAAAACTACAGCACCTGAAGTCTTGATTTTTGCAGAGAATCTTTGTTTACTAAAGTACATTACAATCATGCAAAAACCTGAATTTAAATTTTTTTTGAGGGCGTTCTCCTCAGGAAATGTTATAATATGGCTTTAAGTGGATCTGGTGGGTGTATCGAGTAAATAGAAAAGAGTTGAGCTTGGTATGGTGGGTTTGATTACGGAAATAGGAGTACTATTTTGTATGTGTAGGAATGAGGAGTATTTATGCAGATCAATTGGATTTTTAATAATTATAAAATGTGACATTAAAACTTGTACTTGTTTTGTTAACAACACAAATAGTCGTGACATTTTTAAAAGCTTATCAACTTTATAACCAAGATTGCTTCATTACCCCTCTCACTGAACTGGTGGGTGTATACTTATCAATAGTTGAGTTGGTCTACCGGGATGCATGGTTGGATTCGATTACGTAATAGGGGAGAATTATTTTGTGTGTATTAAACATCCATGACCTCTCTTATTCAAGTGGAAGCGATGTCATACAAATTTATTCAGCATTATAGGTTAAAGACCACTAATAGGCCTGGGCAATACATTGAAGTACGACGAGGAACTATTTGTTTTCATGGCATTCGAAAAGACTGCATTAAAATCGCTGAAATTGATCACGTTATATAGCCAAAAAGTACTTTTTAGAGTTTGATGCTTCAAAATGGTACATTTTCTCTCATTATATGACATTTTTGATGTAATTGTACCAAAGTTCATACGCACGGCTTCGGTTTTTAGTAAATAGTCGCCCTATCATATTGCAACTTTCAGCTTCGAGGGCGCACTGTCATTTTAAGGTGTTTACGGTTCAGTGCGTTAAAACAAGAAAAGTCTCAGGTCAACCTATGTTGAATTTTTGCTCATTTGGCATCTAAATCATATAGTTTCACCTGATATTGGTGACATTGAACTGTGAGAGTTCTGAATATGAGAAAATTCCACCCGAAATTAGGCATTTTCCCATTGAAACACGTGTAATACATAATTAGTGGTATTTAACCTATAGAAACACTGAATTCTATGGATCTGATATTCGTCATGGAGACTTTTCTAGCTATTTTTTGCTTACATTTCTCAATATTTAACTGTATTTGCCCTGGCAAGAAAACGTGCATCTTCTGCGACTACTAAGGTATGTTTTTAGAATCCGTTGAGGTAGTAACGGGTTAAGGGGGGGGGGGGAACTTGTGGCATTAGTATTGGGTTTACGGCTGGTTTCTGTGATTTCAGGGCTTCTAAATTCAACAACCTTCGCTTGCCTGCGTATACATATAGAAAGCTTAATGATGATGAAAAATCAATGTTGATGATCATATAGATATGCCACTTTGTTAATTAGAACCACATGCACATTTTGTTGGTGATTTCCTTGCCCTAAACCTGTATAAATACGTAAGCATAGCTAGTATCATTTTTAAAGACACGATTGAAACTAGGAGCTACAGAGGAAATTTACAGGGAGCTTGAAAAAAAGCTAGGCCCCTATAAAATGTTTACAGCATTCAAAGAACCAATAAACCTGGATAACCCCCTTATTGTCAGATTGTGCTGATGTCATGAGCGGCGTACCGCAAGGGTCGGTCTTAGGTCCAATCCTCTTTGTCTATGTCAACAACTGACATGTTCGCTGACAATACCAAGCTATCCAACAGGGTCCAGAAAGACAGGAGGTGATACTATACCGGATGATCTTAACTAATTGAAGGACTGGTCAAACACCGTGCTAGGCTCACGTCAAAATGCAAATACATGCATATGATAATTCAGAGAGGTCTTGAAGAACCATCTGCACAAAAACTTGAACCTGAAAAGGTATTTTTTTCTCACGGAGAGTATAGTAAACACGTAGAACAAAACAAACCTCTTGAGGATGTTGTGAATGTTAAAACAACAAACCAATTGAAGCAATTTTTTTGGCAACATTTTTGATATCCCCCCTCCCTTGAAATTCACTTTGTCCTCTCCCCGTTCATGCCCCGAACAAATATTCTGTTGCCATCACTACACGCTCTAGAAAGAAAAATGGATACGGATAACTAAAAGGCTTAAACCTATAATATTTAATAGATCCATCAATCATCAGTGTACGTGTAAGTGTGTAAACAATATTATGGACATGATCGCATCAATAAATCAACTTTTGAAATAACTTTACTTTGGTCAGTATTGCTTCAAGAGTGGACCACTTTAATAAGAGTCTATACGGTTGGCTTGAGTTGATGCTCAGTGCAGATGCAATCATGTCAAGCATATATCACAACATCCTCAAGGGTATTAACGTAAGTTCACGTGGAAAACAATATGAATAATGTACGACATAGCAGAGAGATAATAACGCCTCTACGTCTCTTACCAGCCAGTGAATCATAATAATGTCACAATCGCGATAGAAGTTGTTAAATTTAAAGATTTTAAAGCCATAATGTACGATCTTATAATATGATATTGTTTTTTTTTTCAAAACTGAGTTTTTGGCATATTTGTGATGCTTACACATGTCCCAACTTGCACCTAAATGGAATCAGCCAAATATATTGAGTTTGTATGTCAATAGAGTAAAGTTCGACATAAAGTTATAATTCATGAAATTATTACTTTATGCCGTGGTCCTCCTGTTATTTTAAAGGCATGTTAAACGGCCAAAATAACCGGTAGGGCCGGGCGGTAGGGTTTCTTTTACTTTATATTGTTATTTCAGATCAAAATGTACAGAAACCATTCCCGACATTATCACTAGTATTATTTCAGCATTTTGAGTACAGAATAACAAGTTGAAATTTGAAAGAAATCGTACATCTTGGTGTTTCAAGTAAAGATAATGTAGTGAATATATTTGATCTGGCGTGTATATAATTCAAAAAGTTAATATTATATTTGTTATGTCCAGCGTATCTGTGAATGGGAAACGTACCTAATGTTGATCATTAATTTCCCCCTATACTGCCCGGGTGTTCAACACGACAATCGTGTTATTCAATATTAGCTTATTTTACCTGGCTCACCTAAGCAATATACAACAATTGCCTCGCTTGTTCTACAGGGAGCCAAATGAAAACGACATTAAAGGCTCTTTCAGTGATCCCAGTGAAAACGTAAAAATATCAAAAAATCATGGAAGAACTTAAAGGGGAGAATACATCAATAAAATCGGATTTATTTTCATATGAAAAAGAAAGAAAACGACAGTTTTTCTAAATATAAAGCGCTATAAGTTTCCGAACAGAGAGACTCCTCCAACATTGGCTAGATGTGAAATTAAAACCTTATTAGGTCGTGTTCAGTCTTATTTCACTAATGTGCCATATCCAGTGACGTGGGCGACCATGGAATACCAATCCATTCTGTTCTTTGCCAATCTCAACAGCTTGATGTTATCCACACCCGTCCATGCTGCGATACTCTGAAGATATGTTGTCCTCTGGCGCCTTCTGTCTCTCCTTCCTTTAATCTCCCCCGTAAGAAACAAACACTCCAGATCTTCTTTTCTCATACAGTGGCCTAGGAAATCAAGTTGCAGTTTCCGGATCTTCTTCAGGAGCATCCGTTGACTGCCAGCTCTATGCAATACTGTTTTATTTGTGGTGTGACTAGTCCAAGGGATCCTCAACATTCTGAGGAACCACATTCTAGTTGCTTGCAATCGATCTTCCATTGCCTTTGAAACTAACCAGCTCTCGGAACCATACTTCAGAATTGATAGTACATAGCAATCTAAGACATTCTCTTTTGCCATTGCAATTCTCGCTATTCGCAATAAGGGCGCCGCCAGCGGTTTGCGATGTAATCGTGATGTATCATGGGAAAAGGTCGACATCCAAGTCCGCGCAATACGAATATTACCATGCTATTACATAGGTGTTACACGCGAATCGATACTCAATAATACTTAATAATGTGATTTGAAATGTGCACAATTAATTTTTTCTCTATCGATTTGCGTGTAATACCGTCATATTGACAAACTAAAAAATATTGTCACATGTTCCTATGTAATAGCATGGTAATATTCGTATTGCGCGGACTTGATGTCGACCTTTTCCCATGATACATCACGATTTTCCCATGATACATCACGATTACATCGCAAACCGCTGGCGGCGCCCTTATTGCGAATAGCGAGAATTCTCCTGTTGATTTCTCTGTCACACCTCCCATCTGATATGATCCAGCTTCCCAGATAGCTAAACCCATCAACTTGTTTCAGATAGGAACATCCTTCTGTTTTGTAACTACCAGACACTCAGTTTTCTAATTAAAATCTAGGCAACTCGACTAGACCGTTGTAAGCCGCCCTGCGTATTTATATAAAGTCTGCACAAAAAATAACTCAGCTGTTATAAATACGCCTATAGATTCAGAACAAATACTTGTTTTCACAATATTTTAACATAGAGAAAAGGATGATTTATTTACACGCATTTTGATACCCTATTCGTCAAATGTCGTTCAATATTAACAACCCAGTAGTGCTTTTACAGAAAAATACCCCAATTTAAAAGTTGCACTCTACAGCGATCAATGGTTATAATACCAGCACTGTAAACACGTAAAGCCCACCATTATCTTTGCGCTTACTTCAAATCAATACAAATAACTGCAACTTTTAAATTGGGGTATTTTTCTTTCAAAACACTGCTGTATTGTCAATAATGAAACAAATTGGACAAACGGGGTATCAAAATGCGCGTAAATGAATCATCCTTCTTTTTATGTTGAAATATTGTGAAAACAATTATTAGTTCTGAATCTATAGGCGTATATATAACAGCTGAGTTACTTTTTGTGCAGACTTTAGTTAAGGACATTAACCACTGTATCACGTAGCTCTCAACATAACTGATTCATACATATATTCATCTTATTTAACGATACATAATAATCACTAATAACCTTTGTATCCATCTTTTTCTTGTTTCTTCCAGAATCCAACCCATTCGTGAATCCAGGGTACGTCAAATACTAGCCTCTCATTTCAAGTGCTCACTTTTATGGACTATAAAGACCAAATTTTATATGTCTTGTTTCAATGAAACATTTGTGGTTAGGGGCTGTGCAATAATTATGAGCCCTGGGGAGGGTATAATTGGGGGAGGGCAAGAATGTTTTGGCGAATTTAAAGGTAGGGGTGGACTTTTTGACATGTCAAAAGAAGTACGTTCAATTGTGCCAAAAATTCCTGTTCGCAACCAATGGTAACGCTCGTATGATACAAGAAGGGGACTGATTTCTTTAGCAGGCCGAGAGGGAACGCAAGCAAGTTTTGGCATGTAGTTTGGAAAATTTTACCTCGGGCTCATAATTATTGCACATTCCGTACAATAATAAAGTATTAAAAGCAGCTTAGAGTGTAGACCAATAAGCAAGAAGTGATATTATCAGGTAAAACACTGTGTTTGCTGTGTTAATTATAAGGACATGTCTAAAAACAAGTTTAACCCCATTCAAAGAAAATAATTATTACATCACGCGTAACCAAACTGGCTACGCAGGAGACTTCTACATACTTTTAAATATACGTCATCAGTCTGTTGCATTGGAACTCAAAATTTTGCTTGAACGCTGAAAAGGACCGTACGAACCAGCATTTTATCAACACAATTGGTTTTTTTTTTATGAAATACGAATAAAAAAATTGCAACAAGTGTCAACTTGTAATGTAATCATTATTTTCTTTGAATGGAGTTAAACTTGTTTTTGCAATAGACATGCCCTTTAAGATAAATTTATTTCAAAACACTTACCTCCTTTAACAACACAGTATTTGCAATGCTATTCCATTACATTTACTTCTTTTTGACTTGGGAGCGCTGATATAGCATACACATACACTATAAAGCTGAATTTATATTCCATATCGCCGAGCGATAAGCAATCGGTTTTGACAAATGAGGTATCGCGCTTTTACTAAAGCTACAAAAAGCGCGTGACCCATTGGTCAAAGGTCAATCGCTCGTCGCTCAGCGACGTGTAGATTCTAATGTATCCACCCAACTGCTTCACATATGTGATGCGATCAAGCAAAATCAGTCAGAACTTGGATACATTGATTTTGAGATATAGGCAAACAAAGGAAATCTTTCCCCTTATTCCCTTTTGTTTTGGAAACTCTTTAATTGCTCATATCGTTGGAACTGCTTGTTCAATTTCAATGGGGTTTCTGCAAAATGCAGCTTTGTAAATATTTTTAAATGTACTTTACTATCCTATAAGAAACTGAAAATTTAATATTTCCGAGTTCCGACTGATTTTACTTGATCGCATCACATATTTCCATTACTTATCGTTCTGCACGTGCCATTCGGAGTTAAGGTGGCTATAAAGAGTCAGAAATAAAGTTCTGTCTTGTAGGACTACTCTTCAGTGATTTGTGAATTTTTAATTTCAATTCAAAAATGATGTAGAAAGTAATGGATGAGGTACTCGGGCTGACTGGTATCTATGGCACTATGAGATGGTATAGAAACTTAAGTTTAACCTTTAATTAATTATCCATGCGCACATGTTATAAGGTGTTTTAGACACCATTTATATCACGAAGAATATTTGATGAAGTTCATTTGACGGATGTGAATTAGGTGGAACCTCTTAGTCCTGCACAAGAAGTGAAATGTCAGCTACACCAGCAAGCTTCTATAAGCAATAAAAGTGAATTTGTGCATAATTTTGCCTGACATTTTTTCGCATCCGAAACTGGATTTATATACTTATGCTTGGCTCCATATTCTTTTGCGAAAAGTACCAGATCACATACAAGCAACAGAAATTTAGCCCCAATTTCTATAAAATTTCCTTTTGTAGGAACAAGGTTGATCTAAAAAAAAAACCTCATTAGAAAAAGTAGTATAAGATATAGACAATTTTGATGTTAATGTAAAATAAAACACTTTCATAATTCATGTTATTTCAATTTTTCTGTTCATGTCTAGTTTAAATGTAGGCTACGTATGCTAAAAGTAGTTGTGTTTTTATATTGTCAAGTACTTTTTTATTTAGCTAAACGGGTAAAGGTAGTTGCTCAATTTGTGTTTTACTCAACCTTTTTTTTTAATCCTTAAACGCTGGTAAAATATGACCAGTTGTTGAATGGAGCTGTAACGTAAGGGGTAGTATAATGAATATTTAATTTTACTCGAATATTGGTACATGTTTGTCGCTGCAATATGAATTTGTAAGATAACTATTATAGAGTGTAATTTAATGTAGTTTGTTACATAATAATTATTGCTAAAATACTTCCGGTTTGACGTGCAGTTGTATTTAAGAA
The DNA here is from genome assembly GCF_039555335.1 of Amphiura filiformis. NCBI lineage: Eukaryota > Metazoa > Echinodermata > Ophiuroidea > Amphilepidida > Amphiuridae > Amphiura > Amphiura filiformis. The sequence continues at coordinate 53,282,741 of NC_092641.1, read as the reverse complement.
TTTGTGCCCTGCTACCACGAAATGAGCGTAAAGTCGCAAGTTGGTAGTTTCGAGACATCATGGCTGATTGAGTTGATGTTCTCCACCTGTACAAGACAGTATTCTTCATGAATGGTCCATCATGCACATTGTGCACCACTCATAACACAAAGGACATACAGACATACTACTGGCTTAAACATGTGCACGTGAAACTAAGAACACCAACGCTGTAACCAGGGCATCTCGAAACTACCAAATTGCGACTTTAAGCTCATTTCGTAGAAGCAGGACATATTTAAGGTTTTGTAGCGATGACTGTAATTAATGGTAAATATGAAATTTTATTGTTACAGTTAACTGTGTAATAATGGTAATCCATGGTAAAAACTTTCTTTGCTTGTTACTCGCGATCTGAGAAAAAGTTTAAATCATCATACTTTTTTTTTTTTAATGACAAAATTTTTAAAAAAAATCAAACGTCAGATTTGAAGTCTTTATAGCTGTATGGTGTTTTCACATGGTGCTCAGCAATTATACGTAGGGTAGTTCATTCGCAGGCTAGCATGAAACTGTTCATTATAGTCCTAAGACAATATCTGATTTGAAATTTTATAGACCGTGAACATCTATGGTTTCATAAACTAAACCTTATCGGTCTTAGTGCATTAGATAATTCCACTGGAAGTGTTGTATCACAGCTCATATTTCAGTCAAATTTACCAGTTTCAGTATTTATTTATAAACTATATTAATGGTAAAATGATCTCAATTTCCAATAAAAGTGTTGATTTTGTAGGAATCGAATGTCACCTGTGTCTTCTACAGGCTTACCATACCTGCTCCTGTGACGATTGCGGTAGAACAATGGATCATAACATTGTGTTGATCTCGCATCGGAAAATGAAGTGCAAGGGAATAAATTCACTTTTTGTTAAAATTGAGTTATGCAGAACATACAAGAGAGTTACAAAATACATATTTTAACCTTTGTTCCATATTTATTGCTGTTCGGATCCAAATTGATGGTACTCAATTCTGGAAATGTTCCAAAATTATAATATAATCCACTATTTTAAAGCCAACATGTGACCTGCTACCACGAAATGAGCGTAAAGTCGCAATTTGGTAGTTCCGAGACATCATGGCTAATTGAGTTGATGTTCTCCACCTGTACAAGACATGAATGGTCCATCATACCCATTGCGCTCCACTCACAAAGGACATACAGACATACTACTGGCTTGAACAGGTGCATGTGAAACTAAGAACATCAACGCAGTAACCAGGATGTCTCGAAACTACCAAATTGCGACTTTACGCTCATTTTGTGGTAGCAGGTCACAAATTGTTTAAGTGTGGTTCTGTTTTTGTGGTAAATCATTAATAGGAATAATCTGAAACAAGTGAAATCAAGGTAATATAAAAGGAGATTATTCTTTATTAAATGGCACACGAACAAAATTGGTGTTGTCTCAAAAGATTTAAAAAAAATTCTTGCCCCCCCCAGTTTTCCCCCTCCTACTTTTGAGGCAACCTCCAAATCACGACTTTTTGCAGCAATTTTGCATTAAAATTGTCGATATTGCCCCTCTGAAATTAACTCTGCCCCCCCCCACCCGAAAAAATTACTGGTGCCGCCACTGACGGTAATGCTATGTCATATGTGAGCTTTAATGACATGCGACGATAAATAAGTACGAGGCATATAATTTATATTTAATCCAATCATCAATTTAAAGCCATAATTGGTTGCAATTACGGGGACTCATATGTAAAATGCCGTTATTAATAATGCGGAACCCCGGATATGGTGAACATTAGAGAATGAATTAGGAGAAAACCTTATGATAATTACAAACACTCGCTGAGCAGCAAGACCTTCCCTCTAAGCTTTTAATCCGATACATTATCTATTTGTTTTCATGAATTGGAAGACATTCTTTGATGTATTACTGAGCTCAATCATCTGAAATTACTGGAGCGTGAGTCACCCAGGCTGGTGGCTCAGCATGGTATTTTATTAACAGAAGGTTTTCTCCAAATTCGTTTCCTAATGAATTATATATTGATGAATTGCACCACATCTTGTTTAAGAACAGCAATAAATCATAAATTCTGGAAACTTTTAAAACATCATATTATTAATGTGATAGCATTAATCAAAACTAAACGACTGCGAAATTATACTGTGCACAATATTGGTTCAGTGGAATTTGATATGCTTTGTATTTGGGTATTTGGGTTGAGTTCAGAGAAGGTATCGTACACTTCCCATAATGCATGACTCCCATTTCAATTTTCTGTACTAATTTGCAATCTAGTGCAACATGAATCATTTACATGGAAAGTTTTGGCTACAAAACAATTCTCTTATAAACCCGCTTTTCGCCTGTTTTGTCATACGGTTGACTTTGCTTCAAGAGCGCTTACAAATTGATATGAGTGGCAAAATTCAGCACCCCTCCAAAATGAACAGAACACATCCAGATCTGCAAAATGTGTTTATTTCTTGACTATCGAGTATCGACCTATGTTTAACCGATCTATTCTGAAAATGAAAACAAAGGGAGCCTGTACAATGAAATAGGAATGTCACTTGATGAAATGAGGTGATGTATCATGTTGCAAAGGATTCTGGGAAGAGTTAGATAACTTCTCTGGGTTGAGTTTGGTGCATTGATGTATTGGCGTTTATCGATTACTCAGACAATGCGCAGCATGTTGAAAAAACAGATTTGATGACTGATTTGTTTTCTTAACCATAAAAATATGAAGTATATTTCAACTGCTAAATGGTATAATATTTTAAACCCCGATATTGTCATAATGAAACTACCTTACATGTATATTGTTTTATCAACGAATAAGTAAGGAAATTATCAATTTGTACAAAGAAATTGTATTACGCATTAATATCGATCTGTATTTATAGAGACAATAAAATGTATCTACTAGTTTTACGTCACAATCTCCGGTTTAATAAAATATTATTTTCAATTTATCATAATAACTCTCCCAATCAAAAACGCTGTGTATGCTTTGATATTATGTGCTGCTTCTTAATTTGGATAGACTCATTCACATTATCTGCCTCCACAAAGGTAGTATTTGCTATGGTGTGTCTTGTCTCAAGTTGAGAGTAACGCAGTGGTAATTTTGAGTCACGCGGGTTAACCCAACATATTGCTGAGATAAGCATAATTTATTGTAGTGTTAATAATTGTTATGCAAAATACCATTGTAAACACGCAGTGTCAATCGTAAGCAACGCCGCCTATTACTTCAACGTGTTAAGTGCGTAAATAAACGCGTTGAAGTGTTTAAAAAGTGTTAACCGGGAATTTGTACAGTGCACGCCCCGCGTTTTAGGTTAACGCGTGCGATTCGAAACTGCCACTGAGACATACAACATGGCGTTACTCTCAACTTGAAACGAGACAAAGTGAGATTGCAATGTTCCATACGTGCTGCGTGTACCGTGCGTTCATATAGTGTTCAAAACGTGCGTACATATTGCTAGTCTCGGTTCCATGCTGCATTGTGCTCCTTCGTCACGAAGGAGAACAAGGCGGCTGGAACGAAGACTAACATCTAATGTTAGTGTTTCAAAATATTATCGTTGCCAAAAAAACAAATTTTTTTTTTTACATTTTCAACAAATTAGGTACTGTTCCACTACTTGGACTTTTGGGGACTTTTAATATGTTCTTTAATACACTTTTCTGAAATGAATGGTGATTAATTGTTTTTTGTTACAATTAGTGGTGGGTGATTATTTAATTTTATTGGCCTATATTGCCAGCGATTAACCATCAATCATATGTGTTCAGTATTGTATTCCTGGGAACATTCCCCATACCGTGTTATCATTTATTTAGTGAAATTGATTCACCATATTCGGAAAACTGACATTTTTATTTTGTGAAAATAAGACCGCGGCACAGATACAGTCTACATTAATCATTGTTCCATTATGGTTTAATTCTTCTCGTTTATTATTTCAGCAATGTAATTCATAAGTGGATGTGATTAAGTTCTGCTTTTATAAGTATATGATGCAATTTTTGATGCAATGCCCCGTAGATACTAAATAAACACAAAGCTAAACTCATACTCCGTCGCTGAACGATATGCCGTTGGATTTCCACCATACACAATGAATGGGTGAGGTAGTATGCTTTTCCCAAAACAATAAACGGTGCTCATTGGTTAAAAACCACTCCCTCGTTATAGTACTCAGCGATTGAGTTTAAATTCAGCTGAAGAGTAATAAACTATAGGGGGAAATGTAAATAGATTGTTCATGCAATAGTTACACAGCAAAAACAAGTGTTAATAGATTAACACTATTTGAGTAACACTTTTTAAACACGTTAAACCGTTAACGTGTTAAAATATTAACATTTGTGTTAAAATATTAACAATAATGTGTTAAAATATTAACACTTTTATTAACACATTCATACTATGATTAAATGAGGATGTTAATTTTTTTAAACGCTTTAATACGTTAACAACACTCTCACAAAACAAGTGTTAATAGATTAACACTATTTGTGTAACACCTTTTTTATCACGTTAAACCGTTATGTGTTCAAATATTAACATTTGTGTTTATATTTTAACACACAATTGTCAATATTTTAACATACGGTATATGTTAATACATTAACGGTTTAACATATTTAAAAAGTGTTACTCAAACAGTGTTAACAAATTAACACTTGTTTTTGATGTGCAGTTTCTTCTTAAATGGTGAAATTATAACAAAAATATTATGGTAACAAATCAGTGTTTATATGAGTATTTTTGTGATTCTAGCATCCTCTTTTTATGGTATGTAGTAAATATCCAAGAAGATTCAGACGATTTTTCATTTTGTGTTTACGAAATATACAAATCTAAAGACACCGTAGTTCTCGATGGGTAAACCCTTTCAGAAGATTGGAGACTCGGTCGTTTTAGAATTATTTTTGACCAATAGTTAATGTGTTTTGCAACTTTGGACATTGATGAGTCAATTGACAAGTCACTTGTCGCACAACGACTATATAATTATGTTAAGTCATATTTTGTGAAAAGGGACACATACAACACATCTACATCTGTGGGGCTGTAGCTACGGACGAAGGCCGCGCGTCCGGCTACAGGAATTTGTCAGGGGTTCAGGGTTGATCGAGAGGTGCGCACTAGCTGCGCGTATGTAGCTCGATAGTGAGTAATACGCCACGCAGTACGCGCAACTGAATTTGTAGACAATGTAGGGAGAGGAGTTGCCATAACTGTAACTTATTTATCTAAAAAAAAATTTAGTTATTTAAATAATTTTTAACTGACTAAGAATGAGAATAAGTTATTATGAATTGATATATGTTTTTGCTATCCTCTGCAGTGTGATAGTCGACAGATAGGTCTAATATTTTATCGAAGTGGATACCAGCTGAGTCGGTATCTACTCAAAACATTAGACATGATTCCGTTCGCTTGTTCTCTAAGAATCCCATTGTGTACTACCACTGAGAAGGCTATCGGTGTATAGCAATTACTTAATGGTGGGCGGGAAGATAGATCATATAGCCTGTATAAAATAATGTCAGAGGTTTTTCTATCAAAACTAGGCCAAAACATTAATTACGAATGTCAGTTAAGAGTCAGAAATTATCTTTTCATTTTACACCAATGTAATAAGTGCATTGTTGACACGTAATCTTGTGCTTTCCACCCTGTTCTTATTTTACATGTTCTGTCTATTTTGTCTGATTTTGATGTAATTAGTGTAGAAATAAAATTGATGAGTTGATGAATACATTTATTATGGAACTCGAGTTTCATTTTAGCTTAAGGCATTTATGAAATAAAATTACAAATGTTTTAATATAAACAGAGTTCGCTGACGTTTCAAGAAAGGGAATCAGATACGAAAGAAAGAAACCTCTTGTCATGATTAACTTATCGGATAGCAACGTTTGCACAATATATTTTGTGGAGCATGAGATCACATCAGACACATCAAATTGCATTCTGAATATGCGAGGAGTGTCCTTTTGATATTAAATAATTTGGATTATTTTGAAATTCGCGATATAATTTTATGGCAAATTATTAGAAATTGATATTTTTGAAATTTACCAGTCCTCGAATGTACTTAAATAAACTGGGAGAAAAAACCGACCATCATTTGAATATTCAATACAAAACGTCAAAATTTTCAAATGATGCACGGTTTTTCCTCCCAGCTACCATTAGATTTGTTAAGTTTACTTCGACGACCATTAAATATAAGAACAAAGAAAATCAGAATTATTTGATATCGGAAGGACATTTCTTGTATTCAGAATGCAATTTGGTGTGTCTGATGTGCACAAGGACTTTAAAAATCTGTTTCTAGATTTTCAATCTGGGCTGTTATCTCATTCATTTCATCATTGAATACTCTTGAGCTTGTTGCAACAGGTTTGTATATAGCTGCAATCAGCAAGTTGGTTCTTCCTGATGTTCTTATCGCTAATACGTCGGAGTGCTCAGTTATCAATGGTAATGCATTGTATTTCACACTGTTTTGAACATAGATAGCAACCCCTTATTAGGTCTCACACAAAATGTTTGCAAACGTTGCTATCCGATTCTTTAAGGGGGTACTACACCCCTGCCCAATTTTGTGCCTATTTTTGCATTTTTCTCAAAAATGATAGCGCATTGGTGACAAGTAAGATGTTATAGGGGCAAGGACTACAACTACTGCACTGGAAATTTTATTTCAGCACAGACAACAGTTGTGGAGTTACAGTCAAAAATGAGGAAAACCAATATTTGATCAATAAATCAATAACTACTTGCCTTGAGTTGCTGAATTTTCAGTGCAGTAGTTGTAGTCTTTGCCCCTATAATATACCTATCTTACCTGTCACTAATACGCTATAATTTTTGAGAAAAATGCAAAAATAGGTACAAAATTGGCCAGGGGTGTAGTACCCCCTTAACGAAACAAATCAATATTTCACAGAGTAAGCAAAAGAAAGGTAAACACACGCAACTACAGAATCGAGTAGAGGACCACCCCCAAAAAATAGTTAAAGGGCAGTCCTGATCAAACTCTTTGAGCGGGAAATGACGGAGAATGAAAAATGCGACGTATGCCGCAACGAAAATGTCTTGAGCTATATAATGTGCCGGCCTTTACTTTATCTCCGCTTGTACTTCGTTGCCTTTTAACGTTCTCCTTTGATTACCTTTATTTTAGGTTTACATTTTTCAACCGATTTCAGATTTAGAAATATAAACGTTATAATAATTTCTAATTTCTAATCATTTGTACACATACGTGTTTCCATTAGGTCTAAATACAGATAATGATACTCATTTATCATCATTATTTCTATAATGTCTTTGATAACTGGTAAAATACATTATGATAATCTACAGTTAGTAATTTGATGATGGATTATACATTGTAAGGCTTATGCGAGCATAAACATAATAATGTATGCAAAAGCATAGTGCATCGGCAGAGATAGTTATAATGCACAAGACCATAATAGTTGATGAAATTTAATGTTGGGGGTGGATAAAGTGTCAATACAAGCACAAAAAATGGATTTAGGATCTTTCGATGGTCATGTATCAATAAAAACACATCAGCCATTTTAAAATCCAAGATGGCCGCCAAATGTCATTGAATGCCAAATATTGATATTGTCGAAGATCAAAGGGATGTACAAGGACTAAAATGAGACCATCATTATGATCATAACAAATATTCATCTTCTTAATCTGCAACTACTTAATTCAAGATGGCCACCATTTATCAAAATGGCCATCACAATGTGACACAAATAATGTATGCATAATCATATTAAGGTCATACAGAAGCAACAGCAACTTGTGTTATCAAGGTGGGTACCATTTTCAAGACGGCTGTCATTGTCGAGATGGCCACCATTTTCAAGATGGCCGCTATCTAGTTATATATAGATGATATTAGGCTGCAGCTTTTTCAGCCAAATATAGGTAGGGAAAAGTCATTTCAAATAATTATTTGATAATTCTTGCAGTATAAGCGGTAAATTTGTCATAAGTAGGGACGTTAATCATGTTCCGGATTATGTGGGAAGGATCGTAATGTAATAATTGCTGTATGCAAGTATTGAGCAAGTTTACGATTTCTTACGTTCTCCTTATACGTCAGTACTAACATTTACAATACGTGACTGCTCCGTTCAATTGATTTAATTGGCATACAATTATTAATCATAAAGGATTAGGGTAACCTTAATATTTATCCCTTAATTTCTCCAATTCTTCAGGCCCTGCCTTCAATCTATCGAGTGTTATTTATATAGTTTAAGATTGATGTGTACATTTATATATTTTCAAACCCACAACCTTCAACCTTCAACAATAACAATATCTAACCAAATTTCTCATTTGTATATTTTTATGGTGTCAATAAGTTTTATATAAGACATTCTGAGGGGTACAGATAGGAGGTTTCTTTTGCACCGCGTGCGAGCATCTTTTATAGCGTAACGAATGCAAGACAACGTCCCGGCGTTGACGTGAAGTACATAGGGTTAAAACGCAAAATAGTATGATCTTTCGATTGACTTGGTCGATCCTTATTTTTTTTTATAAAATCAATTAATTGATTATCGTTAATTGTGATTACATGTAAAACTGTGCATGCAATGATATTGCCCTCTACAGATTTAGCAGTAAGTCTTATTTAGTTGATAGTTCATCAATTACAAGCATCGAAGCAGCATCGACGTTCGAACCAAAGATCAAACATCTGTGGTTCTGGTGCCTTACCGAAGAGGTGAATTGTATCAACAGGATTACTCCTCTGCCGTCCGTGATATGAAAACAGATTTCCTCTCAAATTCGACATGGTAAGTGAAAATATCTTTTGGATTTAAATGTAGGTTATACTGAATCACTTGGTATTCTTTTTAGTTCGTCGCATAATGTGAGATCTGAAAAAATAGGGCCGCTGCTAAAGGGGTGGGGTATTCTTATAAGTTTGCCGGTAAATTGTTATCGTTGTTGGCAAAACTACGTGCTTGTTGGCAAATTGCTATAAAAATGCGTCGCAGAAAGGTTAATTGTTTGTTGACTTATGAGACATAGCAATTTGGTTAAAATAAAGTTTCTGTCGAAAAATCCTTGTCAGATTTTTGGCGGCATCATTTAACAATCATAATTTCAGTTGGCAAAAAAGGCCGTACATCCTAGCACCCACCCCATTCAGACTGGCTGGTCTAGTGATGACCCTGTCTGAAACTTTTGCGGAAATGTTTTCCAAAGAAACAGGTGGTGGCAATACCATTATTATATATTTGTACAGTTTAAATTTTTCAGGAACAAGACACACATAAGATCAGTATCCGGAAGTAATAATATAGTGCACATTTGCTTTCTAGATTAAAACACAACATCTTCTATATATTTGTTGCTTAAAGATATGCCTACTGTATATTTACTTTGTGGGCAGACTGTTTCCATAGCAACAGTCTCCTAAGTACAAAGACGGTATCCGATATGTATATTAGTAGGCATGTCCACTAAAAATTGAAGTACTTTTAAATTGATTCAGACCTAACTTATTGGCTGGGAATTGATGAAAGAAACATTTTGGCGTTTAAATAATCTTAATCGGACGTTTCATTCCAGAGATATGGCCTTTTGAGTGTTACGGTTTTATATAGGGCTGCTAGAACATGTTAAAAGTTAAAGTCCAAAAAGGATTACTAACAGAAAGTGTAATTTTAAGGTACTTTTTCTTAATGTATTTATTAACTAGCGTTATCTGGAACATTATATTTGCTTATAACAACATGAAAATAAGATCATCCTGAAAATTTAATCGATTTTGTTGACATACAACAAAAAATATAAGACCTCAAAACCCATGGTTTGTTTGGTGAAACCGCAAGCATGATCATAGATGGCCGCCATGGAAAATATCTCCATAGAGGAGATGAACAATAAGTGCATTATTTCAAATGAATGGCGGTAGTCTTAAACATTGTTCAATCTTTTACGGTCAGCACATTTTATCTTCAAAAATTATTATATTTCATCATGGCATAAGTTTGGTAACATTAATCACTACCAATTTTGAGAAATTTGCTCCAACTCAAAGGTTATCTTTACTACATTGAGCAATACACTGTGTGCATGGAAGCCATGATGGTCCCCGGTTTTTATACTCCCTATGAAATGGACATGGTAGTGAGAAGTGCACGGGGAAGTGCATGATTTGAGATGGGCCGCGGTAGGCTTAAACATTCTTAAATTTCTTAACATCCTACACATTTTGTCTTCATAAATAGTTAAATTTTATGAGTATGTAAGTTTGCTTGTCTGATTCACTCCAAATTCGGAGATAATTGCGTTTGAACACCTGATGCACGGAATGGTGTCACTTCAACCTGTTGTAGTTCTCATCTCATTAAATTTTTCATTAAAAAAGTTGATCTCTTCATGCAGGAAGGTCCTCTCTATTTACTGACCAAACAGGAAAAAGTTTGGTGAATGTTTTCTGGTGGAATCAGGAATTTCTTGAAACACCCTGATATAGGCCTACATTTGGATCAAAACAAGTATGTACGCCATTTAACATGCCTGGGATTTCTTGTATCGATCAGTTTCTCCATAGACAATACGTGTGTGAGTGCACGCACACAGTAAATGAAAAATCGTTCTAGTGGAAACTGTATTGAGAGTGGGCATCCCTAATATTAGTTGCAGATACTGATTTTTAACTTTGGAGAGCAGACCTAAAAACACTCAAAGTAACTTAAATCAAGTATAGTATTGAATTTGGCTTTATCCGGGATTCAACTGTAGCAAGGTTAAAAGATAAAACAAATCGATACTTCTTCAACGAATCTACGTTAACAAAAGCTCTTTACTCGTATTATGAAGCTTATATAGAAATGAAGCTTATTGTAAAACAAGTTATTATATGCGCGAGTTCGGGTTTCATTTTCTTGCGGATACGATGATATCAGCCCGGGACATCAGATCCAATAATTGATAAGGGAACAATGCAAAATTCGTCCGCGCTATATATCGAGGTCAGTAGCACCACTGACCCCATTAGTTATTGTTAGCTATAGCTCACTATTTTGACTGCATCCTGATTACTTTACTAGAGCAAACATAATGATTGAAGACATATAACGTCCAGTTGCAAATATCATTTTCACTTAAAGCAAGAACCGGGGCAAGAACACTTCCACAACAACAACAAAAAATTTGATGTTTTGCCCACAAAATGTAAGTTTTCACTATCAAGATAATAGTTTTAATTTCAATCTGAGCAAAATGGGGTAGCACAAAAAAAAAATCGCTATTTCCGTCGATGCATATATCAACTCGTCGATCGTTACTGAATCATTGGACTATTCCATTTAAAATCCTCAGCTAAAGACTCCCACAGAGGGAGTATGAGTTTCAAATAGAATGGACATTTCGTCGTCCGTATTCCATAGTGGCGTATAGTGGGGCGCCGCGAATAAACACCTTTTCGAGAAAATCGGGTTTGAAGAAATGCCAATTTAAAATCGAGTTGTGTAAATCAGACATTCATTATATTTTGTAAATGATGTGAAATTTCTGTAGTAAACTAAATAGATTTTATTGTTATATATTTTTCAAAAGAAATAAATACATACTATTGCTGGCAAACTGACATTAAAACTATACGTCACTATGGAAAACGAACAAAACGCAATACCCTAACCTTACGTTAACCGTACGCCACCTCGGTCGCCGTGTAATCCATATGGCGTTACTTTTCGTCATTCGTATTCCATAGTGGCGTATAGGTCCGATACGCGTACGCCACTATGACATACGATGTTTTTCATTTTTGCCGATATTTCATAATTATAAAATGTGTATAAAAAGTGGCGTATGGTCGATACGCCACTATGGAATACAAAAATGTCACTTTGTAACTATACGCCACATTTAATTAATTAATTACTAATTAATTAGCTAATTATGACTGACGAGACTTAGAAAAAATGAAAGAGAACATCATTAAAATCATATGTGCCAATTTTCAAAAAAATGACCAAAAATCACTATACGCCACTATGGAATACAGCCGACGATTTGGGTAACTTCCATTTAAAATACTCACTCCAGTTGTGGAAGATATAGGTAAAGCCATAATACAGGGGGAGTATGGGTCTCAAAATGATTAACTCTGACCAATTACATTTGTAAAACATACTCCCCCTGTGGGAGATATTTCCAAAAATCTTCCACAGGGGTAGTGTGGATTTCAACCGGAACCGGGCAATAACCCATTTGTAATTAAGTAAATGAGTCGTAGGTAGCACCCATGTCCATTTTGTAATATATCACCGTTTCAAAGTACCTGTCTTATTCTTTCCGAATAATTTAATGAGAGGAATAGATGCGATGAGTTACTTTTTTACGCCACGTCGCGTAAATTCAATATTAAAATGATTAATGTTAAAAAGACTATTAATATCATCATGAAACTATGCAAGTGTAAAGCATAGTCTGGGTGTTAAAGGAGCTTTTACAGTTTTCGATTGTATTGATAACTTGGTCATGGAATGGTTTGAACAGCATACACTAGACACATACCAAGGTTTACTCCCACGACTATGGATACGCTAGGTAGATGACACCTTTGTTGTCATAAACAGACAAGAACAGGGTAATTTCTTCTCGCACATTAACAGAATTTAAGACATGGTTGAACAAATTCATCAGGATCCGTGGAAAAACTCCAAGGAACTACTTCACCCGAAAGACAAACGTGACCCCAACAAATGTACCTAGGTGTTTACAAGATCCCCTGCATGAACTGTGATCTATCTTACATCGGGAAACTGGGAGAAAGTTTGGTACACGGCTTCAGGAACACAGAAAGGAAGTTGAGAAGGTCAACAGTACAGTGGCTACCAGAACAGGTAGAAAAGAATCCCTGCCAGTAGGAATAACTCATGATCAAGTGTTGACAAAGGCAAAAGTGTTCTGAAACGTACACAAGTGCCATTTCTGGATTAGATACAACGAACTTTGTTTACTGAATATTAGCGACAATATTAAATTAAAAAAGAGACATGCACGCACAACAAACTCGCATTCCTTGAATGCCATGTCCAGATTACCAACGAACGTAAGTTCACCGCAAGCTAGACTATACCATAGTCGAATTTTGATAAATAAAAATATGTTATTATTAATCATGAACGCATTCTGTTGAACTCAAAATTATACTGTTTATACAGCCTGTCAAATGCCCACTTGGGGGTACCCACACTTAGAGAGGGCTTCAGTGATGTGCAACTTCTCTTCGTCACAATCTACCGGATCGGATATAACTATCTCTGCGCGATGAAAATCCGGTAGATTGTGACGAAGAGAAGTTGCACATCACTGAAGCCCCTCTAAGTGTGGGTACCCCCAAGTGGGCATTTGACAGGCTGTATAAACAGTATAATTTTGACAGGCTAAACAAACCAAATGACACAAGTAAACCACCGAAGGACAGTACGAACACCAACAAAGGACAAGTCGTTATCCCTTATGTCAAACGCATCTCCGATGCCTTAAAACGCATTTACAACTCATATGGCATAAGAGTGTGTTTTAAGCCAACGCGCACACTGCGTCAACTGTTAGTTGCGCCTAAGGACAAAACGGAAAAAAAGGACGTCATGCACGGGTCACGTATATCTGATTCCTTGCCAGGGTCAGACCACCCGGGGCCCCTGCTCGGAATCATACATAGGAGAGACTCTAAAAACACGGTTCCGTGAGCATAGGCGGCCCAGCTCTACTTCGTCCGAGGTATCTCAGCATATACACATAGAGTCCTCAGGACAGCACGTGGACCTAGAGAAAGTGCAGATCCTCGACAGAGAACCTCGGTACTTCGAAAGAGGAGTCAAAGAGGCCATCCACATCCGGGCCAACCAACCTTCTCTGAATAAGGACGGGTGGGGGGGGGGGGCGCTACAACTTAGCAAGAGTCTACGATCCAGTTCTGACGTCACAAGTCAAGAGTCGTCAAATCGATCAACGAACTGGATCATTCTGCTGACGAAGGTTGTAGTAATAACAACCGAAAATTTCAGGTGAGCAACTTTATGTGTTGTGAACAAAAGTTCAATTCTTCATTTATAAGAAAATTAATGGTTTTTTTTTCATGTAGTTGGTAAACTAACGCTACCGCTCTGAAATGTGAAGTCCATATGCACAAACGAATACTGATCTTTAAGGACTTGGATAGCGACGTTTTGCCGTATTTTTTGTGGGACCTGAGAGCACATCAAACATATCGAACTGCATATTAAAAACGAGGAATGTCCTTCTGATACCATGTACCAAATAATTTAGATTTTTGAAATTCGCGATATAGTACACATTTCATGGCAAATAATTAAAAATTGACATTTTTGATATTTAACAGTCCTCGAACTTAAATTTATAAATCTAATAAAATGTACTTAAAGTGCATGTAGATGGGATGAAAAGCCGACGATCAATTGAACATTTTGACCTTTCATATTGAAGATGTACATTTTTTCCAAAAAGATCTGAATATTCTGGGTGTTTTTTTTAATATATCCTTTAAAAAAGCCAAATTTGTGAAATTTTGTCCACATTTAAGTCGCAGGTTTGGATTTCTATTAGCATGAAATTACTGTATAGAGTAAGTAAGAGGGAAATTGGAGCACCCAGAGAAAACATGGGGGAGCGAACCAAACTCCTATGTAGCAGCACGGGGAATTGAACCCGGGCCACAGTGGTGAGAAGCGAGTGAGAAGACCACTAACTCATCCTCCCAACTCATCCTCCTCCCGTCAACCCGTATACTCATTAAATGATTACACTTGATCACAAAAAGTACTTTATTACAATGTTTTATTTGCAAAAAATAATTCATCTTTATTTGTGATACATGCAGTTACTGACATTATTTGCCATTCTGTACAATTGTATATGATGATAATGTATTATTGCCAGCAAAATAACGAAACCAATTAAAGAATCCTATAAGGGTTCCTTAAGTAGGGAGTGTTCTCAATTTGTGTTGGTACATATAATTATACTCTTTCTAGGACTTCTGAACCTGTAGCCCTTTAATTTAAAGGACCACCAACAGACCTAATCAAGATTAGAAGAGATTAGCTTGAATCTGATACCCAGGAGTTGAACCCTAGAATCATAATTGACAATGGTTAGCATTGGCTACGCACAGTGTCATCGCCCCGATATCTTCACGGCAAAAATCGCCATGGTAGGTTAAATCCACCGCCACGCATAGCCATTTTATATCGACCTGTTTAATAGTTTTGTGTCGCATAAGAGCCGAAGGACATCTGACTAAGGCTACTGACAATAGCCCCGATTAGCCCGTTACTGTCCTCGCTGTGTGTTAGTCAAGCATGGTACACCATAGGTCATATGGTTTTAGACTACCTTCACGATTGGCCTATACACTGCACTATATAATTCGGCACATATAAATCAAAATTATTGTCAGTTTTTGACTCAAGACGCAAGCTAGTATCTCAAAGCGCAAGCCAGCGACTATCATATCTGTTAAAAATATATATTCAAGTGCAAGGAACCACATCTGGTTTCTTTATACGAAATCATTTACGGGAGATATTCATCATTTTCAAACCCGGTATCCAAAGATTTATCGTCTGAATATCAATCGTGCATAGCACATCCACGTGTATCGATCCCGTGTATTCATTTCAGTGTCTCTTGCTGTATAGTGTAATTATTAACCGGGCGATGTCGGTGTAATTCCTACACTAAACATTGTCACCAATATTGTTAAAGGCCGATATCTCAATTTTATAATACCATAACCTCAATATCTTCGCTTAGGAATGTCCGATTTCATTGGGGAGCATTTTGGAGCTAAATATCTCTATATTTAAGATACGTAAAAATCAAAAAAATTGTACCTGCCCAAAAGTGTCTCCTTTTCACATGACACGTCACAAATATTGCGCCATGGTTAGTAAATTGAGGTTATTAAACTACACCATTAGGGATCATACCATTTGGTCCATACAGGGTAAATGGCTTGTACTAATTTTATTGTCACATATCAGTAATGCTTTCATTAAAGTTCAAATGTGACGTGTATTAGACTTGCTGCATACATCAACATTAATATAAGGTTATAAGGCAACTGTGCTATTCTATTTTAAATCGGCTATACACCTTTCAAACGGAATATTGGATAGAGTTAACTATTTTGAAGCCCATACTCCCCCTGCATATAGTTATACCTATATCTTCCACAAAAGGAGTGAGTATTTCAAATGTAAGTTACCGAATTGTCATAAACAGACAAGAACAGGGTAATTTCTTCTCGCACATTAACAGAATTTAAGACATGGTTGAACAAATTCATCAGGATCCGTGGAAAAACTCCAAGGAACTACTTCACCCGAAAGACAAACGTGACCCCAACAAATGTACCTAGGTGTTTACAAGATCCCCTGCATGAACTGTGATCTATCTTACATCGGGAAACTGGGAGAAAGTTTGGTACACGGCTTCAGGAACACAGAAAGGAAGTTGAGAAGGTCAACAGTACAGTGGCTACCAGAACAGGTAGAAAAGAATCCCTGCCAGTAGGAATAACTCATGATCAAGTGTTGACAAAGGCAAAAGTGTTCTGAAACGTACACAAGTGCCATTTCTGGATTAGATACAACGAACTTTGTTTACTGAATATTAGCGACAATATTAAATTAAAAAAGAGACATGCACGCACAACAAACTCGCATTCCTTGAATGCCATGTCCAGATTACCAACGAACGTAAGTTCACCGCAAGCTAGACTATACCATAGTCGAATTTTGATAAATAAAAATATGTTATTATTAATCATGAACGCATTCTGTTGAACTCAAAATTATACTGTTTATACAGCCTGTCAAATGCCCACTTGGGGGTACCCACACTTAGAGAGGGCTTCAGTGATGTGCAACTTCTCTTCGTCACAATCTACCGGATCGGATATAACTATCTCTGCGCGATGAAAATCCGGTAGATTGTGACGAAGAGAAGTTGCACATCACTGAAGCCCTCTCTAAGTGTGGGTACCCCCAAGTGGGCATTTGACAGGCTGTATAAACAGTATAATTTTGACAGGCTAAACAAACCAAATGACACAAGTAAACCACCGAAGGACAGTACGAACACCAACAAAGGACAAGTCGTTATCCCTTATGTCAAACGCATCTCCGATGCCTTAAAACGCATTTACAACTCATATGGCATAAGAGTGTGTTTTAAGCCAACGCGCACACTGCGTCAACTGTTAGTTGCGCCTAAGGACAAAACGGAAAAAAAGGACGTCATGCACGGGTCCCGTATATCTGATTCCTTGCCAGGGTCAGACCACCCGGGGCCCCTGCTCGGAATCATACATAGGAGAGACTCTAAAAACACGGTTCCGTGAGCATAGGCGGCCCAGCTCTACTTCGTCCGAGGTATCTCAGCATATACACATAGAGTCCTCAGGACAGCACGTGGACCTAGAGAAAGTGCAGATCCTCGACAGAGAACCTCGGTACTTCGAAAGAGGAGTCAAAGAGGCCATCCACATCCGGGCCAACCAACCTTCTCTGAATAAGGACGGGTGGGGGGGCGCTACAACTTATCAAGAGTGTACGATCCAGTTCTGACGTCACAAGTCAAGAGTCGTCAAATCGATCAACGAACTGGATCATTCTGCTGACGAAGGTTGTAGTAATAACAACCGAAAATTTCAGGTGAGCAACTTTATGTGTTGTGAACAAAAGTTCAATTCTTCATTTATAAGAAAATTAATGGTTTTTTTTCATGTAGTTGGTAAACTAACGCTACCGCTCTGAAATGTGAAGTCCATATGCACAAACGAATACTGATCTTTAAGGACTTGGATAGCGACGTTTTGCCGTATTTTTTGTGGGACCTGAGAGCACATCAAACATATCGAACTGCATATTAAAAACGAGGAATGTCCTTCTGATACCATGTACCAAATAATTTAGATTTTTTGAAATTCGCGATATAGTACACATTTCATGGCAAATAATTAAAAATTGACATTTTTGATATTTAACAGTCCTCGAACTTAAATTTATAAATCTAATAAAATGTACTTAAAGTGCATGTAGATGGGATGAAAAGCCGACGATCAATTGAACATTTTGACCTTTCATATTGAAGATGTACATTTTTTCCAAAAAGATCTGAATATTCTGGGTGTTTTTTTAATATATCCTTTAAAAAAGCCAAATTTGTGAAATTTTGTCCACATTTAAGTCGCAGGTTTGGATTTCTATTAGCATGAAATTACTGTATAGAGTAAGTAAGAGGGAAATTGGAGCACCCAGAGAAAACATGGGGGAGCGAACCAAACTCCTATGTAGCAGCACGGGGAATTGAACCCGGGCCACAGTGGTGAGAAGCGAGTGAGAAGACCACTAACTCATCCTCCCAACTCATCCTCCTCCCGTCAACCCGTATACTCATTAAATGATTACACTTGATCACAAAAAGTACTTTATTACAATGTTTTATTTGCAAAAAATAATTCATCTTTATTTGTGATACATGCAGTTACTGACATTATTTGCCATTCTGTACAATTGTATATGATGATAATGTATTATTGCCAGCAAAATAACGAAACCAATTAAAGAATCCTATAAGGGTTCCTTAAGTAGGGAGTGTTCTCAATTTGTGTTGGTACATATAATTATACTCTTTCTAGGACTTCTGAACCTGTAGCCCTTTAATTTAAAGGACCACCAACAGACCTAATCAAGATTAGAAGAGATTAGCTTGAATCTGATACCCAGGAGTTGAACCCTAGAATCATAATTGACAATGGTTAGCATTGGCTACGCACAGTGTCATCGCCCCGATATCTTCACGGCAAAAATCGCCATGGTAGGTTAAATCCACCGCCACGCATAGCCATTTTATATCGACCTGTTTAATAGTTTTGTGTCGCATAAGAGCCGAAGGACATCTGACTAAGGCTACTGACAATAGCCCCGATTAGCCCGTTACTGTCCTCGCTGTGTGTTAGTCAAGCATGGTACACCATAGGTCATATGGTTTTAGACTACCTTCACGATTGGCCTATACACTGCACTATATAATTCGGCACATATAAATCAAAATTATTGTCAGTTTTTGACTCAAGACGCAAGCTAGTATCTCAAAGCGCAAGCCAGCGACTATCATATCTGTTAAAATATATATTCAAGTGCAAGGAACCACATCTGGTTTCTTTATACGAAATCATTTACGGGAGATATTCATCATTTTCAAACCCGGTATCCAAAGATTTATCGTCTGAATATCAATCGTGCATAGCACATCCACGTGTATCGATCCCGTGTATTCATTTCAGTGTCTCTTGCTGTATAGTGTAATTATTAACCGGGCGATGTCGGTGTGCTATACGCTGGGTCGATCCCATGTATCTCCCAGAATTTAGTGGAATTATTTAAGGTAAACCTCTGATGTGATGCACTAACATGTTTAATGAGTAGTGCATGAGTAAAGCATCCAGACCCAGATTTAGATCAAGATCCAGATCCTGACTTATACTTTGGTGCATGGCTGTCGAATTTGGCACCCATATGAATTATCAATTTTTCAGAAGATTCGTCCAATAGTTGAAACGTTGAATAAGTATATAAGAAAATGGTATGGAAAACACTGTAAGCCATAGATAATAAAATCAATCAATATATTAAAGGTATTTTGTTAAACAAAAACTATTTTGATGATAAAGAGTCGGCATATATATAGACCACTTTACATCATTGTTTATCAACAAAGGCGAGGGATTGGTCTGTCGATATGCCCGAACGAACCGCTTCACTGTTCAATGGCTTTCTTGTACTATATGAAATGTGGTGGGAGATTTAAAATACACATGCCCTGAGCAGACTACGATGCGCACGCAGACTGCAGGGCAAAGAACAATGGAAAGTACCATAATGCGTGCGCATACTGCCGGGCAATGACGTCACATGTCAAGTGGTCTATATGCGGCGCGGCACAGATATATCACTGTCGCGCGGAATAGGGAGCTTACTATCCTTCTATGATATTAGTCCCAGTTCAGACCTGCCTTCCTAAGGAAAAACACTATATCTGCTATAGCACATAACACATAAGATACTCTCTGACTACCTAGGGCGTAGTTAGTTTGGAATCAGTTTCTCCCAAAGTAATGGACTATATACAAGCAAACAACCACAGACTACTACAGACCATTCGCAACCAGTCAAAGTCCCAGTGCTGTGAATTCTCGTATATTCATGAGGGCCGATTGTTCCATCGTGCCGTGTCTAACAATCGCGCCAGCGTTGTGTGCCTTCGCTTATACGCGATAGAGCTTCGCTGTCTTAGCGTTTAAGCGAAAGACCGTAAAAATACGAGGTATGATGCATTTCATGGAACAAACGGCCCTCATTATCGGGTGATGCCGAGACTTCGACTGGTTGCGAGTGGTCTATAGTAGTCTGCGCAAACAACATTGCGGATACTGTTTTTGTCGAGAGGCAAATATGGTTGAATCAGCTAGTCTTCTACAAAGCAACAGACAGTATCTAATGGTAGGTATCAAAACAGATACATCGTTTTTGCTTGGGAGGACAGATGTGATAAATTGAAAATTAAACCGGAAATTGTGACGTCAAACTAGTAGATACATTTTATTGCTTCTATTTCTACTGATCGATATTAATGCGTAATACAGTTTATTTGTACAATTTTTTTAATTTCCTTACTTATTAGTTGATAAAACAATATTACGTAAGGTAGTTCCATTATGACAATATCGGGGTTTAAAAATATCATACCACTTGCCAGTTGAAATTGATTATTTGTAATTTGAAAAAATTTGGCATTGCATGTTAATCTAGTCTTTCAACATGCTGTAAATGGTCTGAGTACTGGTAATTGATAAGCGCCAATTCATCCAACTCAGCACAGATACTAAGAAGTCACATTACATTCATATTGTAAGCAGTACAAGTTTGCAGTCGTTACCCTTTAAAAAGTTAGTTGAAGTTGAAGTTTTGATTAAATTTAAAATGTGATATTTTGAAAATTTACTGACTGTTCTTAATAAAACGCAATTCATCAGTATGTAATTTTAACATATCCGTGGGCTGCGCATATAAATAGCGACATGAACATGAGTCCCCGTAATTGCTATCAATTTAAACTTATATTGATGATTAGGGTTGAAATATCACTAGAATCCAAACATACTAATCTATCAGGGCATAGTTCTTTAACCCTAATATCATTGTACTCTCATCATATGACCGATGAGTACATCAGGGGAAAAAAACTCATCCTTGACAACTCTGAACTTGAGGTCAAATGTGTTGTGTCATGTGAGACACTTTTGGGCATGATGATAATTGGAGAAATAGCCAAAAATCTGCCCGGGGTTGATTTTTTCACAATTTGTGTTTCTTGCGACTTGTGATGTTATTAATGTTTTAAATATTATCTGATAGTTTCAGACAGATATATTAAACTGGCATCTTGTATTTTTGAGACATTTTTCAAGGTAATTCCTACACTAAACATTGTCACCAATATTGTTAAAGGCCGATATCTCAATTTTATAATACCATAACCTCAATATCTTCGCTTAGGAATGTCCGATTTCATTGGGGAGCATTTTGGAGCTAAATATCTCTATATTTAAGATACGTAAAAATCAAAAAAATTGTACCTGCCCAAAAGTGTCTCCTTTTCACATGACACGTCACAAATATTGCGCCATGGTTAGTAAATTGAGGTTATTAAACTACACCATTAGGGATCATACCATTTGGTCCATACAGGGTAAATGGCTTGTACTAATTTTATTGTCACATATCAGTAATGCTTTCATTAAAGTTCAAATGTGACGTGTATTAGACTTGCTGCATACATCAACATTAATATAAGGTTATAAGGCAACTGTGCTATTCTATTTTAAATCGGCTATACACCTTTCAAACGGAATATTGGATAGAGTTAACTATTTTGAAGCCCATACTCCCCCTGCATATAGTTATACCTATATCTTCCACAAAAGGAGTGAGTATTTCAAATGTAAGTTACCGAATTGTCTATTCTATTTGAAATTGATACTTCTCTACATGTGAAAGACTTACGCTAGATCTCCCACAGAGGGAGTGGGGATGTCAAATGGAAAAGTCCCATTAGACTTTTGTCAAAATTGGGTTTTAATTATTTGATAAGTAGATTTCTTACTGATTGTAGACACATAGGTTCATATATTATGAAACATTACCTGCGCATACATTTCCTTTTTTCAATGGACAATAATACCTGAATTTTGGAATATATAATCCACAAAATGTTTTGATCCATTTTTCTTCCTCAATATTCACAAGACTCATGGTAAGCCTATAGAAGACACAGCTGACATTCGAGCCCCACAAAATTAGCACTTTTATTTGAAATTGAGATCATTTACCATTAATTTATTTTTATAAACATGAAATTTGAGTCGTGACATAACACCTCCAGTGGAATTATCTATTGCGCTATACAGAATAAGGCTTAATTTATGAAACCATATATATTCACGGTTGATAAAATCTCAAACCAGATATTGTCTTGGGACTACATGTTAAACTGAACAGTTACCTGTTAACCCCATGATTGAACTACCTTAAGCATAATTGTTGAGCACCATGTGAAAACACCATGTAGCTAAAACTTCCAATCTGACGTTTTGTTAAATTTATTATATTTTGTCACTCAAAAAACACCGTATGATCTAAGCTTTTTCTCAGACCACAAATAACACTCAAAGAAGTTTAAGAAGTTTAAGAAGAAAGCAAATACAGTTACAAACTGCGCAGTGTTTCATTTCATATTTACCATTAATTACAGGCATCACTGCAAAATCTAAAATTATGTTCAAAAGTGTTGAATACAATTGAGCGTCAAATTGGAATACAATAGAACGTCAAATTGGAAGTATATTTAGCAATAAATATTATGTAACAAGGTACATTAAATTACACTTATAATAGTTATCTTACAAATTCATATTGCAACACGACAAAAATGTACCATTCGAGTAAAATAAAATTTTCATCATATCACCCCTTACGTTACAGTTTCATTCAACAACTGGTCATATTTCACCAAATATTGCTTGCACAATGACACCTGTTACGAACTGTTAACAACTATTTATTTCAGGTCAGTTTCTGGAAACCTTAATTTAACAAGGTCATGTGATGTAACTAGCACATCTGCGTCACTGCCCGTCACTGTATGACATGGTAAACACGTCAACTCTGTAGCAGGGAAGAGTTCCTTTAGAAACTATGGACTTGGTTAGAAGTTGAAGAAGGGACATGTAGTGGTGAGTGGTTCATTAGTAGATGAACTGCTGGTTTTTAACAATTGCTCCAATAATTTGGTACAAAATATTACATTCTACACTACACTTCGATACGGTATACTAGTTGAGCAAAAACACAAATTGGGCAACTATCTTTACCCGTTTGGCTGAATACAAATGACTTGACAATGTAAAAACACAATTACTTTTAGCATACGTAACATACACATAAACTAGACATTATTAACAAGAAAATTGAAATAACATGAATTATATTATGAAAGTGATTTATTTTACATTGACATCAAAACAAAGGCTTGTATCATCTTATACTGTATTATCGCTATAACGTTTTCAAATAATTATTTTTATTTTCAGAAATATTATGTTACCAGCACATATGAACTTGCATTGAATTATGGAGCAGCGTACATGTATAACTTGTTTTGGCGCGAAAAATGTTGGGCAAAATTATCCACAAGCTTACTTTTTTATTGCTTTTAGAAGCTTTTGAGGCCACGTGTTGGTAAAGCTGACATTTGGCTTCATGGATATGCAGGACTTACAGGGGCCACCTAATTCACATCCGTCAAATGAACTTCGTCTAAAAATAATGACGTCTAAAACACCCTATAACAGGTGCCCATTAATAATTAATTCAGGTTAAACTTACACTTCTATATCATCTCACAGTGCAAAAACTATCAGCACCGACCTCCTTATCTATACCAATCAATATTACTTTCTACATCATCTTAAACTTGAAATAAAAAATTCACAAATTACGAGACATAACATGATTTATAACTTTATAGTATATTCATAACATTATAGTATTGAACCAGTTTGGAGGTCACGTTTTGTAGCTTTGGGAAAAGCGTAATACCTCATTGGTCAAAACCAATCGCTTATCAGCTTCATGGTGTATATTTTTTATGCGTTCCCAAGTCAAAAAGAAGTAACTGTAATTGAACAACATAGTAGATACTACGTTAAAAGGAGGTAGGTGTTTTGAAATACATTTCCCTTAAAACACAGTATTAGTAGATATCATATCAAGCCGATACTGTGTTCTAATTTGGGAGGCAGATGCATTTATAATCGCAGACAGAATTAAAAAGACTAGTTTGCGTCTGACGTCACTATCAGTCAAACGCCCCACGATCCTTGGTTGGTTGGCTCATCTGGTGCCGATCAGAAAAAACAAACAATTGCAGAAAATAGTGATAAATTACGGTATTTTTTACAGGTGAAACAACTTTTCTAGGCATTGTTGACATGGTGCCATCAGGAAAGAGGGTTTCCTATTACCTACATTTTGAGACGGCTTGTATATTTGAAGGTGCAAAATTAACCATAAGGCCGCGTTGTTTTAACGCCGAGTTCAGAAACTCAATCATAACCACACTCGTAAACAAACAGTGCCGGAGTTTGATTGACAGATGACGCCAGACGTAAAAAACAACAACTAAGAACTAAATGTAAAATACAGTATTGATCATTAACACAGCAGACACATCGTTTTTACATGAAAGAACCACGCCCTGCTTATTGGACTACATACAAAACTTTAATACTTTTTTCTAGGGGATGTGCAGTAATTATGAGCCGGGTTTTTATAATGACATGCCAAAATTGAAAGCCTCTCTCGGCTGCAAAATATTGCTTGCTCCCCCTCTCGCCTTGCCAAATAAATCATTGACCCTACTTTGCATATGCCAACATTTTAAGAACACAATTTGAAACCCTAAATGATCTATTTGATCATACGAGTATAGCGAGACGGACATTTTGGCCATTTTGAACGTGTTTCCTTAGCTCGCATAAATGTGTGCCAAAAATCGTTTCCCCCTTTTGACTTACCAACAAGTGCTTCCACCTGTTGGTTTGCAAAAACAATTCCCCAATTATTGCACAGCCCCTAACCAAGGTTACATTCAAACAGGAATTATAAAATTTGGTCTTTATAGTCCATAAAATTGAGCACTTAAAATGAGAGGCTAGAATCTGGCGTATCCTGGATCCACGAATGGGTTTGATTCTGGAAGAAACAAGAAAAAGATGGATACAAAGGTTATTAGTGATTATTTTTTATGAAAATTAGATTAAATTAGATTTGCATAAATCGATTATGTTGAGAGCAGCGTGGAAACATTAATTAAGATCTTTAACTTTGCATGCTTACAACGATCTTGTCGATTGGACTAGATTTTTATGGCACAGATGTAGTGGATGACAATGACAAAAACCTCGAAGGCAGTTCTGATTAACATGATTAAGATAACGTTTGGCTGTTTTGTACCTGCATATCCTTGAGTACAAACGGAAAAGAGTGTCAGAGCACTGATATTGTATAATACTTTTACACTTTCACTGTGGTCACTAATATTGTTTGTATGCCTTTCATGTGGCTTCTCGTAGAACAAGAGAAAATTATTTTCCTGAACTATATACACATCAGATCAAATATAGTTACCACACTATATTTACTCGAAACACCAAACTATAATATCCTTTAAAATCTTGAAATTTTAATAACTTTGTGACATTATTATGGTTCACTGGCCGGTAAGAGACGTTATTATCCCTACTATGGCAAACATTATTCATATTGTTTTTCACATGAACTTAAGTTTGGTAATTACCCTTGAGGATTATGTGATACATGCTTGACATGATTGCATCTGTACTGAGCATCAACTGAAGCCAACCGTATAGACTCTTATTAAGGTTGACCCTTCGTGAAGCAATATTGACTAAAGGAAAGTAAAAAAGTTGATTTATTGATGCACACTTACACCTACACTGCGGATTGATGGATGGATTAGGTTTAAGCCTCTTAGTCCTCCATATTCATTTTATTTCCAGCGTGAGCAGTGATGCACGGACTATATTGGGGTTTCTTTTTTCGGGAGGGGGTGGCATGGGGACTAAGTGAATTTTAAGGCCGTGGTAAATATCAACAAAATCGCACGCAAAACTGGATCAAAAAGTGAATCTTCGTAATTTTGAGTTTTTATAGGGGGAAAAGAGGCGATAGTTCTGACTTGGGGTCATTTGGCTCCCCCATGCCCCCTCCCGTGGCACCGCCAATGAGAGAGGGGGAAATTAGATTAGACATATACATATCCTTGCGGTACGCCATCGGGCAATAAGGGGGTTATCCACGTTTATTGGTCCTCTAGAAAATTCATCCATTTTTGTATGGGGGCTAGCTTTGTGAAGCTCCCTGGGAAATGTAACTCCTAGCATCAATCGTGTCTTTTAAAATAATATTAGCATGATTAGCGTTTCCTTTTTTTAAATACCACAACTAGTCGTTGACCTGTTTAAATTCACCTTAAACCAATAACCAACATTAATCAGAGGGAGACCAATGATATCACATTTTGAAATACTAGTAATGGGAGTAATTCATTTGTGTACGGTAACACTATAGTCGTGTGTGGGATGTTCCTTTCATTAAGCGTGACATATCCAGTGATACAATTCACCACTCAGCGTGTCAGGTGAGGGCAGGAAAATTACTCTGGTTTACAAATGTGTCAGTACGTAATCCTGTAGTTGTATTAAGGTGGTACTACACCCGCTTATAAATTTTGTGACTAATTTTGTCTCAAACAATAACTACACACTGGTAACAAAGGTTACATTATAGGGGCAAGGAATCCAATTACTTCACTGAAATTCAGTTATTAAAGACAAGTGGTTCATTATATTTGTTAAGAAATCAGGTACATTCTAGCGGTACCTCTTTTCTTATCATAAATAACATACCGCTTTTCTAGTGTCACTGAAATTCCAGTGTAGAAACTGGATTCCTTGCCTCTATAAAGCAAACTTTTGTCACCAGTGTGTTATTATTTTTTGAGGAAAATAGTCACAAATTTATCAAGGGGTGTAGTACCACCTTAAGGCGTATAGAAGATAAGGGGTAGGCAGGGACGCCGACGTGATTATCATGAAACCACTAGGCCAATGCAGTTAAGGGGCTACACCCCTGCCCAATTTTGTGCCCATTTTTGCATTTTTCTCAAAAATTATAGCGCATTGGGGACAAGTAAGATATGTATATTATAGGGGCAAGGACTACAACTACCGCACTGGAAATTTTATTTCAGCCCTGACAACAGTTGTGGAGTTACAGTCAAAAATGAGGGAAAACCAATATTTGATCAATAAATATATAACTACTTGATTTGAGTTGCTGAATTTTCAGTAGAGTAGTTGTAGTCCTTGCCCCTATAATATACATATCTTACTTGTCACCAATGTGCTATAATTTTAGAGAAAAATGCAAAAATAGGCACAAAATTGGACAGGGGTGTAGTACCCCCTTAAGATTTAACCCTAATTGAACAAAAAGGTTTGTTGCTATCGCCGCAAACGCTCAAAACAAACCACCAAACGACTCTATGTAACCCGGTTATCCTCTGCGCCCATTATACCGAAATCAATTTGACACTACTATCTTACGCGGGGTTAGGATAGGGCGTTAGGCCGTCTAGCTTGGAGGGTATTGAGGCCCGTATTTTCGTCCATTTGTGCAAGATATTTTAGTATTATAGCCTGAAATCCCCTATGTATTATGTCAATAGTAGTTTTGATTTTAATGTGATGGCGTCTAAATAAAAAGTGAAAGTATTTGGTCAGTATCAATTTTACATGTTTGAACGAAGTGTATACTGCCATATAATTCCTTTGAAAATGGTTTGGATTCATAGACAGTCCTTTGTTGTGGTTATTGTAATCTTGTATGTCATATTGGCCTCTTCCAGAAAGTAAGTGCACACCATTATGCAGGGCTCGGAAATCCATGTTGCTTTTTATCCACTTATCTACCTCCAAATTTAGGATAGGAGGCACTAGAAAATGCCTACCACTTACAGTTTTACCTCGAAACAGCTTTTGCATATTTTGAAGATATTTTGCCATATGCACAAGATGTACGGGTGTTGTATTAAACCAAGCACGCGTTGAAGATCATGTTGCAGATCATTTATAAGATAAATTCAAATACTAATTCAAAGCACATATCCTTAGACATCATATCAGTACACACCCACTCATTTAAACTAAATAAATGAAGATCGTAAAGAGATTTCTCCCCGTTTTATTGAAAATCAGTGTCGGTTAAAGTAATTACGGTAGTTTTTGCAAGTCGGCTAAGATGGTCGAGGAGGCAGCAAATTGGCGAGGTTCAATATGAAGAAAACTATTGCGAAATAGGTGACTTCTCCGCTAATATTGCACATTGCCAAAAATGGATAACTATACTATAAGGGACGGCTTCAAAACTCGACCGCCGGTTGAACTGCGATTTATGGCGGTTGAACCGCGTTCTATTGTTAAGAACAATACAAACCGACTCCAACCGGATGAAACCGGCAAACAAGCGGCGGTTTAGTTTTGAAGCCGTCCCTAAGTAAATAAACACCATAATTTGGAATATGCATTTGATCAGGACACAAAAAACGTTGTCTGAGCGATTTTGATGAAGAGTTTGCTATTAAAACATTAACTATTTGCAGCGTCGTCCATAGTTTAGCTGACAATAGATATTGTTATTGCCACTCAAGGATAATGTATAGCTTTAATACTGTATACTCTATAAAAACATTACAATACTGCGCACAAAAAGTATCAGAACTCTAAAAAAGAAAAGCAATTTCTTAAAAACACTAAATCCAGGTAGATGGATCATTTTGTTACTTGCTACCTTTTTAGGCGTGATGAGACTTCAGTCAACTAAGCGCATTTGAATGTCAAAAGGTACAGTTTCAAAAGTTCTAAATTTGGATATTTCCTCCTTCAAGGCGGTTACTGCTGCCTATTGTTACGGGTTCAATCCAACATGACAGATCAATTAATTTAGATTTAGTGTCTTTGAGAAATAGCATTTGTTTTAGGTGTTTGGATACTTTTTGTGTGCACAGTATATAACTGCTAATACACATACTATTCAGCTGATAATAAATATTGTTCTCACTGGCACTCAACGCCAGTGAACATGGAGACCCCAGGAAAACGGATTCCAGTATTTTGATAACAAACGCTTCAACTTAATCTCTATAAAACAATTTCTTTTGAATATCTATACTATAATTAAAGACAGAGATAAAAAGAATTTATCGCGTCTGCCGTCATCTGTCAATCAAATTCGAGCACGGTTTGTTTACAAGTGTCGTGATGATGACTTGCTGAACGCGGATTTATAACCGGGCGCCTTATTGTTAATTTTGCACCTTTCGACATGCAAACCATCTCAAAAGTTAGGTCTTTATAGTAGGAAACTTTCTTTGGCGAAGGCACCATGTCAACAATGCCTAGAAAAGCTGCTTTTGCCTTGTAAGAAAAAGTACGTATTTTTCGCCATTTGCTGCTATTCCTTTTCTCCGATCAGCACCAGATAAATCGGTCTTCCTTTTACGCGTTGATTAACCTGTGTAAACCAATCAAGGATCGTCATTGACAGTGACATCAGACGCGATAAATTCTTTTTATCTCTGTCTTTAATTATAAGAAGGTATTATATCAGTCTTTATTTGATACTTACTACAAAATCTGTATCGCTTATGGTCATATTTCTTGTATTTTTTGTCACATTTCCTGCATTTTTTGCCGGTTAAGATGTCTATACATGCTGAAAAATAATAAGAAAGAAACAAAGGTATATATCAAATTAACGGCAAGTTAATGGATATTTTGTGATTGCATCGTATTAGGGTATAGTTCAATAGATATCAACGGAACAAGCTTATTTCCAAAATTTCAGTTGATTCGGACATTGAGTTTCAGAGTTAAACTTTGACCAGCTCGTAATCGGCGGGAATTTCACCAATACGCCGACAAGTAGACCCACGCTTAGAGTTATATAGTAGAACTGTCTGGTCAATATTGCGCGTGTTAAATAAAATAGACAACGTATAGGACTTCAATCAATAATGGGTGATGCTTCTGGCGAAATGTCACAAGGCAATTCTCAAAAAACAAAAATTGATATTAATCCGCGATGTTATAAGGCCCGCCCATTACGAGTTGATTACACTTTATATATAATTCCATGTAATAGCCTATTACAGCGCTTCATACATGTATGCTACTGTGTTGTAATTTCGGGCAGTTGACAGCCCGAAAATACAGATCGGACAATGTATATTTCAAACGACCACGATGCAGTTTTGTCTGCAGTAGAATTCACCACGACCATTAAAAGCTATTAAACCAAGATAACACTCATTGAAAACAGCTCAACTATGTTAAATCAGATCTTCTCTGGATAAATCCACACTACACATGTTTCTGTTTTACCTCTGCGATATTGCAATGAGCTGGTATTATAGTTTTAGTTGGGTGAACGATTATAAAGCAAACGCAAGGTAACAATACTGTGTAGACCTTTGTTTCCGAAATGAGACAATAGTCTGCATATTGTTAACCAGCATTCTTGAAAATGAGAAACATAATGGTTGTAGACTTAACACGGTTTGGAAATAATTTCTTCATTTTTTGGTGTTATCTGTCGTTTACATATCCTTCCTAAACCACCAAAATGAAAATATATTTACAAACACCTAAATTAGCTAAAAATTTAGGACAAGTTACAAAACTATATTTTCTAGAATTTCAGAGAGTACTTTAAATATTGGCTGGTTATTTTACACACAGTGACGTTAATTAGGCAATGCCCTAATACCTATAACATACACTAAAACACCAAAGTGCGAAAATTTCCAAACACCTAAATTAGCTACAAATTTAGGACCTGTTACAAAACTATATTTTCTAGAATTTCAGAGAGTACTTTAAATATTGGCCGGTTATTTTTCACACAGTGACGTTAACTAGGCAATGCCCATATATCTATAACATACACTGTTTGTAGAGGTCACGTGTCAATGGTGACTGTTAGAGTACTGTGCATTTATGTATAGGAAAATGAACAGTAACTGCAGTATGCAAAATCTGCAAGAAAAGGTTTTAACACAATTATGGCATATAGTAGTTTCTGATGGTACAAAAACCTCAACACTTTGAATTAATTTGGGATGAGGCTTTGGGTCCCGACGTGCACGAAGTATTCCTGTAATAGAATATGATCCATATTTTGTGTAAACCCTACATACACATTTGTCACGTTTATCATGAGGGGATGATATCATTTTGACATTCACATGAATCAAAGCTGATGAAAATATTATCGGATCCATTAAAGCCATATTACAACATTTGCTGAGGAGGACGCCCTCACTGAATTTTTTTAATTCATTTTTTTACACGATTAAATTGTATTTTATTAAACCAATATACCCTGCAAAAATCAAGACTCTAGGTGCTGTAGTTTTGTCAAAATCAGAGATTTTAAATAAAAGGCTGATTCAGCCATTTATTATTACGATGGAATCATTAGTCGAACGCATACACGATGTTCATAACACACAGTATGTACGCGGCGTGGGCGACGGTGATATACACAACAAAGGATCGTACCACAACATGACCGAAGGAGTGGTATGTATTGGCGACACGTGCGCTGGTAGTAAATTCCAATTTTCTTTGCTTTGCCGTAGTTGTTCGGCTCAAAAATAAAAGGGATATATCTGACAGTAAAAGCTAACATTTTATGGCAAAGAAATGCTAATCTATTTTGTTTGAAAATGTTATAATATTGCTTTAATTTGTACAATGCAATGTTCTGTCAAAATGACCATGTTGTTGCAACTTTCATTTGTGCGATCAATCATGATTGTACCACCTCATGAAGTCAACATATTAAAAGACAATTTACAACAAAATCAGTCGACCACTAAATATGTGAATGTGCCTTCAAGATATAGAGGGAAAATGGTCTTCCATTAACTAGTTTGAATCCTGGGGCTAGAACATAATAACATGGCCCAGGTAAGCTATTGGAATTTGTAATCAACCGTTGGAATTTCAATGCTCGCATACCCCTGTCAATAGCCTGAAATATGAAATAGTTAAGAGAATGACGGCTTCTATATACCATAATTTCATTTGCCTTGTTAAAAAGTATTAGAAGAAAAAATGTTTTGTACAAACAATCTTTAAAAAAACCCACAGAAAACAATATTGAAAAATATAAAAAGTATAGAAATAAGCTAAAGTCTCTTTTGCGGTTGGCTAAGCAAAACTATTATTGTGAGAGAAATAATACCAAAAATACTTGGAAAGTCCTAAATTCAATTATTCGTAATAATACCAGTAAATGTTCTGAAAAGTTTGTATCAAAAAATAGTTCCTATACATGCCCATCAGCGATTGCAACTGAATTTAATAAATATTTTGCAAATATAGGTCCTTCTTTAGCATCTACTATTAAGCAATCAGGAAATGATTATTCATCATATCTAAAGGAGGCAAATGATAAGACCTGTTTATTTAAACCTACTAATGAAGATGAAATTGTAAAAATTATCACCAAACTTGGAAGTGGTAAAAGTCCTGGTTATGATGGTATGAAATCTGATTTAGTAAAGCAAGTTGCAAATGAAATAGCCTATCCGCTCATGCTTATTTTCAACCAATTAATTTATTCAGGAGTTGTACCCGATGTATTAACGATCGCAAAAGTTGTGCCAATATATAAAAAAGATAATCCCGAAGTTTTTGGTAACTATAGACCTGTATCGGTTTTACCATGCCTGTCAAAAATTCTTGAGCGCATAATATACAATAGGTCATATGACTTCTTACAAAAATATAATATTTTGTATAAAAAACAATATGGTTTCAGAACTAATCATACAACATATATGGCGGTTTTGGATTTTTTTAATGATGTTACTAAGGCAAGTGATGAAGGCATGAAGACCTTAGGTATCTTCATGGATTTATCAAAAGCCTTTGACACTATTGATCATAATATTTTATTGAATAAATTGTATCACTATGGTTTTAGGGGAGTATCTCATGACTGGTTTCGAAATTATCTTTCTAATAGAAAACAATATGTTTTATATAACTCCTGCAAATCTCCTCATGAAATCGTTTCTTGTGGTGTTCCGCAAGGATCAATACTAGGTCCTCTTTTATTCATTCTGTATATGAATGACATCAGCAACACATCACAGATCTTAAATACAATTTTGTTTGCAGATGATACCACAGTTTTTTATTCTCACAAAGATGTGTCTGTATTATGTAAACGTGTAAACACAGAAATTCAAGAGGTTTCAAATTGGTTCAAAGCAAATAAATTGTCATTAAATGCAAAGAAAACAAATTTAATGTATCTTGGTACACGTGCACAGACTAGTAGTGTAATAAATAACAAAGAATTTGATATCATCTTGGATGGGTGTAAATTAAGTCGAGTTAGTGAAGCAAAATTTCTGGGAATTACTATAGATGAAAATTTGACTTGGAAAAAACATGTTCAAAATATTTGTAAAATATGTACCAGAAATATTGGTGTACTAAACAAAGTTAAATTATTCCTGCCAAGAGACGCCATGTATAAATTATATTGTACTCTAATATTACCTTATCTTAATTATGGTTTATTATTGTGGGGAAATGCAAATAGAGAACACATGAATAAAATGTACCGCCTCCAAAAACGTGCCATAAGAGTAATCTCCAATAGTGAGTATCTTAGTCACACTGAACCAATTTTCAAAATGTTTAAAGTATTAAATATCTTTGATATGTTCACTAAGGAAGTTGCTATATTTATGTTTAAGTATAATAACAAAATGTTACCTAGATCTTTTGAAAAGTTCTTCCAGACTCATAAAGAAAATCATAACTATAATACACGTAATAGGAATGATTATAAAATACCTATCCACAAAATCAACAGTATCTTAACGGTTGGTCCAAAAGTTTGGAATACATTGCCAAAAAATGTTAAAATGTCAGCAACCTTAGGTCATTTTAAGTCAAACTTGAAATCTGTTTTTGATATTTACAAGTAGAATTATGTTTATTCATTGATATGGTAACATTTGGTTAATACTTCTGAATTTGATATGTATAATATTTATTATATTTAATTTTATGTGTATACCTTTTTATTACATGCCTATGACATTGTGGTAGGGTGTGCGGGTGTGAGTGTGAGGTGAGCAATCAAGTGTATTTTTTTCCCTTCAGGTTTTGGTATATTGTATTTTTTTTTCATTTTGTGTATCTGTGTTTATATATTTATGCCCTTCTTTTAAGTGTTTCAGGGGGCACAACATTTTACAGGCTTCTGCTTCTAGTTGTGTCTCCTCCATCGTGTTTTATCATGTTTTGTTATTTGTATGTTTTAATTTTGATGGAAATAAATTTGATTGATTGATTGAAATAGATTCGTCTCAAGCTTTGTTATATTAGCAAAGGAGTTCGCGTCTGACTACACTATATTACTATAGACATAATGGGAGAAATATTTCCATGTACAATGTTGATATATAATTGGATTGATTGACCCTATATTTATTGGTAGAGCTAGGAGTTTTGAAATATTGGACGGACATAGTCGAGTCCAATATTTTAAAACTCATAGCGAGACCAATAAATAGTGGGCGTAAAACATTCAATTTTATCATTATTATGTTTTGGATCCAATATTTTTACACACTTGGATATATCAAAACATAATAATGCATATTATTGGATACAGATCAATAGTCCGATTGGTTCCAATAGAAAAATTATAAACCCTAATCCTTACCCTATCCCTAAATTTAACACTAACCCTTAATCTAAGCCCTAATCTTAACCCTAATCATAAATCTTAAAAACAACCCAAATCCTAACATGACCCTAACACTTAACATGACCATAATATAACCCTAACCTTAACCCTAACCCTAATCCTGACCTAAAATGCAATAAACCCAAACATTAACCATTCTCGGACTAATGACCCTTTGGATTAATGGGTTGTTCATATATCAATCAACCCCAATTCATTTATTATTTTTTTAAATTTTTCCAACCCGTCCGTCTGCCACAATTGCTTCATCTCTTGGATATTTATTACTGACCTCTAGCTTGATTATGCCACCACTGAAGTCTTTTTAAGGTGTTATCTCTAAATTTATATCGCCACTCTCTATAAAACATTCAAATGGTCACCAAAATGTATTCAATTAACATGATATTTCCCACGATAATTTTAACATTTTAAAACTAGGGCGGGTTGTGTGCCCTTTGGGTATTATGAATCTTAATGTAACTTTTTCTTTAAAGAGCAGTACCTGGATTAAGGTCTTAGGTCCAGCATTATATGCGCCAAATATCGTTAGTAAGATAATTGCATAAATTGTTATGCCATGTGGAATAACTGTTGACGGTCAGTTGATGAAATAACTCAAGGGCATACTTGTTGAATATTCGCCTTTCAGGTGCTTTTCTGTACTCCTGGCTAATAGCTGGATGATAAAAATGCTTCAAAAATAATTGATTAACCCACATTTGTATTTTTAAATACCAACATTATTTCACTGAATCCTACTTCAGCCAGCCATAAGTACAAAGTTACCGTGTCTAACATTTGTAACTATTTATGCCTATTATGTTGCTATTAGAAGAGAAATTCGATTGGTCACTTGGTTTAAAAATACAAATCTAGCAAATTGTTTGTCCCACTTCAGCAATAGTAATAGCAATATAAAGTATAATCATTTAAAATGATATACTTTGTAGACACAAACTGCTTCAGAAATTTGAAAAAAGGAGTAAAATGTGAGAAAATCAGTGGAATTCAAAGTCGCGTTTACTTAATATCAAATCTTCAGAATTCTGACGCATTAGTGGATAAACAGTTCTAGCTAATATGCCTAGGAGGAAGGGTCAAATGATTGCTTGCAATTTAAGCACTTTCAATCCTGTTCCAAGCGTCAACATATTTTCCGCCGCAACCCGGCTATTACAACAGCAACTCCAGCAACAATTAAAACGACAACAACAGCAGCAGCAGCAGTAGCAACAACCACACTAATGAAGTTTAATAATTATTTAGAGAATAAAAGATAGGATTTTGTCTTTTGCCTATCCAATATCGTATCATATTCTCATTCTTATACAGTTTTAATGTAATTTTTGTGAGAAAAACTGTCTTTTTTAGAAAAAAATAAAGTTAATTTTGTGAGGACATCCCCGTTGTTTTAAATGAACGAAACCATCACGAACATCTAAGCCGCCGAATCGCGTTTTAGTTCTCGCACGTGTATCACGCGAACGTATTATCGCGCGATCATTGAGGAGCAACAAGCGTGGCGTCGCGCGCCCTGACTAATATCACTATATCAACTATTGTGAGATATTATATACCAGAAAACCAATCAAATTACGTGAATTCTTTACAAGACGCACCCATTGAATAAGAATATCCTTTATTTGGCATTTAGAATTTACCACTGTCCTTTGTCACCAAGTAACATCAGAATTAGTAAACGAAATGAGGTCTTTATCAGACTTATAGAGAAAGATATCTAGACAAGCTTAATACCAAGTTGATGCTGGGCGTGAACAACAGAAGACACGAATTTAATTGCTGATATTAAACAGATGCATGTAATAAGTAAGTGCAGACACAAAATAAGTAAAATTGGATTCACAAATGCAAATTTCTAGGCCAGTCATATTAGTAAATGACTGAAAAACCCACAAGGACCAACAGTAGTTAAATAGAAAACACAAGAAAAGAAATGAAACCGATTATGCCCAGTACAGAATAACTGGAACAAATAATCAGAAATGACGTTTGCAAAATATGTACTGTTGCCATATGGGAAAAAAAAATGCTATAAAACACATTCAAGAAATTGAATTAGTCAATTAGGCTAATTAGTTTTTCTAAGTTGATTTTTTTTTCTACTTTTCAATTTTGTGGGAGGCTTTTATACTAATTAGTCTGTGTGCGTTTGCCTTGAAAATCCGATGCCTGAAAATTGCACTTTATGTATAGTAGATAATTTCCCTAAAAACATAAATGAAACTAAATAAGTAGATTTCTAGACCAAGCACACTTTGCGACCGACATCAAATAGCTGGAATCGGATATAAATCGTGTCAGTGAATCATGAAATGGATTGGTTCAGGTCATCTGTATTTTGGTGCTGAAACTCAATCACACTTAATCAAGTATACATTGTAATAAGCAGGTAAACAATTGACAAACTTCTCAACACAAAATTAAAAACAACAACAACAAAACAACAAACGGCGTCATATGTTTTCTCATAATTTCATACTGAATAAAATACTCCCATTGCTTTATACTGCTTCAAAATCATAATCATATCAAAATTGTTGGAATTGTACACCTTAGAACTAAATCAAATATGGTGAATGTTTTTATTTTTACACTAAACATTCACTTTTTAAAGTTTGACACTTTCACTATTTGGGAGACTTTTTTTACTCTTCTGGTAAATAGTAAAATTAAGTTTGATTGGACTTCTGTTACAATGACTATGTTTCCAAATGAAGGTTTCCCCTTAAATATTCAGGGAAAGTACTACTAACTGAACAAGTACAGGTTGTTTGAACAAATTATTATATCTCGAGTCTGAACACCAAGTTACCACTACTGTGACGTTATTCACAAGCGATTGTGAGGGTTAATAAATGCAATGCTGTTTGGTTAACATATCCTTCGAACCCGTCATTGTGCACCTTTTTTCTAATAAATGTATTACACTGTAAAAAATATCTTACTCAACACTGAGTAAAAAGGGCATAGCTCAACAGTTGAGTAAAAATTACTCAACATGGAGGTCATAATAGGTCACAACTCAACTGTTGAGTAAAAAATTATTCAACATTGAGTAGTGTTTTACTCATTTGTTGAGTTCTGACCTATATGAGCTCAATGCATGAGTAATTTTTTACTAAACTGTTGAGATGTGACCTTTTACCCAGTGTTGAGTAAAATATTTTACAGTGTACCGCTAAATTGTGTCAAAGATGGTTGTGATGATGATGATGATGATAATGATGATGACCGATACTATAAATCACCTGCTCTCAATAACGCGATTAAATTGTGTGTCGTAAGTTAAATATCATATGATAGGGTTCTCATGCGAGATGACCCATTTATCATCAGTATCTATAACCAATGTATTTAGCCATCCCATTGAGCTTTCAATCACATTAGGTAATAGCTTTGATGTTGCAAGGGACGAAACTGATATATGTGACGCAATCAAGCAAAATCAGTCGGAACTCGGAAATATTAAATTTTCAGTTTCTTATAGGTTAGTAAAACGCATTTACAAAGCTGGATTTTGCAGAAAACCCTATTGAAATTGAACAACCAGTTCCAAAGATATGAGCAATTAAAGAGTTTCTAAAACAGTCGGAAGCCAAAGGAAATGTTTTCTTTGTTTGGCTATATCTCAAAATCAATATTTCCGAGTTCCGACTGATTGTGCTTGATCGCATCACAATTATGATGTTCTTAAGCGATTGAAATCTAGTTATCTTTGCTTGACTGACGCTTGACTTAAGGCGGGTAGAAATGAAGCATGAACTATATTGCACTCAAAGATTGAGACAAAAAAAGCAGACATACAAGAGGAGTGGTATGGGCTCTATAAAGGCGATCAGAAGGTTTAATATAAATGGTCTAGATGCATGTGGCGAGCGCAGCGAGCAGGAAAATTTGCATATTTAAGGGCTGGGGTATGAACGTTTGGACAATATTTATTGTGGGACATTAGAGCACATCAGACATATCGAATTGCATTCTGAATACGAAGAATGTCATTCTGATATCAAATATGGCAAATCATTAAAAATTGATATTTTTGATATTTAACAGTACTTGAAGTAAACTTTAAAATCTGATGATTTATACTTAAAGTGTATGTAGGTGGGATGAAAAGCCGACGATCAATTGAAAATTTTGACCTTTCGTATTGAAGATATGGATTTTTTCCAAAACACCAAAAAAAATTAGGTCTTTTGGGAAAAAAATCCATATCTTCAATATGAAAGGTCAAAATTTTCAATTGACCGTCGGCTTTTCCTCCCTGCTACATACACTTTAAGAATATGTCATTAGATTTATTTAATTTACTTCGAGTACTGTTATATATCAAACATTTGAAAAATATCAAATTTTTATAATTTGTCATAAAAGTTGTATTATATTGTGATTTTCAAAAAATGAAAATTATTTGATATCAGAAACACATGCTTCGTATTCAGAATGCAATTCGATAGGTCTGAGGTGCTCTCATGTCCCACAAAAAATACTGTCGAAACGCAATAAACGCTCATTTTAGATCCCTTAAGTGTTTCCGTACTATTTTCCAAAGCCATTTTAGAGTGTTTTATTGAAAAGGTGCCCCATGAATGTGTGCTAAAAATCGCTTGCCCCCTTCTCGGCTTGCCAAAAATTGCTTTCCCCCCCTTTCGGCTCGCCAATTTTTTTTTACCCTCCCACCAGGGCTCATGATCATTGCACAGCCCCTAACTTGTCGTAAATCGTGTCTGTGAAAAAACATTAAAAAACGATACTTTTAGGTATTGTTCTGAACTGGTATTCCTTCCACATGCTATGTTCAGGTAGCTAAACGGAATAGAGGCTAGCAAACACGCTCCCAGCAAACACAAAACGTTTTTAAAGCGCAACAGGTTATATTTTGGATATTTGGTTCAGGTAAAAATGTTTTAATAACATTAAATGTCTGGTTGTTTAAAGGTCAAGAAAACGTGTTATATGGTTTTGTATGAAAAAAACACTACCACAATTATTTTTAAAATGTTTTTAAAATGTTATTTTAAAATATTTTAGCAAAATTATTTTGCCAAATATTTTGTCAAGACTTTAATAACTTTTATCTTAGAATATTTGCAGTAAGTTGCCACAAAACATTTTTGAATGTTATGAAAACGTTATATTACCCTTTATATATTTAAACGTTTTCTGGCAAACATTTTTAATCTTTTGCGAATGACTTCGAAAATGTTTTGTGTTTGCTGGAGCTATGCTTTATAAGAGCATTACACAGGTTATATGGCAGGGGTTGGATATATCTCAAGCTATTCGCAATAGAGCTTGCATGTCAAGAATATCCGCCGGTAACAATCAACATTATGACTGTATTCCAGAGACCTGAATAACCAACATTCAATGTTTTTTACACGTGTATTCTTCAAGTGGTATCAACTGTATTGGATATTTACAACCATAAAACATACATCTTACGGCAAAGCTAATTATCGTAGCCAAGAAGTGTCATTGTATAGTGATCCATCATCACTTTATATAATATCATGAAGACATCGTGTATGGTAAACCCCATCAATCAATCGGTTCCACGGTGTTTAAATTTGTACTCAATGTTCATTGCAATAGGGAAACCACCCAAAGTGACATCTTGTGTGTGCATCATATATGACGCTGTACTTCCCCCATATTCCTTGCACTACTTGCGCCGCATTTAGATAGATTTAGCAAAACGTACAAACATCCTAATTTTCCCGTATGTGATTTGTAGGTCACTAAGTGGTATTTTATCAGAAACAAAAGTCAACCCCGATTTATAAAACACCTGCAGGATATACTCACGATGTAGCTTTTAAACAGCAACAGTTAGATTCAGGTTGTTGCTTTTGAGCTTCTGACACTTAGGGTTAGTGAATAGCACAGAGGGTGAAAGTGGAATAGTTATGAAGCAATTGCGACAGCTTCCTACGGCTACGGTAGCAGATTGAAGGATTTAACATTAAGGCAAGTGAGATAACAGGAGCTATATCATTTTCTAAAGTTAGATATTTAACTCAACACGTGCAGTACATTTCTTAATTTATAGATAAATATTAATACGACCTTAAGAAATGGGTCAATGAAGCCAATATATTTGAATTTATATTTCCACATATCTTGCGGTTTTTTTTAAATTTAAGAGCAATACTATAATAAAACGAAAGTTTTGGGTTCCTTCGAGAAAATTCGTGCACATTGGGAAGAAATTACATCCACTATATCAAACCTTGGGATATCCTTTATAGAACCCATACAATTACA
The DNA here is from genome assembly GCF_039555335.1 of Amphiura filiformis. Lineage (NCBI taxonomy): Eukaryota > Metazoa > Echinodermata > Ophiuroidea > Amphilepidida > Amphiuridae > Amphiura > Amphiura filiformis. Next base: position 53,241,342 of record NC_092641.1, on the reverse strand, counting down.
ATCATCTTGTGCGTCAGCTTTATTTGTCTTAGTATTTGAGTCCAAAGACACGGCTAGGTCAGTCTCGATATTCTCCAAGTCCAACCTGCCTGAAGTGGTACTGTTGCCCGACCGCGTGTGCTTTTTAACAGATTGTTTCGGACTGTTAAATTTAAAAGTTAAATATGAGTATAATGATCACTGGGGTAGCATATAAATGAAATAAAGTCAATTATAATAGAAAAGTAATTACAACCATGGTGTTCTAATTAACCCTAACGTCTTAGGAGTGGTTTGGTGAGAAGCACTTCGTAGGTTGTGGCCTTTTAGTTTAATGGCACGTTAGAGTTCACAGGTTGTGAGAGCCTGCATTCACTGACTACCAGGCAGTGATCATTTTTAGTTATTTTGGCGTTCCCTAGCCAATGGCGTTCCCTAGCCTAAGAAAAAATATGAAAGCTAATTCGTATTACATTTGTTTGCGACCGGGTTTGTGACATGCAATTATTGTTATTAGTGATAAATGAGCAGAACCTTTGTTTCATGAGCAACAATATACAATCCACCTTAATGGTTGTAATTCTGTCAGATTTCAGATAATCGTACCCATAAGGGGGCAAGCTGGGTCACTCTAAATGGGAAATTTTAGACATTGTTTTGTATTGTATCTTGTAAAGTAATAATGATACATAAGTACATAAAAGTATACATTTTCAGAAAGAAATTAATGTAAGAAATCCAATTAGAATGGCAGAAATTGTGAGAAAAAATTGAATTTCCATGCCAATTTTTGTCCACCACAGCAACTTACCCTAAATTTCCAAATCAATGAAAATTGATAATTTATGTTATGAATTTTTGAATCAGGACCTTACACTATTTTCAAAATCAAAAGTAAACTTTTGAGCCTTTTTTGACCCATATTTTTAAAACAAAGAAAAAATTCTAAAATTTAATTAGAGAAATGTGTCTTCTGACATCAAAATCATTATTTTGGTGCAAAATAATCAATTAACACGGGGAACCATGTTGTGTTGTAAATACAATCAGAAATTAAAGCCATATTATAACATTTGCTGAGGAGGACGCCCTCACTGATTTTTTAAAATTAATTTTTTACACGATTATATTGTACTTTATTAAACCAATATACCCTGCAAAAATCAAGACTCTAGGTGCTGTAGTTTTGTCAAAATCCGAGATTTTGAATAAAACGATGGAAGCGGCGTTTTATTATTACGATGGAATTATTAGTCCAACGCATACACGATGTTCATAACACACAGTACGTACACGGCGTGCGGGACGGTGATCTACACAACAAAGGGTCGTACCATAACATGACCGAAGGAGTGGTACGTATTGGCGACATAATGCGCTTGTAGTAAATTCCAATGTTCTTTGCTTTGCCGTAGTTGTTCGGCTCAAAAATAAAAGGGGATATATCTGACAGTAAAAACTAACATTTTATGGCAAAAAAATGCTAATCTATTTTGTATGAAAACGTTATAATATGGCTTTAAAGTGGGTGCGTAATATCAGTATATAATTAGTACTGACTTGAGTTTGTTCGTATCTTTCTTCTTAAATTAATTTTTAATCAGTTGATATCCTAGTGAGCTCATTCATCCGTCATTATAGAACAGCTGTAGAATAGATCTAAGAGGAGAGTAAAGTAAAGAGGGTTCCTGGTAACCTGATGAAGACGTACACTAGTGTAAGCAAGCGCTAAATGCTGTATATTATCAATGTTAGGTCATTTATCTACAAAGGCGTAGATCCGGAGGGGGGGGGGTTCGCGCTCATTTGTACTATAAGCTTATTCTGAGCTAAAAGGTGCTAGATGCACTATACTTCAAGAAATTTTTTCCAACCCCATCCTCCAATGTCAAAAAGAAATCTACGCCACTGTTATCTACTGATGAGCGTATGGTGGCTATTATTTGAAGACGGAGTTTGAATTATTATGTTCCTTGTAGTATATCTATGAATATTCTCAATCATCCAGGTAGTTTAATAAAGTTAGACTAGTTTATAAATCTTGTAGTAGTTTCAAACAATAGAGTGGTTACTGACATGTATTTAGAGTATTGAGGCAATCCTGTGTGTAATTTAGGTTAATTTTGATGGACATGATTTTAAGATATGACCTTGTGAAAAATTATAAGTTTCTTTTCTGGCTTAGTGTAGTTTTAAATCCAACATAAAAGATTGAAAGCGTTGTTTCTTACAATATTGTGCGATTTAAAACACCATTTATAAGGTAAAGCGAATAGAAAGGGAAGCACTTTTTAGTCTTCTAATGTAATCTCACTGCATTCCATCATATCATTGTTTACTGCTTTACAATGTAATCTGTTCAGTGCGTCTGTTTTGTTCAATAACCCAATGATATGTAAATGTTAACTCATATTATTTTTTATCAGAGTGGAAATGCGTATAACACTTACGGTGTTTTGTAAATGAACAACAACAAAATCTATTGTACAACGTACATTCTAGATGAACTTGTGCGAGATAACAGCTTTACAATCATAATGCCATTTGTTAACACTCTTGAGTAGTTTGCTATTGAAAAAAGTACACATGCCTCACTGTCACTATTGTGTACACTTTTTTATCAAGAGATCTGTTATCTTCAATCTGTCCTCTTCAATGTGACCTATTTTCAAAATAACACAAACTAACCCGGGCCCCTGGTTGAAGGTGTATGAGGGTGAACCACGGTTTCGGGTTACCGTTTCAGTGATTTTGGTATATCGATTGTTGGGTTTTTAGTGAAGACAAATGTACTCAATTGGGTCCTCTTATAAAAGTAACATTGACAGCTTTGGGTGCTTTTTTCGAACAAAATGGTATATTGATGAGATGTAAAATCAGCAAAAAGTAGCTGGAGAAAATCAGCATCCAAACGTCAGCGTGGTACATCATCTTACAAATGGCAAGATAACAAGCAACTTGTAGTTTCTTATATGAAATAGACTAAAAGTAGATTTTTGCTATTGTATACACATGCTATTAGCAAGAGCTAATTTGGAACCCTTCCTTTCCTTTTCAGTGACCTAGTTTCAAAATAACACAAACAAACTAGTAAACCCTTTCCTCTTTTTAGACATTTCTCATGTAGTCCAACCAATTCATGTTTACCATTACTCACTGTTTTTGAATGGTATCCTCCCACAAAGCCATGCCATTGCTTTAATGCAAAGTGATATGGATTCAGCTGTGGATTGACAATGCCTCGCAATGCTTCTTTTGTACTTTTTCAATACTATTGATACGCATGTTGCTACAAAGATAATATAGCCTCACCTCAACATCTGAAGTAACCTTTGTTCAAGATCTCGCAAAAAATGTTGAACTAAAATTATTATCTCGTAGTGAATAAATAGAATGTGTATGTGTATTTTGAACGAAATACCATTTACTGGAAATATAAAGAAAAGTAGAGTGTGCGCTCATAAACTTAGTTTATCATTTGTATCGTCGTTTTCTGTAACTGTTTATACACGTTTAAGTTCAACACTTTACATCCTTTATTATTTCTGTACAGCTGAAAAATTGGGTCCGGTCAAATAGCCTCTGTGGCAGATTGTGGTCTTGTGACTTTAAATATAACGTCATGTGTATTGTTTAGTAACGCCTCTGCGGCAGACTGTGGTCTTGTGACTTTAAATATGACGTCATGTGAATTGATTAGTAACGTAAAAAAGATACTGTGATGTTGCTCTGCCACCCCCACCCCCAACTTAAGATTATCCGAAGTAGGGATTTTATTATGACGTCATTAAAGACTTTACATGATTTCATAATTAAAGGGATTAATCAGAATTTTGTTCGTAGATGGGAAGTAGTCACAGTACTACTATCTGCTGAAGACGCTCGTCGACCTAGCAAAAACGTTCAGTGTTGAGGTAAAAACTTTGATAAATTTGAAATGCCAGCGAACACCAGTATTAGAAGCACAAAGTGTACCCATTTAACCTTACTATTAGCATTTACCTGAATTCTAAAGCGACCCAATCCTTTGCGTGGTACATTATAGTATCGATCATTACTCTATTAAGAAAATTGGCGTACTTATTTTTCAATAATGAGCATTTTTGTAAAATGAATTGTGTACACCCTACGACACGGTAATAATATGAAGTGTCAAATGCTGTCCGGCAATTACAATATAATAATAATAAACAATGATAATGATAAAAATAATAAATATTGAAAAATAATTAATAAAATAATTTTAAATAAATTTTACAATTCTGCGCTACTTTTTTATGCACTTGTAAATACAAGGAATGGTTTCAATTGGTAGCTTTATTGATTATATTGCCACAGTGATATATTTAATATAAAATTATGGTATAACATGAGTGGTAACCGTAATAAAGACTGAATAATTTTTAAAGAACGACAAAACGACAAAGAAGTTTAATATTAACATGATTAAAGTACTTCACGTAATAAAATTTGCATTAGAACAAGATTTTTGACCGACTCGACCTCACTGAAATATCCATACCACGTAATAAACAAAATATCCGAAGTAATGAAATAAAAAATATTTGAAGTAATACAATTGTTGGAAAGAAGCTGTGTTCCTACGAGACTTTCATTAGAAGCAGATTAACTATAATGAAACACAGTATAAATTTTACAACTATATTGGAATTTACGCATCAGGAAACGCGATTTTTGGCCCTGTAGAGAAACTCGATGAAAGCGCGATGTGTCATAATTAATCAAAATTTGTGGTTATCATTTTACAGAATTTCTTGAAGGAGTTCACACAATGATTAACACAGATGTCATGGTCATGGGTACTGAAGCAAGAATTTTGACAGATTGTCAAAATTAATTACATAGTTGTTACTTCACCCACCTTAAACTTACGCAGCGGAACCGTTTATTTGTGACGTGGCACCACAATATACTATGTGATAACTTGAGTGTAAATAAGACACTTTTGAGATATTATGTAATATATTATACTCCCTACATAAATCTATTGCCACCTGTGCTAGAATTGTAAAGAGGATTAAGATACATATTTATTTAACCTTTGCCCTACGACACAGTTTTTGATGTGATTATTTTCTTAATGTCTTAATTTTCAATTCATGACCTTAAAAACATAATCAGCTTTCACAATAATAATACACATATATTTTCAGCTATTTTTAATAATATTTCCTTTTATTTATTACATTTTGCACTTTTCTGCCCTTTTGTGGTTTTGTTTCTTATGTTTGTGTACATATTGAGGGCGCCATTTACATCTGTTTTAAATTTGATTTAGCCCAATAATCATGATAATATGAGTTATTCCTTAATTTCATAATGAAAAGTAGTTTGAAATTTGTTTGTTATATGTTATGCACATATCAAATGCAACCCCGGCCCCTGGGGACCCGGGGATGGTCCGGGACTTGACATCATGTGACCCGGGATTTGACTCGAAATGTGTCCCGGGGGGAGCCGGGTGTTGGCCGGGACTGGTATAAGACTTGACGTCAGCCAAACCCCCGGGAAACTGGGCTGGGATTTACCCGGGGGAGGGCCGGGATTATGTCGTAACTTACCCGGGGTTTTCCAACCAGTAAAATGGGCCGTGAACATGGCTGTGGTTTGCAAGTAAGGATGCCCACATTTATGGGCCGGTGAATCCTATCACTTGGCCGTACTTGAGCCGTGGATGTATATTAATAATCCACTGAGTCGTCACATTAATGTTACTCATATATATAAATCCATTCCAAAAACAAAATCTTGGCTGTTGTTTCCATATTTTGCAGTAGGCTATGTATCTGCTATAAAGTTTAGCATGTTTAACCAGACCACACTGGCTTCTTGACATGCACGTGAAAACTGCTAATTGCTATATGCTTATTTATCTAAATGTATTGGTTTCTATTTTTTTACGTTAGTTTTTAACCACCAGCCGAGAGTAAAGTTTTAAATTGTTAGGCCTACACTCAAAAACAACACTGACCGTGATAATAAAAGAATCCATGATACTTTTGTGACATCTGCAATCGACTGCTACATGGCCATAATACTTAATAGAAGGCTATCCAGGTAGTGTACGAGTCATGTTCTTTATAAATTCTAGAGCTGTTTTTTTTCTTCTTTAAAAACCAATTATAGGTGTATGATATAAAAATTGAATTCAATGTCTTGTGTTAATATACAGATTTTCAAAACTGCATTATATTTTCATGTAGGAGGGTTTAACAATATCATTATTCCCAAATAGTTGAAAAGAATGTTTTGAATAATATCCGCCCATGGCAACCTCGTGAAACAAAATATTAATAACTAGTGCGCCAAAAGTTTGATAGATGGTCATTTGATTTTAAACAAGATACAAGGTAGGCCTATTTGGATGGGGTATGGGCCTTTACAGAATAGCCTCATTATAATTGAAGTTGCATTTTGGATTGACATCAAAAAAAATCATATATAGGCCTATAATATAATGTTTATGCAAAGATCGAACATTCGCCACTCCCGTATCCTGGACAGATATAAATGCAGTGATTTGTTACGTTCATATCTTTGATGTTTGTAAACATATAGACCTACATGTAGGCCCTATATCAATATGATATTCCTACAAGCATGCATATTGAAGACATACCTGCCGAATTTTGAGCCCGCATGACAAGATTGCCGCGATATTAAAACCATATTAAGATCCAGGCCTATATCCAATGCTCAGGGCCGGGAACTTGGACCGAGGAATACCGGGGTTTGCATCGGTTTGCATCGGATATTCGCCCGGGGGGGCCGGGGAGTGGCTGAGAGTGTTGCCCGGGTGGGTCCGGGACTGGCCAGGTGTTTATCCGGGACTTGAACTTTTAAACCCAAAATCCACGGCCCACGACCCGGCCATCCCCGGGTCCCCAGGGGCCGGGGTTGCATTTGATATGTGCATTACTCATTTTAATAATGTTTTAATGCCATTATACAAATGCTTACACTTTGTATAGATTTAAGATAAATAGCGCCATCAATGTTCAACTTTGCTTCAAAATGAATACAGTTCTACATGTCATCAAACGACCGTGACGAAGGATGGGTGGTGGTGAGGGCGCTTGTTCGCTTGTTCCAAACATCTAGAGATTTCGTCCGGCATATAAACGCTCATATTTACACCCAAATGGCTCAAGCTAATTGCAGATCCATCCTTTCGGTTCATTTTAGTGATAACCAATTTACACCCCACACCTTACAAGGGGTAAAACCATCAAACAGACCATCAAACATCGAGTGTAGATGGAGTTGTGGTTAAAATAACAGAACATCCGGGGAAAATCGAACGTTAGTGGGATTTTGCCGAAAGCTTTTTCCATTTGTACTTTTGTACATACAGAATGTCCCAAATTTGTTGCAGTTGGTGCATTGTGATCAATGCAATGTCACAATTTTGTATTAAAGTTTTCTGTTCCAGGATAGAGTAATTTTATCACCGTTTAAATTATTACGATCAAAACTTGACAAATTATGATTGTTCAGAGGTTTTTTGCCTCAATTTGAAAAATTGAACTAATACGTAGTGTTACTACTAGTCCTATGCAAATACTGATAACTATAAAGCAAAAGCGATCTAGAATTATTAAATAAGTAAATAGCAAAATATATGAAAGTTCTAATTATTATTTCCAGCTAGTGTTGTAATAAATATAAGTCAAAGTCAAAATTAACACATCCCACACAAAATAACACATAAACAAGCACACCAGCTAATAAGCTTCTTTTTTTTTCAATTCTTGTCTCCTATTGTGACCATCCATCACATATGGGCTGTATTGTTGACAGAGCTAGTTTTTGAGATATGTTCCATTGAAACAATAGAAAACAAAGGATTTCAAAACCCATTTATTGAATTGTTACTCCCTTGCAAACAGGCAATAGGGACACGTAATATATCGTTGTAAAGTTATTTTGTGGAAAACTTGCTTGTCTAATATTCTCAACAAGTGAATATGCCGATATTGCAACGGACTTGTGGTTGCTTTTTGTGAAGCTTATTTTGTGGAAAATTTGCTTGTCTAATATTCTCAACAAGTGAATATGCCGATATTGCAACACACTTCTGGTTACTTGTTGTGAAGCTTATTTTGTGGAAAATTTGCTTGTCTAATATTCTCAACAAGTGAATATGCCGATATTGCAACGGACTTGTGGTTGCTTGTTGTGAAGCTTATTTTGTGGAAGATTTGCTTGTCTAATATTCCTAACAAGTGAATATGCCGATATTGCAACGGACTTGTGGTTGCTTGTTGTGAAGCTTATTTTGTGGAAAATTTGCTTGTCTAATATTCTCAACAAAATGAATATGCCGATATTACAACCCACGTGTGGTGGATGGTAACTTATGCTCACTGGTATTTACAACTCAATTATTGCAATAGCTCACAAATGTTTTATTTTATGTCCGTGAAAAGTCGTATGATTCGCTGGAGAAAACGACAAAAAATATCATAATTTAATTGAATATTTTCGATCTACTTACGTCCATATCCTCCTCGTTTTTCCATTTCATATTGTAAATCTACCATTGCTCGCTTTACATATGGGTTAAGCATATTGTCCAATTCATAAGCGTCATCTTCTTGTTCCCAATCTTCTGGATAAATAAATGCTGCTGTTGTTACTGATATTGTAATCGTAACAATAACTAGTAAAAAGCACACTCTGGAAGTATTCATGGCTGTAAGTTAAAGTCAGATAAAAACACAGAATCCAGTTAAGAAATACGTATATCAGGAAAAACTCATAACAAGCCCTGGATGAAATACTATGTTAAGTGCACTTGGCTGGCTACCGGCGTACTACAATTGACGGGAATATTGTGTCAGTCAAATCGTGGTATTGTTTGCACATGCGCAGTGAATCAAAAGACGAAGGTGTTTTTTTTTAAAGTCGTGTCTCTTTTGTTTTTCATTTTATAGTATCTTGTTCATCATAATGAGGAAAACTTTTAATGTACACAGTCTTGGTTAGTACCAAGAGGATGGTGGCACATAAGTCATACCCTAAAAAGAATAACACTGTCCATAATGAAATAAATGTGAATCACAAACATGCAGGGAATGTATGAAAACAAGTTTTGTAAAACAGTGGACACATAGAAGATGGTTCTTATGGCAAGCCACATCATTCATAAATGCGAGTTTTGCCCGCTATACTGGTCGAGGAGCCCGCTATACTGGTCGAGGAGCACGCTATACTGGTCGAGCAGCACGCTATACTGGTCGAGCAGCACGCTATACTGGTCGAGCAGCACGCTATACTGGTCGAGTTTCACCACGCCGAACGGCGAGTTTCACAACGCCGAACGGCGAGTTTTCACCACGCCGAACAGCGAGTTTTTCTGACGTCGATCTAAAATATTCACGTAGTAAAATAATAATAGGCCTACACGTAGTATAATAATGTTTAAAAACAATTTTGCAATATGAAGGCAATATCGTGTTTTACAACCCACTGTTTTTGGTTCCAAAGTTGGACTCACTAGCTTACTGAAAATTGGTCGCTCTATGAAAAATGACAGGCCCTACATGTATATATCAGGTGTTGCCCTTTGAAAATGTGATTGAAGTTCTGTTTAATGTGTAAAAATGGAAAATAAATTGTAAATATCATAGATGAAATTAAAGGAAAATTGTGCTGTGTTTTATCTTAAAGGTTCTGATCTCTTTTCTTTTTCATATTAGGCCTATAAATTAACGTAAAAATGTCCCCGTTCTTTTCTAGTTACCGGTATAATTTCCTCTTATCATTCTTGACCAGATAGCTCGTGATTTTTATTTATGTGGCCCTTTAAGTATTTCTTTATTTTGGTTTTAAGTGTAGGCCTATACGGTATAAGATCATATAATATCATCATATACATTTCACTTGTTTATGATTTTTCATTATTTTATTTTTAATTCTTAATTGTGGGCATCCTCTCTGATATGGTCTAAATGTTTATTACACAATAAAAAGTGCTTGTCAGGAATGTGCCTTGAATTATTGAAGTAAAACAAATTTTTTGGGAAAACTGGATTTTTCCTTTTTTGAAAAGAAACATAGACTCTTAATTTTTGGATTAAAAAAAAATAGGCGTAATAAGCCTACATATAGGCCTATTATGGGTCGGCCCTGCATATTAGGATCGGTCGGTGGAGTAGGCCCTACAAGTAGCCTACAACCACAGAATTAAACCAGAGAACCAGGACTCGACCGCCATCTTGATACAGGCATGGAGCAAAAATTGGGGGTATTCGGTTTCCCTCGGAATGCGCTCGAGGCATTCGTTGTCATGCAAGCGCGACATGGATGATGGGCGCATTTGAGAGATGCACTTAACCTTCATGCGACCTGCACGCGAGTACCAAGACGCTTCAGATGAGACGCAGAATTGTTTTCGTTCGTCTCCGCGCAAGGACCCGAATACCCCCAATTTTCTCCCCATAGCTGACGGCTCGATTGTAGGCCTACGTGGCGGTATAGGGAGTCCCGGTTCTCCTTCTCTAATTCTGTGCCTACAACCAAAATTTTTTTTGGTCTTTGAATGCGGCTTTCCTTGTAATACTGCAGTACTATCCGGGGAAATAAAGTAGGAAAATATATGAGACTAAAACACATTGAGACTAAAACCATGGGCGGCACATCCCCGTATATATACATGTGAGTACCGGGGGGAGGGGGGGGGGGGGTTAAAGGGCAAAAGAGTGCGCACGTAAAATGAACAAATTTCAGAGAATACCGGTTGACACTTAACCCGATCTTCAATAAATAACATTAATAAATAACCTGACTGATTGAATTTGCAACTAACATTGAATTAGGGGTTCATTCATAGGATTTCGCTTGAACACTCGCATAAATCAACGATCATGTCATGCCCGAAATCCTATGAATGAACCCCGTTCATACCATAGACATATCCACCTTGTTTGTCTGGGGTTCATACAACATTCTGAACATTGTTCAAGTAGCAATACAAATAATACATGCGCTTGTAGGCCTGCGCAAAACTAGCAAATCGTGGATCGCGTTAATTGGGTTAAAACTCTGCGTGACGCAGCTTGTTTAAATGCCCTGTGTAGGCTTAAAGCCTTAATGTACGATCTTTTTAAATTTTTAGATTTTTCTTTTTTTCTTCTACAATGATAATATGCAATCATTATGAAAGTTCCCAATACATTTGGACGCGAAAAACATTGGGAATTTGCAAAGAAACAACATCATAAACATCACCTCTACACTCGCGAAACATCTCGCACTATTTGGATTAGGACAGCGAGTGCGGCTTCAGAGTTAGTCTCCTACGCGGCCAGTTTGGTTACGCTCCTTCTACATGTGGAGGGAGCGTAACCAAGCTAGTTTTGTAGGAAGCTAGTACGGTTTGCGATCGTGGCCGACATAAAGTCATAATCTAAAAAATTATGACTTTATGTCGGACCAACAGAAAATCGTCCGTTTTACTACAAATAGGACGAATTTGACAGTTTGCTCATAGATTTAAGTTAGAACATGTGTAAGTATTACAAATATGCCGGTTTTGAAAAAATAAAGGTAAATTCTGAAAAAGATCGTACATTATGACTTTAACGGCTTAAGTCCAATCAGAAACGAGAGCAAGAGAACCCCGCTTTTAAAACTTCCGGGCACATTGATTCGTTTTTTATAAGAGATATACCAAAAAAACTAGATAAAAGACCCACCCCCGAAAAAAGTTTACCAAAATTGTTTTTAAACATTATTATAATCCTGCATGTAGTATTTTTTTCGTGAACTATAAGTATTTTAGATCGACGTCAGAAAAACTCGCCGTTCGGCGTTGTGAAACTCGCCGTTCGGCGTGGTGAAACTCGACCAGTATAGCGTGCTGCTCGACCAGTATAGCGTGCTCCTCGACCAGTATAGCGTGCTCCTCGACCAGTATAGCGTGCTCCTCGACCAGTATAGCGGGCTCCTCGACCAGTATAGCGTGCTCCTCGACCAGTATAGCGGGCTCCTCGACCAGTATAGCGGGCAAAACTCGCATTTATGAACGATGTGGCTTGCCATAGGCCCGGGGGGGCCACTCGAATGGTGAAGGGGGGTATCAGGCGCGTCCATAAATTCACGTAAAAAGGGTATTTTTCAGACTAGGGCACGTTACGTGCGTAACGCGAATAGGGTATCAAATCCATGTAAAATTGGTGTAAAAGGGTATGTTTTTGGAGCTCTTACGTACTTAGGGTAGTTTTACCCCGGGGTTTTGCCAACGGACTCAATTCTTTAGATGCTAGACACTTAAGCCATACCAAACTGGCAAAAATATACACCATTTTTCTCCCGACTTTCGTTGATGCATGCATATTAAAAAATTATTTAATAGGCCTATGGAAACCATCTTGTTGTAGCCTACAACAAGATGGTTTCCGAAATAATTTTCTCCTGCACATTAATATTTTAATAACCATCTAATACTATGTCTTCTGAAGGTATTCAGTTAACTATTTAGCTCTAGTGGTGCAAAAGAATAAGCCTACAAGATGGTTTCCGACTGCGTTATTCTCCCGACTTTCGCATGATGCATGCACATTAAAAAAATTATATGGCTAGGACTTCAAGATGGTTTCCGAAATAATGTTCTTCCGACTTGCTGATTTTACTTAACCATCTGATGCTATGTCTTCTGAAGGTATTTAGTTAACTATTTAGCTCTATCGGTGCAAAAAAATAAGCCTACAAGATGGTTTGGGACTTTGTTTTTCTCCCGACTTTCGCATGATGCATGCACATTAAAAAAACTTTTTAGGCCTACAAGATGGTTTCCGGAATGATTTTCTTCCAACTTGCAGATCTTTCATGCACATTAATATTTTTTATTAACTATCTACCTGCAACACATGCTTTGTCTTCTGAAGGTATTTAGTTAACTATTTAGGTCTATTTGTGCAAAAGAATAAGCCTACAAGATGGTTTTCGACTTTGTTTTGTCGTGACTTTCTCATGGTGCAGCACGGGCACATTAATATATTTTCTTTAACCATGCATAGACAACTGATATCATAGTATTCTAATTGACTTTGACACTTGACTGTTTTAATGATGTATTGATCAATGATTTTCTGAAATTTGTGGGTTGCCAGTCCTATTCATTTAAATTAATAATTGATAAATACCAAAAAAACGATGTTTGTCCACTTTACCGATGTCCTATTAACTCCAAATTCAAAACCTGGTTGTTTGTTTTTCGCAATTTAGCCAGTTGCCAAATTGAATAAATTAATAAATTTAGGACTTACTTTTTTAGGGATTTTGCCAACTCAAATTTTGAGAAAACATAGCTGTGCATCCTTAAACTATTGTTTTAATGGAGGCTGCTACTACTAGTACTATAGGTAAGCTCTGTGAATAAGTGACTTGTGATTAAAAAGCAAGCTCTTGGAAACCTTAAATTTCTCTGTCTACGGCGGAGCTCTGTCCATTTTTTTCAGAAAAGCTTTATTTTAAAGAGCTCTATCTCTTGATACAGTTCATATGTACGTAGGGGACTCAGTTTTCAAGTTATGAACCTTTGAAGTTGACACTTTTACATTCAACATGTTCAAGCTTTTCATATTAACATGCATTTAATTAATAAAGTTATTTCCAAAATTGACCAAGGCAACAGCTTCTTACTTATTTTATGGTTAAAAGCACCTGTTTCTTAGTGTTGTTTAGGGGTAATAATTGCATCAATTGTTTAGGGTTAGAGAAAAGACAACTACTTGTTTAGGGTAGCAAATCACGCTACTTATACTTGTTTAGGGTGCAAATTTCAGTTTCAGCAATACTTGTTTAGGGTCCTTTTTGTGAGTCCACGGACGCGCCTGATACCCCCCTTCACCATTACAGTGGCACCCCCGGGGCCATAGGTTCTTATTTTCAATAAACAATTATAAAAGATGACACGATTCCAATTTGGATAGACTGTGTCTGCCTTCTTTAAAGGGGCACTTCGTGATCCACTGCCTCATTACCCAAGACAGTGGGAGGTGTTATACCTTAGGATTTCTTGCAGATTATGTCGTTTGACAAAGACATCGTCCAATTTGTAGTTTCGTCATGTCGACTGACAGAAATAACAATACATATGGTTATGATGCACTATAACACAATGCAATTATATGTAACTCGCATATTCAATGTTTGAAGCAATTGGAATTTTACAGAGCTTTTTTGTGTGTTATCTATATTGCACCATATACAATTTAAAAAAGATACTGGAATGACGAAATGCCCTTACATATTTAGTATTCTCGCATGCAAACTATGGATGTTGCTGGGCGTAATGTAGCAAACTTGCAATAAGACTAATTTTTATAACCGGAATCTTTAATAGCAGCGATCAAGAGCTATTTCAATAGACTTGACAACATCTCTAGTTTCCTGTTCGACTTTTTGTGATGATATGTCAGTCTCTACGCAGGACAACCAATTCTTTTGTTCAAAGCTCACTCAGTCATTTAATGAGGCAATACAAACGATCGAATTTGGTGTTGAAATGAGCAAAATTTTGAGTTACACCTTTTCAATGTAAAATTAATTTTATCGGCCAAATGAAAAGCAATAATTTTCATTTTTTCAGTAAATGTCATGAAAAACTGTAATGCTTGATACTGTATTTTTTTTCAAATCCTAGTGTTAAATTTAGGCGTGAAATTCAGTCATTTAGTGTAAGATTTTCGATTTTGATAGGCTTCAACTCTGCCCGCGAGCCTTTTTTTGGATCATCCTTTTAGCATTTCAAAGTAATATAGTTCGCTAAAGAAGGATTTTTCCCAACTTTCTAACGCACATCACCGTGAGCGATATATCATAGAATTTCCGTTTTGATTCCACAATTTTTTAACTGCCGGCTGAAAATCTTAGGCTAATACTAGCATTAGCTAGGAATGGAATCCATAGCCCCTATAAATTGAAATTGCAGGCTATCACGGGAGCAAATTTCCAAAATTCACCCCATTTACCACAACATCCAATTGGGGATTTGGGCTACCAAATCGCTGGTCAGGCAATCCTGGTTTTCAATGGAAAAGGGACCTGGTTGACAACAATTGAAATATCGAATATTTCTGCTGGTTGCTCTCGAGATGAAGTACTGAGTTTGACATTTTTGGAGCATGAAGGGAAAAAGGGTAAAATAAAAACGGAAATTCTGACAAAACTATAACATATAGACCCACACGATGTGCCTTACAGAGGTGGGAAATATCTTTCTTTAGCAAACTATATTAGTTTGAGACGCTAAAAATGAATTCCGTAAAAAAGCTCGCGTGCGAATTCAAGGCCTATAAAAATCAAAAATATCACACTAAAAGACAAAATATGATGCTTGAATTTTAACACCAGGATTTAAAAAAAAAATGTATATCCAAGCACTAAGTTTTTAACTGACATTACTGAAGAAAAAAAAATATTGCTTTATATTTGACCGAGAAAATAAATTTCATAGCAAAACGGTGTATCTCTGAATTGTGCTGATTTTAACATGTATCGATCCACTTTTAGCGCGACTATGCATTTCTAAAGAATCGGTTGTCGAGCGTAGAGACTGATGTGATAATGGTGGTGATGATGATGTTGCTGATGATAATAATGTTGTTGTTGTTGATGATGATGATGATGATGTTGTTGATGATGATGATAATGATGATGATTATGATGACGATGACGACGACGGGATTCTAATTCTTCTTCTCATTTCTTCTCTCATTTCTTTCTAAGCACGTCTACACTTTTTCTTTGTCTTGGATGTGACAACGCAACACCTTCGCATCATTCATTTGGTTTACATTAAGGACAAATTAATCAACCTGTTATTTTTATCGTTTCCAAGTAACGTCCCAGAAGAGGAATATTGCTAAAATTAACACAACTACTACTTGCGTCACAAAAGTGACGCAAGATGTGTTGATATTTTGTTTTGGTCATTGGTACTAATCACAAACATTATAAATACTACCACGCCAACAAATTAACCCCCAGCGAGTCTCAATGTTTTGCTGAGTTTAATAACAATAATCATTATCTATAGTAAAGAAAGAGCACCAATGATGAAACTCTACACTCTATTGCGAATTCAAATAAAGAGTAATGTCAAAAATCAAATGTCAATCTGAAAAAATATTATCCCACTTGAGACGAACTAGACACTTAACTGTTCTATTAAGTCATCGAGCGAATGATATTCTCGAGGACTCCTGATTGTCATATTCCCGCGGCATTTAATAATCTGCCAATATCAAGTGAAAAGCCAGTCAAAATCCCGTAAAATTTATTACATTGTCGTCAATTCGTGCGTGTACTCGATGCTTTTTGTTACTCCTTGAAAATGATATTTACTTCACTTGTTGTGAAATAAGGTTACTTGCCATTAGCACAAATAGTAGCTTTTAAAGTGGGTTTGTGATATAATGTATTAAAAATCACACATTTTACGGCTAGGTTAGAAATTGAATAGGTAAAAGTAAATATTATAAGTTGGTTTGAGCCTGGTCTGGGGTTCCATTCTTAGCCACGAATTTTATAGCATTTCAGTTTGTAACCTGTTAACCTTTTGAGGGAGTATAGTAGTATCAATATTAACACGGTGAGGGCTTGGTCTTGGAGTAGACAAATATTCTGTTCTCTGTTTTGGACATTAATCAAGGTCCTGTGCCCTCTGACATTTTCCTACAAAAAGTGTGAAAGCTACAAAAGAACCCTGTTAGAACAACATCGCTACCGTATCCTTACATACAATATTGTAAAAATTTTAAAGGACTTTATGAAGCTCGGGCAAACTGGTATGTAATAAATAAATTGAGAGAGTAGAATCGGTAATCTCACTTAGTCATGATTACATACTCTCTCACTGTATCGTAGAGGCCAGCTATTTATAGGTTAATTAACGCGTATCACTTGTTGGGAGTGAAATTGTACAAAATAATGCCCGCGTACAGAAATGTTGAAGCGTCTAATGTACGAGCCCCGAAGGGGGTAGTGCATTAGACGCATCAACATCTCAGTACAAGTGCATTATTTTGTACAATTTCTCGAGCAAAAAGTGATACGCATTTATTAACCTACTAACAAAATTGTCACTAAAAATGTTGGAAAATGCAACCTATATTAAGTGCATCCACCCGCAAGAAAAATGAACGCATCCGAAAGCACTGCGCGTACTACGTGGAGTGCGCGCCCGTGCAATTATACAATATTTATGCACGGGTAGTAATTTACTAACGCTTGTTCTAATTGGTTCTCACTATCTATATATGAATACAATTTAATACGTAAACACCGATTTTGGTCTGAATCTACGATTTACGTTTCATAATTATGTGCAAAGGTGCATAACAGATGAAAAATATTGAGATCAAAATACCAAAAAGCTCAACCGGTAATAAATTACATGATTGAATTTAATGCTCGATGTAAAGTGTTTATAGATGCTTATTAAAATCGTAACTTGATAACCTCTAACAACATGAACAAGATGTCTTTTATGTTTGTATTATGTTTTATTATTAAAAACGTTTAGAAGAAGATCATATATCCCCCATAATGCGGCGAAAAAAGTGTGATTGTATCAGATATTATGCATATGAACGGTCCATTTCTGAAAGCCTTTGCAAATTCAACCGATATTACGATTGTGGTCGATGTCACTGCGCACATCATTTCTGCGCAGTTCAACGTGCGCAATGACGAAGTGCACATCATGTAGACATCCTTTGCAAAGGATTATGTGAATTATTGAAAAGGTGAATTATGCTAGCCAAAAGGAATATACGATAGACAAAACAGCGAATAATCAGGATTGACTGGAACAGTTGGAGCAAAATAGACTATAAAACAGATGCACAACATTAGTTATATACTAGTATTCTGGACCAGTTTTGCAATTAGTTGCAAATTTACAGGGTTTCCGAAGTGATAAATTAAAGATCGATTGTACGACTTTGTAAAACGATCACGGTCTGGTCTTATCACGGTCTAGTCTGGTCCCAAGTGTCGCTGCAAATAAGAGATGTGCAATCTGGCCTGTAAACACAGGCATGCATATTTACCTTTAACTTTATCAAAACTATTTGAAATTCACACTCCTAATGTTTTTTTATAGAGGGTTTTTGTGAAACTTTTTAATAACATTAAAATGGGTTGTATATAATAATTTATAAACAAAAAAGTCATACAAATGTTTTAAAATGTTTTGAAATGTTGTCAAATGCTATTGTAATATATTTGTTGCAAAATTACGCCAATATTCAAAAAGTTATGTTCAAATGTTTTATGGAACCTTTAATGCCATGCGCTTCAACGGAAAAAAGTTGAAGTTTTGAAATATTTTGTCCTCGAGCCATACTTGAAAAGTCTACTTTAGCGACCTCATTCTTACCAACCATTTTGATTTGAATAGACAATGAAGCCATTTATTGTCATCAGACAATCCATTCTAATAAAGCTAAACTCTAATAACCTTTTTAATACGGTTCCAGTAATCTCCTAATGTACTTTTAAGTAATGCTTTCTGTAATGAACATCGAGTAAATATTTACTGAGATATTGTGACGTTTTACATGTCTTAAGGTTACACGAAGAAACGTATAAAAAACGTATAAAAGACGTATAAAGTTGTTCTCTAAAACCGCGTTTTCTCAGCAATCAAATATCGCAGTGAGTCAAATGTTGGTGCATGGATGTATCTTAACATTATTTTTGTGTGTTTATACACATTTTTAGAATCCGTTTGAAAATCCTTCGTTTAAATCATTTTTACGCACCATGTTCACAAGATCAAAAACACGTTCCATGCAGTTTTTTTCAAATATTCGCTCCGTATAAAACTACGCCGGGTGATTGTTTTCTCCTTTTTTGTATTGTACTACAAATCGACCAAAGAAATAATGTTGCCATGGGGAAGAACCAAAAACAGTACCGATTAAATTTTATTAGCCCGTTTTAAGGAACAATTTTCGAGAATCTTGTACCACAAAACACTGCATACTGCAGTTACTGTCCGTTTTCCTATACACAATGCACAGTGCTCTTTCCCATTGACGCGTGACCTCTACAAATAGCCCTACGTTAAAAGTATGGGGATATGACTAGTTAACGTCGCTGTGTGAAAAATAAAAGGCCAATATTAAAAGTACTCTTCTAAAGTTCTAGAAAATATAGTTTTTTAACATGTCCTAAATTTTTAGCTAATTTAGATGTTTGGAAATATTCGTACTTTGGTGTTTTAGTTAATGTTATAGGTAATAGTACATTGCCTAGTTAACGTCGCTGTGTGAAAAATAACCGGCCAATATTAAAAGTACTCTTCTAAAATTCTAGACAATATAGTTTTGTAACATGTCCTAAATTTTCAGCTAATTTAGGTGTTTGGAGAGGGTCGTACTTTTGTGTTTTAGGAAGGTCAGGTAAACGACAGATAACACCAAAATATGAAGTAATTATTTCCAAACCGTGTTAAGTCAACAATCATTATGTTGCTCATTTTCAAGAATGCTGGTTTACAAAAAGCACGCCATTGTCTCATTTCGTGAACAAAAGTACACATACCATTGTTTCCTTCCGTTTCCTTTATAATCGGTTACCCAACTGAAGCTATAATACAAACTTTATTGCGATATCGCACATGAAAACAGTCACATGTGCACAGCCAGAGAAGATCCGATTTAATCAGTTGAGCTGTTTCAATGAGTGTTATCTTGGTTTAATAGCTTTTAATGGGGTTAAGTCCTGCAAAGGTCGAGATGAATTCTACTGTAGACATGACTGCATCATGGTTATGTTACATTATCGATATCTGGATTGTGGAACATTAATTTTGATTTCTAACTGCCTACATTATTTCTCAAAATTATGTCGATTCCTTTACCATTTGAATTTCACTCCAAATTTAAGCTACTTTTGCAAAAATTGAGGTTTTTCGCCATCGATACCTCCGACATTTACAGCGGTGATGAGATTGTTTATGATAAGAGCCTGGTATGCACTATTCCATAATACTCAGTTTGAGATCAATCGATTTCACAGATCACTCAGTAGCTCAATCGGTTAGCGCGCTGGACTCACGTTCGACTATAATACTATGGTTTTGAGCTGGAAAACTGGTACGTGTTCGAGTCCCTATGTGGTCTATTCCATCTATTTTATTTTATTTTTCTCTCACTTTTTTCTTTTTTTCTTGTTCGTTTCTTTCTTTCTGACTGCAGCGATTGATTGTTTTTGCCCGTTTTTTTCATTATATAATTCAGGAATTTTTAGGCTATACTAGTCTAATAGGCGCGGCCTATGAATATATTTTTACAAATTAGATTAACAAAATATTGGTTGTTGGTTTTGTTACTGTTGTTGTAGTTATTGTTGTAGGCCTATATATTGCATATTCAGGGTATAAATAGGCATACTAGGCCTATTACAGCCTATAGAAGCATTGATTTATTTCACGACAGATATCATCCAGGATAATTTTAAAAATTGAAAATTTAGAAAATCCAAAGGAAAATTGCCGAAAACGGCTGCCCACAACCACACCCCCCCATCAGCCCATATGGTCCTATCATGGTCGCCTCTTCCCTATCCCTGCAACATATAGGATGACTCACGAGCCGCGATTTGTCCGTGGCCCTAGGTCAGATTGATACACTATTGTACGCGTGAGTTCATTCTTTTCTGCATGGCTGTTTCCATTATTAACTTACGCCCCTCTGGAATCAAGCCTTGAAAATCAATTGTATTTAACCTTTAAAGCTTTTTGTCATCCAATTACACCACCACCTACTCCTCACGGTTTTATACGCAGCATCAAGGACGAGGTCCATTAAAGACTATAATCATCATAATAGCTGCCTCGGGTGTTATTGCGTTTTTCGTAAGACCAAATGTTTTTCAGTCAAAAATACATAACTACAAGGAAATAACACATAAGATACGGTCTTCTTACTTATTTTAGGTTAATTCATATCAAGATATGACAGCTTACTGTTACTTCTTCACAGAAATGACAATCTGCTGCCATGTCAAATGATGAATTAACCAATCAAGGGATCACAGACTTCCAGGCCTCTTCTTGGCCTTTCCTGTGATTCCTTCACTCTCACTTGTATTATAATTTTGTATGTATTCTATGTTTTTTGCTATTTGATGAGTGAAAAAATAAATGAACGAATGAATGAATGAATGAATACTTCGGAAACAAGTGTTTTTGAATCAGTCTGCCCACAAAGTAAAGAGGCAATAACTGCAAGTAAATTACATAACATGTACTTCATTTTAGTTTGATAGGCAAATATTTTGAATCAGTCTGCCTCAATGTAAAAGGCAGCATTGCGAATAGATTTACGCTAGAACATTGTTATTGATGTAAATAACAGTATGCAGCAAGGATATAACAATCACAATGTATAACAATATGTGGCAAGTTATTATCGATTACAAATGAAACAGATGGAATTTGTGAAAGGTACGTATAATTCACATTAAATGAATGATTCGATCATTGTCACAACAATATAAATAGATGTTGCTCTGAAATAATCAAGACAGTGCCTTGCGACGGTGATGAAGAGTATACTTCCAAATTTCTTGAACTTCAGGGAAACCAGGTCTGACATTAAATATACGATTTTTTATCTGCAGTAAATCTAAGCGTACGCGTACAATGGTAATCGCTTCTTCATTTGACTTCATAGAATGACGAATTCTCTGAATATGACATCGTCAACGATGGATTTCTCTAATGTCTCAATGGCACCAGAGGAAGAGATGTCAGATAATACTAGACCTTTTCCACAAATTCCCAA
The DNA here is from genome assembly GCF_039555335.1 of Amphiura filiformis. NCBI lineage: Eukaryota > Metazoa > Echinodermata > Ophiuroidea > Amphilepidida > Amphiuridae > Amphiura > Amphiura filiformis. The sequence goes on along the minus strand of NC_092641.1, from coordinate 53,219,536 downwards.
AAGACCGACTGGCTGCGATTTTTTCCTTTACGCTTTGTACTTTTCTGAAGGATTTTGCATTAAGTTATTTGTGTATAACAACTTCGAGAAGCTCATTATAACTGTTCTATTTCCCATTGTTCTTGTTCTTGGATTCATCGGTAATGTTGCATTTTTGTTCGTAATTGCTCGAGTCAGAGAAATGCATACATTGACCAACATTTACTTCGCCAATCTAGCAGTGGCGGATCTGGTCTACGTTACACTGACGTCGGTTAGATTCTCTGTTCAGTATGCGATATCCAACGGCATGAGAGACTCGAGCATTTTTCGAACAAACGCCCAATGTTTCATTGGGACTTGTATCGAATATGCAACATTTTATGCTTCGTTGTCGCTGGTAACGCTTGTGACTTTTGAGAGATTCCTGGCAATTTGCTATCCACTAAAGCTTCGCGCGGTTAACACCAAGAAACGAACGATTACTTTGGTAGTCATGTCATGGGCTATCGCCGTTGTAATGTCCGCAACATTAGTAGCACCAGGAGGTGGAAAGGTTAGAAAATTCTGTATTAAATGGCCGTCAGAAAAACGTTGGCAAATGTTTCCAACTGTCAAATACGCGTGCATACGCATGCATGAAATGTATAACGATATCGGTCTTCTTGCAACGCCTGTACCGTTTATTACAGTGTTCTTAATCAATGTCATACTCTATGGCAAAATCATTGTACGGCTCAGCAATCGTACTGTCACACAAAATCAAGAACAAGCTGGACAAGATAGCACCAACAAAATTCGCAATCAAATTGCCAGAATGCTAATTATCAACGGCATCATTTTCTTTCTGTGTCTTGCACCGTATCAATACTACCAGGTTTATATTTACCTCATTCGATGCACTAACATTCGCAATGACGGCGCTAACACGTTGGCTATAAAATGGGCTGCAAGATGCTTGTTATTTCTCAATTCCGCAGTTAACCCATATGTGTACGGCTTTACTAACCCAAGATATCGTTCAGCATTCATGAAGGCCATCGGACGTGAGGAGATTGATTCAAAAGAGAAAACGAAAACTTCATCTATTTCGCAGAACATTACGAAGTGAGACAAAATACGAACCGAGCAGTCTTTATCTTATCATAACCAAAAGATGTCGAGAAAGACTGGAAGAGACTGTATATATTTATATAAAAAAAGAGCTTAATATTAATAAATTTCAAATTGTAGAATTACACAATAAGCATGCCCGGCTATAAAGTTTTAATAGTTAACACGTCGCTGGTCATAAAGGACTATTTGTCGGCATATAAAATGCACCGCTCTATTCAGAATATGGGAAACGTTGCACAGGTCCTATTTCAACATTGGATTTGCGTCGGATTTGCATAACTCTTCATAAAAAGTCGGAAAAATATGAATGTATCGTATAGAAAATGTTTCTGTGCAATTATATAATATAAGTTTATGGGATGCTCTCACTGTATTTGCACCATCAGTATCACAGAACATCACGCAGTGATGCGGTATGCCTAAAACGAATACGTAACTCTCTTCACGCGGGTGTCGACTGCAGACGACAAGTTTAAAAAAATTCAAAATTCAAAAAATTTCAGAAATGTAAATTTTTATGACCATATCAACATGGAATCAACATGAAAGATGCATTAAAATGAGAACAAACAAGCCTAATATTGGTTTAGTAGTTCTTAAGATAGCTCTTGGTATTTTGAGAAAATATTTCAAAACTTGAACTTTTTCCGTTGAAGGGCATGGCTAGCATGCAGAGTATCGTATCGTAGCAAAAATATGTATCGTGGGAAAAACCCTGTGAATATTGCTATAAATTAAATTAATATAATTATGTACTGTTGAAAATAAAACCTGTAAATATTGCTATAGATTAAATTAATGTGTATGTGCCATCGAAAAGAAAATCTGTAAATATTGCTATAAATTAAAGTAATGTATATGTACCGTGGAAAAACAAAGTGTAAATGTTGCTATAAATTAAATTAATCTGTACCATGGACAAAAAAAAACACACACACACACACCCACAAACACACACACACACACAAAAAAAAAACTGTAAATATTGCTATCAATAAAATTAATGTATGTACCGTGGAAAACAAAGTCTAAATATTGCTATCAATTAAATTGATGCATATGGACCATCAAAAAGAAAAACTGTAAATATTGCTATAAATTAAAACAATGTAAATCTAACGTCGGAAAAACAACAACCTGTAAATACCTAGTCACATAATCGTAATTGTTATAATCGTAGACAGAATTAGAGAAAATAGTTTGCGTCTGACGTCGCATGTCAATCAAACTCAGAAACGATATGTTTAAGAATTCTCTAGATGATTGAGTTTCTGAACGCGGCACAGCGTGCATTATGGTCAATCTAGCACCTCCAAACATACAAACCGTCTCAAAGGTTGGGTTTAAATAACCAGAATTGGCTTAGAGAGAGAGGTCTGTTTTGGGGTCAAAAGAGGTGAAAGTTGATCAAATTTGAACGAAAATTAGTACATGTGATCCTGATATGATTAAAAATTATGATGGAGGTCATTTCACGGTCAACCAGAGGTCAAAATGGGCAAAAAGTTTTAATGTTGATATGATTCAAAACACGATGAAGGTCATTTCAAGGTTAACCAAAGGTCAAATTAGTTTATTAGATATATTGCTATCGAACTTAGTGCCGACATTTTCCACGATGTTGACAATTTTGTCCATAGTAATTTCAAGGTCATCAGAGGTCATTCCAAGGTCACAGCTGGATTTCGTGGCCTTTCACGCTAGCGAAGTGATGTAATAATCGGATTAACTACCATAGCAATATATGAAAACAATTTTTGAATAATTTCATACCGTGCTGCACTGGTACGTTCACGTGGTACCTTTGCATTGAACCATATCATATGCTGATCACTCGCACCTGTAAGATTGGTATCTTTGAAAAGACCTCTATTATATTCAATCTATGATTGCAGACAATACACAGGTGATGAGTGCAACCTGCTTGTAGTGCAGCGCGATGTATTCAAAATTGTTGTGTAAAGCGTCCAGAGGCTGTTTGCGTTTGGCGCTATATTAAATATCTCTTTATTATTATATTATTATTATTATTATAAATTAAAGATCGATCGAAAGACGTTGTAAGAGGATCACGGTGGCTTAGCGGTAAAGCGATTGAAGCCGTAATAATAGGGTCGCGGGTTCTGTCACATGCTGGGGACGTAAATATATTTGTTGTGCAGGAAAAGTGGCGGACCCTCACAACAACATCATATAAGGCTGAATCTGGTCCCAAGACGCTTCGAAGGAGATAGCAATCGGTCTGTATGCACTTTTATCTTTTACCTTACCAAAAACAGCCTCCGGAACATGAAAATATCTAAGTTTGACGTATCATTTCTAGATGGCTTAAAACTAATTGATATCTTATTTCACAGAGGAGGTATATTTTAATGCTATATGCTCATACAGATAAAAAGAAGATGGAAGTTTGTTTCGTTGCGACACTTTGTCTATCTTCTATTTCCATGTTCAGTTTCATGCTTAAATCAAGATACATTCTGGAAATTACAATGGATTAATCCCACATAATTTCCGTCATGCTAATGCGTTTCTTTCTATATGAACGTAACGAGATCGTGTGATGATAGATACTTGCTTCTTGCCTCAATTCACAGAATAACAAACGCGATATGCTATTGCAGTATTAAATTTTTTGTTTGTTGAAATTATTTGTCTAGATTGAACTTGACGATGCATCTGCAATGGTATCATCAGTTCCTTACACCATGCATACGGCGGGACTCTGACAAGGGATGATGGATAAAGTAAAATTGAGGCATCGTCTACATATAGTGCTACTGGAGCATTAACCTTAACCGTAAACCTTACCCAAACTTTAACCAGTACCAATGTTATTGTACTGCTGGAGCACTGTGTTCGAACGTTGGGTCAATGCGGCCACACATCCCGTCACGAGTTTTCGGTGAGTGGCTTCCCCGGTCCCTATAGCTAATGGTTAATCAAACTCACCTTTTTTAGACATTCATAAAACTTAAGCATGATTTAGTGTCACTCCAAAAATAGGTTAAAAATAAGAACGTGTTAATCTTCATCCAGCTTTGATGAAAATGTTAGAGGTGTGAATAGTGCCATATTGAGATAAGGGCTTCAAGGCGTTTATGTTAGCACTCAACATTACACAGGTATTATCGCTTGTAGAATGTAGTCAATCGAGTAAGTTGCCAATATGACTTCACGCGAGTAAATGCATATCGCATATCGGCAAATGCGAATGTCACCCTATTATGCACTTTTAGTGTGCTCTTTCATCTGGAAATATGTCTTTTAATTGGAAACCCCCATTCAAGTTAGCATATTTAAAATTCACACTTCGGGTGTGGAAGATGAAGGTATTGTCTACCATAAGGGGTGTATGTATTTCAACTGGAATAACCCATTATTTTGTGACTACAGTTTGTCGACTCTGAAGTACAGAGTGACAACGCGCGAGTATACATCGCGTAAACAGTGCGCAGTGCTGCGTGCCTTCAAAGTCTGCACAATGTGTGCGTCCGCATCGGTACTTTGTACTTCAAAGTAGACTGACTGTACCTAAATGTTATAAAACTCGATAATTGGAAAAAACGTTTTAATAACATTCAATTTCGGGGTATCTATAAAGGTCATAAAAATGTTTTTGAACTTTTGTGTGTGTGAAAACACAGTGCGACAACATTTGTAATATATTTGTTGCAACGTATTTTTTCAACATTATGCTTTTAAGGAACCTTTAGTAATTCTATTACTCATAATATTTCAGACAAGCTTTTTCAAACTTTTTCAAATGTTTACTGGGTGTTAAACCTATATATAGATGTAAGTCAGGTGTCAGAATACTGATATATCCAAACCTCTAGTTTCTAATTTCCGATAAGAGTCATTTTCTCGCGTTGGGCCACTTTTATTTAATTGTTATAGCGCAGATGGCATGGTGAAGATCAGATGCAAGATATCCCACTGATTAATATAGTACTTCCAAGTAGAAAGGTAATCATCTTCTTTCACCCTAGGAAGATAAGGTATGGCAAATTAAACCAAATACGGTATTCTTTGCACTATAATACTTAATAAATTAACTTAAGAAATGTACACATATGATTCTTCATATGTGACCGTCCACAACGAATGAGCCGTAAATTCCTCCCCGGTCAATTTTGTTTTATTTCGTGTTTAAAAATAAACATCATAAACTTAAAAATGGTATATCATTTGACTTCAAACGATATCCAGAAGCGGGGTTATGGTTTGTTAAACTTTGCTCCTTCAACAAAATTATAGCTTTTTACGTTTTATAGTTGTCTCTTTTTCCACATTGCTGGCAATAAATATCAAACAGTCATAATTGGCGGTGATTTCAAATCATCCCCAAGTCAACGAGGTTTAAGAAAGTTCTCTCATTGTTAATTGTTAGTTATGCATACCTGTACAAAATACAATGCCTGGTAACCCACCACTTGAACAGGATTTAGCAAAAGCAAACAAAGACCAGCGCTATTAAAAGTTCTATAGCCATCTAAGGTAGAAGCTTATTATCCACTTCAACAATAGGATTATTGATTAGTTTTTGACTTTCAAAATGAGTCAGATGTCGGGCCAGCTTAAGTTACCGATGAATACGACCTTCGTACACATTTTACACCATAACTCGGAATACAATTTAGGGAATTTACGGCTCATTTGTGCTGCCGGGTCACATATAGGTTAAATAAAAAGTAACTTTAAGTGATACAAAAATACATTACATAAAGCTAAATAAAATTGATAAATAAAATTTCTAATTTGAAAACTCTGTATGCATCAGATGTTACCAACAAGAATAGTCGCCATCTTGTTTCCCAGAAGTCATTGTGACCGAGTGACCGAAATCCTTCCCACAATTCGATGAAACCGACTTCCGGTATCGAAGCCCAGGATCCACATATGGATGACGAGGAAACCAAAATGCACGGTATGCTACTTTCCAGCTGAGCCAAATCTACTTTGGGCTAGAAATATCAAAACCCGAGTATCGCCAAGTCTCAAAATCACAGTCCAAAGTTCGTCATGTTTTACATGCAACTTAACGCGCGCTTCTTCAACATGAAATTGAAAGGAGCAATAATTGTTAATTTCAGATCTTGTCCTCGGGCCATACTTGAAAAGTCTATTTTAGTTATATTTTTCTTTCATAAAATTCATAAAACCAATATTTATAAACGGCAAATTTGGGTTGTCTTGGGTAGACAATGAAGCAACCAATAGTCATCAGACAATCCATTCTAATAAAGCTAAACTCTAATAACCTTTTTAATACGGTTCCAGTAATCACCCAATGTACTTTTAAGTAATGCTTTCTATAATGGGCATTATGTAAATATTTACTGAGATTTTGTGATGTTTTACATGGCTTAAAAGCTTCTAACGACATCCAATTACACCATTTTCCCAACAATTTAAGACACAGCATCAAGAAGGAGGTTGTGCATTAAAAACTATAATCATGATAATAGCTGCCTCGGGTGTTTTTGTGGACTTCAAATTTGTGTTTTCGTAAGATCCTTGTTGCAAATTGTTGAAACCCTGTGAATATTAATTTTCTGTCCTTCCAAACTAAAACCAAGTATATTACACAGATACCACATTTCACAAACACTACAAACTTTGCATTTCTCTACATATTAATCCATTTTGGAGCACAGTTTAAGCAGGTTTTTTAGATGAGGCGACGCGTGAACTAGCCATCTGTCGACAAAGGATTATGTTCTATTTATCAAAGAGTAGTAGTAGTAGTATTTCCTGCGCCAGGCTCTCGGCTGAGTAATTGCGACAATTTGGTGGGAAGAACGTGATACGTAATGCTGCAATTGGAAGCGATTATTAAATCATATTGATGTTCATATTAATACAGAAATATGACAAGTGTAATTACTATCAAACTATTATAGGTTCATCATCAATAATTTTAGGTAGCAGCAATCTGACTACCAAGTAAAAACGCAGTATGTATGAGCACATTACAAATTATATACCGCCTTTTTATTTGTGTGACAGGTGTTTTGACTCAGAATGATGTATCTTCAAGTAAGTAACATAGAAGATTGTATTTTGGTTTGGGAGACAAATGTTTTGAATTTTTGCAATTATCAAAGCAATTAACCATCTTTTAGGCAGATTAATTGAACCACATTTAGAAGTAGATCAGCGTCAGTGAATTCAGCGCTAATCGGTAATCCAACAGCTTTCGCAGATGCTGCATTCTTACCTGAGAGGGAAGCATTATCTGGATACTATAAGATAAGCAGGTTTTAAAGTATAAAGCTACAGATTGACGGATCACAAAGCGACTTTGGTTACCAACATTGTCTATATATATTAATTGTTCATTTGTAATGTATTGATGAACACAAAGGTTCGTGCATCTTATTATTGTCTTAAAGTGTAGGTGAGCTGTTTATAAAAAGTGATTCATATGATTTTATACAATACTGAAGCATTCTCTTGTAAACATTGCTTTCTTCTTCATAATAAAAACAGAAAGTTCTCTATTGGGCCTTAATGATGAATCATGATGGCAAATTTTCAATATTATTGTGAGGGTAACATTATCATGCCATCAGACGTAGGGTTGTAAACCGAAATGCTATATGTTGACGGATCACAAACCGAATTTGTCTTTCTAAAATTGTCAGCACTTTTATAATGCATGTTGATGAAAACGAAGCTTCGTGCATCTTATTGTAGTCTTAACGTGTATTGGAACTTTTCTATAAGGACAAAAGAGCAAAAACACTCTAATCAAATTGCTGTTTACTATATGGTTAACATGAAGACACTGCCCAAGAACGTTCACTATTGGGCCTTAATGATGACTCATGGTGGCAAATTTTAAATATTATTGCGAGGGTAGCATTATTATGCTATCAGACGTAGGGTTTTAAACTGTAATGCTATATGTTGACGGATCACAAACCGAATTTGTCTATCTAAAATTGTTCAGCACTTTTATAATGCATGTTGATGAACACGAAGCTTCGTGCATCTTATTATAGTCTTTTAAGACTTTAAAAAGTGTATGTGAACTTCTCTAGGAGGACAAAGGAGCAAAAACATTAACCAAATTGCTGTATTTTCTAAATGGTTTACATGAAGACACTGTCATTAGAAATTTGACAGCAGAGTGATTCTAGAACATCTGTCCCCCAAGTAACAAGGCAGTATCTATTTGGTATTTTGTTCATAGATATTGAGTTTTTACGTTGGAGGCAGATTGAGTCTACCTAAACAACATTACAACATATGTATGATAGTATGAATTCCCCCGGAGACTTCCCATCAAACAGATGAAACGATATAGTTGTCAAATTTTGTTAGTGATATGCACTCGTCACATTTCTACACAAATGATTGAATAGTCACTTCCAATTGTATCATTATTAGTACCATGTTTTTTCTTGTCACAATTATTCTACGGAGAACCTGACCAAGGAAAAACTACTTGTACTATGTGTAAAAGGAACTTAATCCATTGTCGACAGTTGCCTATGTCACGCGTCGCCTCATCTGAAAATTAGTTTAAACTTCCCGCTCCAAAATTGGTACAAATATGTACAGAAATGTAGTAGAAATTAGTAGTGTTTGTGACAGATATCTGGATACTATCAAGATAAGCAGGATTTAAAGTATAATGCTACAGATTGACTGATCACAAAGCGAATTTGGTTACCAACATTGTATACATATTAATTGTTCATTTGTAATGTATTGATGAACACAAAGTTTCGTTCATCTTATTATTGTCTTAAAGTGTAGGTGAGCTCTTTATAAAAGTGAACTCTCTCTTCTCCATAAACGGAAACCCAATATAGTCTGATTGTTGTTCGTAATAACATTTATCAACATCAGACCATTTTTCATTGCTTTTCATATAGATGGCATTATCATACATACAGTGGCTTCAAAAGAAAACGTGTCATAAAAAGTGATTCATATGATTTTACACTTACTGAAGCATTCTCTTGCAAACATTGCTTTCTTCTTCATAAATAAAAAACAGACAACCAAGAATTCGAACGTTCACTATTGGGCCTTAATGATGAATCATGATTTTAAATTTCCAATATTACTGCATAGGTAGCATTATTATGTCATCAGACGTAGGGTTGTAAACTGTAATGCGATATGTTGATGGATCACAAACCGAATTTGTCTATCTAAAATTGTTCAGCACTTTTATAATGCATGTTGATGAACACGAAGCTTCGTGCATCTTATTATAGTCTTAAAGTGTATGTGAACTTTTCTAGGAGGACAAAAGAGCAAAAACACTAATCAAATTGCTGTATTTACTATATGGTTTACATGAAGACACTGTCATTAGAAATTTGGCAGCAGAGTGATTCTAGAACATCTGTCCCCCAAGTATCAAGGCAGTATCTATTTGGTATTTTGTTCACAGATATTGATTTTTTACTTGGGATGCAGATTGTATCTACCTACAAAATACAACATAAAACGATATATGTATGATAGTATCAATTCCCCTGGAGACTTCCCATCAAACAGATGGAACGATTTAGTTGTCAAATTTTGTTAGTGATATGCACTCGTCACATTTCTACACAAATGATTGAATAATCACTTCCAATTGTATCATTATTAGTATCATGTTCTTTCTTGTCACAAATATTCTCCGGAGAACCTGACCAAGGAAAAACTACTTGTACTATGTGATAAAAGGAACTTAATCCTTTGTCGACAGTTGGTTAGGTCACGCGTCACCTCATCTGAAAATTAAATTAAATTCCACACGATGAGTGGTAAAATCTGCATCATATGTGCTCCAAAAATGCTACAAATATGCTCAGGAATTCAAAGTTAGTAGTGTTTGTGACAGATATTGTTGAATATAATATACAGGTACCTAACGTAACCACGTGCGCTGTTTTAAACTGATTGTTGATAGATAATACATTTTTTATACATTATCATTATACACAGATAATGCTTATAGATTATACATTTTGATCATTTTAATTTAATTTTGCTATTTCGAGCCAGTAGTTTTGCTAGTACGTCAGTACACATCAAATTTCTGCCCTCCAAAGTAACCTAGAAACACACCGCCTGCTTTGTTTAGTACTAACAGATGCTGGCTTTTATATTGAGGTCTACATGATTCAAAATATTTGCCTTCCAAACCAGTTAAAAGTGTATGCTATTTTATCTACTTGAACATACAGCATTTTGGCTTTGATGCTTAAACACATGTCCGCCTGATACGAAGGTATCACCTTTGCAGTTTGTTCACATATACTTCGTGTTTACGGAGAGATGGCATAATACTTTGATGCAACATGTGGATGTTATCAGCCACGGGTGAGATAATGTTGTATATAGGTGACAATTCATTAAACCAAACAGGATTGATTAAATTCCGCCCATGTCATGTTACATCTGTAATGGAGAGCATTCATGATCGGACACGACAATTTTAGCTGGTAAAAGTTTTCAAATGTCTAGTATATTTACTCTTAACACATCTCAAATATGGGCGATTAGATTTAAGCTCCGGGTAGAGATTTCTAGACGAGTTTGATGCCGCTCGAAACAACAGTTTAACATTTCCATAAGATCTGTTATTTCCACAATATCATATGTTAGCTTTTACTGTCAAATATGTTCCCTTTTATTATTTTTTACACCAACAAATAAGCTAAAGTACAGACAATTCCAGCACCAATATGTGCATCAGTCCCTAGATCGTTGATAAGTTTGATCGGCTCAAAATATAAACATCCCTTATATTCACGCATGGACGTATAAGTATAACATAAAGACGCATAAAGACACATGATAATATACAAATGGACGTCCATGCAGTAGGTAAATAAATATATAACATGGCAATATGATTAAAAGGCTGTTTTTTGTGTCTATTGCAAATTTACGACTATTTGCAGAAAAATTGTTTGAAGCATAACAATCACTAGACTTGATTCGTTAAATAATGTATCGACTGCCCTGGAATTATTTATCACTAAATAATAACAATAATAATAATAACAATAATAATAATAAACTAATCAATTTAAAATAATATAATAAAAGGCTGTTTTTCGGATATACTAGACTATAACGCACCATAATTCATATTAAATAATCCATGCATTGACTGCCACGGAAATGGTATTGAGAGTGCTCTTTGTTAATTAATCCAATCACGAATTTGACTTACAGTAATAGAATAATTTTCCTGCACTAGAGGCACATGATAACATAATGCCATTGTGACAATGATAAAACTGATACTAGTTGATTAATTTGATACAATCAAACTTCGTTTAAATAAATGACACTTGTGATTAATCAATTAGCAATACATTGCAAGACCTGAGCGCAAGAAGACCTTAAGTCCACTTGGCCCCTCAACATGTATACACTAAAGCTACGTATAGTTTCTTAGAGTTTTATAATGTTTAATACATGTTTCAGGGTGAAAACATCATGAAAGGTTGTGAAAGATTTGTTTTGGCCCCTGAACATGTATAAAACATTACCAAACTATACGAAACTGGGTATCAAATAGCGCTACATGTAGATGTAGAAGCCATAGAAGGTTTATAAGTACACTGTAAAAATATATGCAGTAATTTTAGGAAAGTTGCGGAATTATTTCGATCTGCAGGAATATTTACCTATCCGAACGATTATGGACGATTCATACAGCATTGTTACATAGCATTACGGAAGATTTTTACCAAACAAGTGCCCGTCGTTATTACATGGGGATTATTATTTTTACAGTCATAATTCACCTTCTTTACGGTTGATATGGCATTTACTACCATACTCACATTTAAAAAGTGGCATTTTAAATTTTAGTAAAATTAACTATTTTCAAGTCTTACCCCAACTCTGTGTTATTGGACACTATTATACTACAGTAAGCCAAAGAATTAAGGAACCAGTTATGTTCACCCCCTGTATATCCTAACCAAAGACAGATATGTTATAATTGGAACCAGCTGCCAATAGCCCCATCTTTTAGCTCAATTTTAAGACCCCATTCGTAAATAAAGATACGACGATCCAAAAACCCACGGAAGATGTCAATTTAAATGTTGCAGTTTGCTCCATTGCATGCCCAATTGATTTGATCACAAATTTGGTGCAACTTTTTGATTTTGTTTCTTCATTAGGTTTTAGATCACCGTTCAAAAAATCAAATATCACAACAATCAACGTTAAATTATACCTCATTGTTACCACAATAGCGTATTTAGTTTGTTTACAACACTCTACCTCCACCCGGAGATGATTATTCTATCTATAGCCCACATTGCCCGATACCTCAATAAAATACAAGAATATAAAATAGTAATAAACAAATCCCTTACCTTGTGGTGGTTTCTTATTTATTGCTTAATACAACTGCCCGTAATTCCAATAAAGTCTCCAGTACTGATGCTTCAATGGTTTGTCTTTCCGTTTTATATAAAATAAACCTTACAGAGTGACGTGCTTGTGATGTGTGTTTACCCCCGGAACCAACACACCTCCTCATTTAGGGAATACACCCGCTAGGGGAATATCCCACTTAACGGTAACCTTCTGCTCACCGTAGTGCGTAATGCACGTCATAAGCAGACAGTGTAAGAATTCAAAATATCATCGAATTTTCTGGATTTTTTTTATATTAATCAACAAAAAAGGCACATTTTATTTAGTAAGAACATGGCTTAGCATTGATGAATTCGTTTAAGCAAATAAACATTGTGATAATACAAAAGCTATCGACGCTTTTCTCCGAATTGGTGGGGGTATATAGTTCATTGTTTATCACTAATTGAAAAATAACGTGGGCAGGATCTTAAAAGTCATTTAACCAATACTTCTAGATTTGTACTGGTTTGATTATTTTTCTTCTACGTGTCAGTTATGATAGCCGTCATAATGAAAATATCTTATAACATTTCCGAAATTCCGTGTTGTCTTGTCAATGTTATTGTAAATAGTATTACGTGACACGACATTAATACTTACACGTTGCAGATTCTGACCACTTATCCTGCTCTTGGATCATAACTCGACGACATAATTAGTATAATGGAAATATTATTTGCTGTAGAAGTGAGGATGTAACGGGAGATAACAATATGATGAAACAATTTTTAATTGATGGCACTGCATTAGTACGTTGTCATAGAATAGGGATAAAGACCTGGATCATAATGCTATAGAATAATCATATACATACATTAATTTCTTATATATGATCAAGGCGCCATAAAAAATACAACAAACAATACCACATGAAATATAACACAAAGCAAAAATACAAACTCAGATTAAAACAATGAGTTTTCAGGACTTATTTGAAAACCGGCATTTCTTACATGCTGCGGAAGTGAGTTCCAAAGTGATGGGCCTGCAACAGAGAAGGCTTGTTTACCTATACATTTCTTACTAAATGGAATTGCAAGAAGAGTCTTGTCTGTTGCAGACCGTGTAACCAAGTTTACAAGTTTTACAAGTTTTATTTGTCTCTATGCCCCAAAAACATTTGGTATAAGAGAGTTACAATAAGACATAATTATCATAACCTACAATATCATACAATATAACAAAAGTGTCCAAAAACAAACAAACATATAGACCTATCGCAATGACATCTATATCAGAATATGAGTCATAATTGTTCGTACTTGTTCATAATACAATGACAAAACTTTACAAGTTTTGATAACTCATTACCTCTCTGGCTGTTAAAAAGAGTGTTCATTTTGAGAGTTTTTGGTCTGGAGATGTAAGATTGTTCTAGGAACAGCATCCTCTCTTCAGCCAGAGACGGACATTGGAAAAGATAGTGGAACTCGTCCCCAAGTTGAGCATTTGTACACAAAGGGCATATTCTATTTTGCCGTTCAATGCCCTGGTAACGCCCTGTAACGATCGGTATTTTACTGTTATTACATCTAAATCTGCAGAGTCTGATACGGTCGCGTTGGTTGAGGATAGTGAGATATTCTTCAAACTGAAGTTCTGTCTTAAAAATTCTGTAATTAGTACAAGAACTTTTGGCATTTACTTCAGCATTCCATTGTTGTCTAGAGATATCGACAAGCCTTTGACCAATAGTATTCTTAAGCCAAGATTAATTAACCATTTATATGAGAGACCAGTGTTGTCAAGAACAGACTTAAGTTTTGTCAGCCACGCTGATTGATAAATTCCCTTGTCATATAAAGCTCGTGTCAGCCTGTACACCATGCTTGAAAGCTTGATGTGTTTACTATTGGCTAGTTTATACCAGAACATGACCATTCTTTTGCCGATAACAATACTCATTCCACACCTTCCCAATTCACCATATACCATGCAATTTGTAGTATTTCGTTTGAGTCTTAATATTTGTTTACAAAACTTCAAATAAAGTTGTTCAATTTCAGAAATGTCACCAACCGCCCAAATCTCACAACCATAGAGAAAAATGGGTTGGACAAGTTGACCAAACAGGTCAAATTGAATATCAATAGGAAGGTCGAGTTTGTTAGCTTTTGAAATCAAACTAAACATTGCTCGTCTTGCCTGAGTAATCTGTTTGTTAATGGACTTCTTAACATTGTTGTTGTAGTTAAACCTAATTCCAAGATAGTCAAAGTTATCCACATTTTCAATTAAGTCCTTACCAAATTTGAAGTTACAACACTTTCTCACTTTGCAGCGTGAAAACACAACTATCTTCGTTTTGCTAGTATTAACAGTAATATGCCATGCTTGGCAATAGTCAAAAACGGCGTTTAAACCACATTGAAGTTCAAGTTCGGATTCTGCATAAACGATGGTGTCATCGGCATAGAGAAGTGCAATTAACTTCAAAAGTACTTCTACATCATCATCATCACTAACATGGGTTCTTATATCCTTCTCAATATCTGTAAGTCCCTTAAAATATTTGCTTATGAAAAGTTCAAAATCATTTAAATACATTGCAAATAAAAGTGGAGATAAGTTTTCACCCTGTCTTACGCCTATATTACAATTGAAATAATCAGACATTTCATTGCCATTCATAATACACGATTTAGCATTACTATACATGTTGTAAATAACCGTAATGATCTTTTCATTGATACCGTTTGAAATAAGTTTCAACCAGAGAGACGTTCTGTCAATAAGGTCAAACGCCTTTTTGTAATCAATGAAAGCACAGATCTATAATAGAGTATAAAGTGAAGACATGATCTGTAGTTGCATATCCTTCACGAAATCCTGCCTGTTCCTCACCAAGAATCCCAGCAGCTTCGATATAATTGGATAGTCTACTATTAATAACGGAAGTAAAAAGTTTTCCCAGGCAGCTCAGCAAAGTTGAAGGACGATTTATGTGAGCAAGTAAGTTGTATTTCCTTTGTATATGCTAATCACTCGCACCTGTAACATTAGTATCTTAGTATCTTTGAAAAGAGCAGTATTGTATTCAGTCTATGATTGTTGACATACACAGGTGATGAGTGCAACCTACTTGTAGTACATGGCGATATATTCAATACTTCCAAGTTATAAATTATGCTTCAAGTTGGTTTCATATTTCATCTCCTATAACCTAACATACAACGAATATGGGAAATGCTTTCACGAGTATAACTCAGTCGCTGTACGAAGCATCATTATCTTAAACTTTAGAAAAAATAAATAAAAATCAGGAAATGCCATCGAGGCTTGAACCACTAACCTTAATGGATTAAGGGGAAGCTGCACTGAAAAAAAGTGATTTTCTAAAGTATTTGACCTGTGCACTTGTAAATTGGTGGGAATGTGTGTGCTGATCAAACTTAGCGATTCCAGCCAAAAAATGATCGTCGTTATAACGGTTGCCATGGTAACGGCGGCCATGTTGGATTTTCACATGATGTCGTTGCGCGTCATTTTTCTCAGTCGTTCTTTGGTATTTTTTTCTGAAATTTGTTTTATTTGACAAATTTAGGTCTAATTAAAAAATGTATAGAGGGAATTTTCAAAAAAGGTTGTACGGTTACGCTACGGTGCATTAAAATTGGTAAATTTGCGCATTTTGGCGGAAAATTTACAAAAACGGGTCGTTTCCATGGTTACCAGATGTTTTTCAAAATTTCCTTCTATAAATATTTAGATACAGGTATGTTCAACATACTTGCCAAAAATAAGCTCAAACAGATACACCATTACCAAGAAAAGTGACGCGCAAGGTACAAAATGACGCGAAACAACATCTGGCAGAAAATGGCATTTTAAGTCTAGAAACACTTAATATGTTAATTAGGCAGCAATTATGCATATCAAATGTTATAAAATCATGTTTCTGACAACAATAACATTTATACTAATTATTAGCACTCTTTATAGACAATAAACATATTACATTATTCAGAAATTAATTTTAGCTGGAAATTCCTTAAATATCGCCCCTTGAAAACAATACAATACATAAGAAATACATTACGTGTATTAGTATAGGACAGAATTCAATTATGACTTTTTCGCGTCACGTTGTTCCTTTGATTACTTGCAACTTCTGAACCAAATGTCCGATTTGAATCAAATAAAAAGCAAATAAAGGCCCAAATTCTATAGATTTTTAATTTAGAAAAAACATAAAAAGACTAAAATACCCCTATTTCACAACAATCCTGGTACAGCTTCCCCTTAACGAGTACAAGTCCTTTACCATTACACCATTCAGTTCAAGTCACAGGATACTCGGTTTTAGTATACACTAATACGATAGTCCCAAATATGCAAATGAAGATAATGTTTATGAACTTGGCATATTCGCCGTAGAAGTAGTTACGTAACTTAGTTATGTATCGCCCTGCACTACATGTATATAAGCAGGTTGCACTCATGACCTGTGTATCCCTGCAATCATAGATTTAATACAATACTGCTACTTTCAAAGGCACTAATCTTACAGGTGGGATAAGCATGATATGAATATTCAAAGATAGTGTGTGCCCATTGCTATTGTAACATAATTAAGCCCGATATCAATAATAAATAGCGCCGCGGCCTCGATTCAATTCATTATGGTCCAGGAGCAGGATAAAGGGACAGAATCTTTTAAGCTTATAAGCAATCCCCTCTGCCACTGCGCAATTAAGTCTCTTAAGAATTAATACACCATGACGTAAACCCGCGCGCTACTTTGTCAAGATCAACAACACAGATGGAAATTGAATTACTGATTAGGAAGAACTGGGTACCACTAATGTATTTAGCATATTTTTTTTCGATAGGGGGATTACTATGAGTGTAACATCATCCTGTAATTGTTTGATTGTTTCATCATCATGCCCTGAGGTTTAAAGGGCAGGTCTATTGCAAAAACAACATCATATCATTGGCAAGCTAATATTATTTTGAGGACAATGAAAATGACTCCAATTGTGACATTGTGACTGCCAGATCAAAGGTTACGATACCCTAACACCATTTATTGCAACGATATTTTATAAAGAAATAATAATTTGATTTTTTTAACCATTTTCCATCTAAGAAGAAGAACAAGTTCTGTTCGATAGCGTCTGCAGATATAGGGCTATGTCTTGCCGTTGTGTATAGCAAAATACAGCAAACAGGTGCGTAACATATTGCAGGTGGTCAATTCTATTCCGTAAACATGGTTCAGCACCAACTTTAATATTTGGTAGTTATATCAGATTTCATATTTATGATCCCATAAGCAACACTTCCCATGAATCTTTCATCATTGAGAATTATAGATATCTGCTATACAGGAATTGACGTACGACGAAACCCCTGAAACTGTAAAATCTACTCTTTAATAATACATGTAGGACAATATTTTCATCCAACTGAAACTATAGCATTGCAATATACAGGGATATCAGACACATGAGTTTGTGGCCTTAACCGGGGGGGTCACTCCCATTGTGGCCTGTACACCATCCGCAATAATGAAAACACGTAAAAAGGGTAGTTTTTCGTAGGTAAGCACGATACGCGCGTAACGCGTTTAGGGTGTCAAAAACATGAAATATTGGGGAAAAGGGTAGCAAAATTGCAATTGCTAAATACGCGGAAATGAAATTTAGGGTATGAAATTTGATGCAAGGAATAAAATCCTTGTTGAGGGTATTGTTTTAGCCAAGGGTTAAATCCTTGTTTAGGGTGCTTTTCAAAAGTTGATTATCGCGGATGGTGTACAGGCCACAATGGGAGTGACCCCCCGGGAGCCTTGTCTAATATATAAAAAAGAAGCGTCTGATTGTATCCATATGTTTAAAAACCATTAAATTTGTAATACTTAATTTCTGTGAACAACAACAGTATACGTTCTGTCCATTGATAGCGTTTATAGTCCCTTTTCTCAAAGCGGGCACATCTAGTGATATATTCTTAAAGTGTATGTAGCTGGGAGGAAAAGCCGACGGTCAATTGAAAATTTTGACCTTTCATATTGAAGATATGGATTTTTTTCCCAAAAAGACCTTTTTTTGTGTGTGTGTTTTTGGAAAAAAAATCCATATATTCAATACGAAAGGTCAAAATTTTCAATTAATCGTCGGCTTTTCATCCCGCCTACATACACTTTAAGTATAAATCAACAGATTTATAAAGTTTACTTCGAGGACTGTTAAATATCAAAAATATCAATTTTTAATGATTTGCCATAAAATGTGTATTAATTTAAAAATTGCTAATTTCAAAAAAATCCAAATTATTTGATATGAGAAGGACATTCTTCGTATTCAGAATGCAATTCGATATGTCTGATGTGCTCTGATGTCCCAAAATAAATACTGTCCAAACGTTCATACCCCTTCCCTTAATCTGAAACATTTGAAAGCTCTTTGCATAATAAGTACTCACTGGTATTTAACGATTTGTGTCTATGTTTTTGTTTACCCAATCTGAGATCCTAAAAATACGCACAGGAATGCGTAGGTAGATCGTAATTGTATTTCCACTTAAAGCCGATTTATATACTTCATATCTGTCGCTGGCGATTGTCAATTATGTTCAATGAGCATTGCCGCGCCTTTTGCTATCGCTCTTGGTTTGTTCGCTACGCCACTCCTCACAAGTCATACCATGTTCATTAATTGATAACATTTCAAGCGTAGGATGTACAATTCGTTCTTAATACGTCATAACCGTATACCGTTATAACAGCGCCTGAAGACGCGGTGTACGAGGAAATCTTATTTAGGAATACGTAATTTGTTTGATAACAGTCACCCACGTTCCTATACAAAATTATTGTGTTCATTAACTCTCTTCACGCGGGTGTCGACTGCAGACGACAAGTTTCAATTTTTTTTTTTAATTTCAGATATGTAAATATTCATGACCATATTTGGAATCAGCATGAAAAATGCATTAAAATGAGTACAAACAAGCCTAGTATTGGTTCAGTAGTTCTTAAGATAGCTCTTGCTATTTTGAGAAAATATTTCAAAATTATTAACTTTTTCCGTTGAAGCGCATGGATAGCACGCAGAGCATTAATGAGACCTTGTTGAGACACACTGCTTAAAATAGTAACCAGACGCCCACCAAGATTTCCCAGTGTAGTCTTGATGTGATTTAAGTCAATTAGCAACAATTTTACTTCCTGGTGTCATTTTCTAGCGCGAGCGATGTAGATTTATTCTGTTGATTGCTAAATAAAAATATTTAAAGTAATTGGTTCGAATTAACTTGTGCTGTTGTTCCGGTTATCCATTTAGCCTTACACCAGCATACGTCAGAGCATACGGAAGTGTTTGCTTTTATTTATGTGGGGTAGGGGTGTGCGTGAATCGTATGCATAAATTGAAGAGGTGGTTGTGGGATGTTGGTTATACCGTGAGTCATGACCGTAACCAGGATTTATGGGGGGGGGGTAATTTTTGAAAAAGTGGACTAATTTTTTTTCAAATTTGAACCTTTTTTGACCAAAAAGAAATAAAAAAAACCTATATTTAAATACTCGCTACAGTCGCAAATGGGGCTTGGGTCAAAAAGGGGGCCGGGGGTGTTAGCGTTTGGCGTTGGGGTGATGGAGTCGGGGGGGGGTCAAAGTGACAAAAAGGTCCACTTTTCAGAGTCAAAATGTATTTATGTACCAAGAAATGTCAAAATTTCCTTGTAAGATTACGCTGTTTGCCTGTAGGCGAAAAGGTTTTTTTTAAGGAAATCAGCATCCCCGCAAATGTTTCCGGCTACGCCCCCGGGGTGAGGATCGAGCTGGAGTCAGTACTTGTTCTGATACTATGGTAAAGTTTTAATTGCTATTAAAGTTATTTTGACACAATCGGTATTTTATTAAAAGCAAAAACAAAGTATCTTTTCCTCTTCCTGGAATGCTATTGATTACGAATTGTGTTCAAGATGTCCTGGTGTATCAGCAACGGCAATACAACGCCATCATTCTCAATATGACGATATTACCAAGATGTTGACGTTGAGTGGGGCAGAGCGGCTCTAAAAGCATGGTAAATATCAATGGAATTGTTTGATTAAAACGTGTAGGATGGCAGGGGCCATTTTTGCCAGTTTGAGCCATTTAACTAAAAAACTGCAGTGTTTTTCTTCATGTTAATATGTTAATATTCAGAAAGCTAATATCGCATTTATGATTCCATAGGTCTTACGGTTCTTGAGTTAAGACAATAATATATCAAAACGAAAGCGGAGGCATTTTCCCACCCCGAGAAAAATTATGCAGATGGCACATGGGCGAGAATGACACCCTTTACATTGAGCATTAGGATCTCCTTTATGTAACCCATAACATTATGGGCCTCATTATTTGAGTACAACATCACTTCTGGATGGGCTGACTTAATGCTAACCCTCGAGCTCCCTCAACCGAGGAAAAGCTATGTAAAGAAAAATTTGGAACAATCTTTGCAGCACCCTCTACTGGATGAAACTGGTATTGGAATGAAATGTGTCAAGGGGTGTAAAGGTAGGTCAATGGTACAAAGGGGGGTCAAGGGGGCATCATGTTGGGCATGCGGGTGTCAGTGTGGATCATGGGGTGTCAAAGTGGGTCAATATGGTGCACACGTAAAGGAGAGTCTTTATTTTTGTTGTTAGCTGGAGGCCCCATGTCGAGAAGTCGAGAAATGGTAGTATTTTGGCCGATTTGAAAAGGGACAAACCACAGAAAACTACAAATTTGACTTCTGAATCGGATTTGTTGTCAACGGAGGTCAACGGCTTGTGACGTCACTCCGGGGTCACCTATAAACACCTAATACTATTAAAAGTTAACATTTAGCAGAAAATCTATATTTTTAAGGAAATGTTACCGAAGACGATATATCCCAAACTGTAATCGGCAAATTCATCGGGTTCTCTAGTTCGAGGGTTCGCTAGCCCGAATAATAATACGGTTCTCTAGTCCGAACATAGAATAAAGCTCGCAAACCCTAACCCTAACCCTTATTCTATATTTGGACTATAGAATCTTCGGATTGGCGAACTTAATTTGGTTTTCGGACTAGCGACCCTTCAGACTAGAGAACCTTCGGACTAGCGACCCTTTGGACTAGAGAAAAGTCAGGGAAAATCAAACCGAATGTTTAAATATTTAATCGGATAATTTAATAGATCAATACAGACTGAGGAAATCACGACATCGGTATGACATTAACTTTGCATCAATCAGATCAAAGTACTGATTTGAGATTTATTCACCCTTCTTTACATTTCATATACATAATCACGTTATCTGATAAGTACTTTTAATCTGAGTACATTTTATACACTATAATAGAGCCTAGAATATCTGCCAAAATGATATTTTTGTCAATGAAATTAACCGTTCTATCAGATGCCATACAGTCAATAAAATGCTACGATGCAGCTCATTACTGATAAGGTACTCACTATAGCTACTTCACAATGTAATCAGGTGCTCATCACTATAGGTTATATACCATTAATATAATTATGGAAATACGACGAGAAACTACTTGTTTGTCGGCCATCTGAAAAGGCTGTTTTAAAATCACTGAAATGTATCAAGATATATAGCAAAAAAAGTACATTTTGCTATGAAATGGTATATTTTCTCTCATTATATGACAATTTTGTTCAAATAATTATTACCAAAATTCATCCTCACTGCATCGGTTTATTGTAAATATACGCCCTACCTAATTGTAACGTTCAGATTCGAGGGCGCACTGCCATTTAAAAGGAAGAAGCGTTACTATTTCAATGTTAAAAGTATTTACAAGAAATATTCAAGAAAAGTCTCAGGTCAAACTATGTTGAGTTTATAATCACTTTTTAATCATTTGGCATCTCAATCACTGAGTTTTAAATATGATAATATTTCGCCCGAAATTATGCATATTTCCATTGAAAACTGTGTGATAGGCGATTAGTGGTAATGAACTAACAGTTACTAGCATAAAAGATACAAGAATGGTCTTATGATATTATGCCAATGAAATGAATTGTTCTATGGCATAAATTATGATACGACGCGCTCATTGGTGAGAGATCAGGGGCTCATCAATATAGCTACTACATAACATATACAAGATTATTTGGTCCACAAAATATACCTGTAAGCTATAGAGTCAAAATCAATCAATCACTACTACATGATATTTTGTTTTTACCCTTAGTTCGATGATGGGTGCGTCAATTAATAACAGGAGGAAATTGAACTTAAAAGCCCATAATTTTCCTTCATATCTACACTTTCTCTCACCCTTTCTACATAAACGGAAAGGTAAATACAAACACTTCCAACCGTAATCGAAGGTCTCGTGTCTCTCATCCTTTCTACATAAACGGTAAATACAAACACTACCAACTGCAATGGAGGGTCCAGGATTGAACCATTTCTAAATTTCACCAACTGGGTGCTCCTTCAAACTCTTAATACATCTAGTACGTCTTTACTTCACCCATGAAGACAAATCAGTCCACTTCTATTGACCAATTTTTCTTAATGAGCTTTTATAGGCTATATTAAAGCAAATTAAATTGCGCTCAATGCAAACATCAATGAAATGCTATGTGGCCCATTCCTACAAAACCCGATCCTATTTTTGAGATAGGCACTTTCAAAGATACTTAATTTAAACATCGGTACAATGAAAAAGAGTTTTTGGTGGCGGTGTACATGGAATTCTAGAAAAAGTGGATTTATCTTTTAGAAATAGCTGTTAACTTCATCAATTATACAATCAGGAGAACATTTATTCTATGTACAGGGTGTCCCATAAAAAATTACCGGGCAAATGAATTTGGTCGTAAGTCGAAAAATAGACATCAGAATTCAAAAGTCTAATCATCAGCGTGTAGCCCAACTTATTCTGCATCTTATATGTCAATTTTATTGGAATCGGTTGACTAATCGCGAAGAAATGAGCGATTACTTAACGCATGTGTCAATTCACTTCATTCCAAGTTTGAAAGAAAGATCATTCAACACAATGCGCACTAGTGGTTAAACTGTCAGTGGGCTTCATATTTTGTTCTGTGAAATCCTTTCTTTTTAAACAACATGTTTCTTGCAAAACATTTAATTAGGTTTTGTTCAAATTTGAAAACCCTGCACGATATTGAAAATGAAAGCTTGCATGTTAGACAATGCTCGGTATTAATTTGTAAATATCTTTTTTCGTTAATGTTAATATAAATGTTGCATAAAGAATTACTACATAAAGAATTCCAGCTGGCTTAAAAATTTCTCACACACATTAATGTTTTCGGAATATTTCCAAGAAATTATAATGCAAAGTTAAAATCTTCTAAAACTTTAAACATTAATGTTGCGTGGTATCAAAAATCACACGTAAAGCTGTAAGCACTTGTTCGTTGTAAAAGTACATTTGCTTGGATAAACTGTTATTCATCTTCAGTGAAAGCATGAAATAACACCGTCGGATTTTAATAGATAATGTAGACTAAATTTAACGAGATACACAAACTTTAGAAAGCGGTGAGCGACTAAGAAAAAACGCCTGTTGCTCAAACTTGGAATGAACTGTATTGATGCACGCATTATGCAATCGTTGATTTCTCCGGAACCGGTCAACCGAATCAAATAAAATTTTCGTATGTGATGCGCAACAAAATAGGCAATGCGCTACATTTTGAATTTTTTGATTCTGATGTCTACTTCTCGACTTGCGTTCAATTTTGTTCACTCGGTAATTTTTTATGGGACACCCTGTATTTCTAATATACATGTTTGATAAATTGCATCAAACTGATTTATTATTTCTTTTTCTTGGTTTTTGTCAGAACAGGTCACATATTGCTTTCAATGTGTTTCTCAGCATCCGATGTATATAAGAAAGTAATTAAATCAAATGAAAGAGATAAACATAACAAAAGTGTGATATGAAATATTTTAGACTTGAGATTCATTACGTTAGCACAAAACACGGAAATCTCAACCTGAAAAAGAAACCTAAAATTCGAAAATTCAATGAAAAAACTATGTATTTTTCCCTAAGAGCAGTCGTCATTTTCGAGAAAAGAATGAGTCTTTCCATGAAAGAAGCAATTTCTTTATGTTAATGTCCAGATAAATTCTAAAATAGTCTGAAATAACTTTCCTTTTAGTGGAACCCTGCCACCCAACCACCGAGGGAAGGGACAGTCGCCTTTGGAAGTGACTTTGATGTGCCAACACGTACCAGTTCCAAACTGGGGGTCTTTTGGTGAGAAAAATCACACCAAAAAGAGGATCATGGTATGGGGTCCTTCATGAGACTGGGAAAACATTTACCAAAAAGGGGTCTCTCCTTAAGATGGGCAACAGTTGATACAGATACAAGCTTCTCAAAAGGTCATCAAAATTTGAAATTGTTTGAAAAATAATTATAATAAACTAGCGATCACCCATGCTTCGCGGTCAGCAGCTTATTGTCTAGTGCTTACTATTTATTAAAATCCTGACCATGACTTTGCTCGTTGGATTCGTCTATACATGGATACACACCTGGCATTGGCTACATAGATCGTATCATTGTGCCAGGTGACTCCACAAGGAGAGTACATATTTGTAATGATACACCTAATGAACCTACCCCAATGTGAATACTGGTGAATGTGTCCAGTATTAGCAAAGGGGCAATCATTGTCTGCTGGATTAAAGTGCATTACAGCGATGTATATGTGATATTCCTCATCACATGTAATTCCTGCTGGCATACCTGGTTTCCCATCAACAGTGAAACTTTCCAATGAGAAGATGACATCACCTGCATCGTTTACTGCGTGGACCTTCTTGACCGCCCAATCACACACAAAGATCTGCTGATTGTTATTGGTTGTCATGTAATGTGGCTTGATGTTGAGCTTGACAGTGCTGATCAACCGTCCATCATCTGCATCATGTATGGTGATCACCTTTCTTGTCACACAACTCACCAATATATCACCATTGGACGCAACTGATATGGAGAATGGTTGTACCATAGTGGTCTGATTCTCATCTGATAGCACAGAGAACATTCGCAGATAGGTACCTTTCTCATTGAAAATTTTCACGTATTGAGACTCTGTATCTGCTATTGCGATTTCACTTCGTGATGTAATAGCTACGTCTTGAGGAGATATCATCCGTGCCTCAGGTTTGTCATCTGGTGGATGGAGCGTGTACTTGAACTTACCGCCATGGCTGAATACATATGCCCGTCGTGGTGGGTGCTTGTCTTCTTCCCAATTAGGAAAGTCGGTAACTACCACATCGGAATTGTTGC
Organism: Amphiura filiformis; assembly: GCF_039555335.1. Lineage (NCBI taxonomy): Eukaryota > Metazoa > Echinodermata > Ophiuroidea > Amphilepidida > Amphiuridae > Amphiura > Amphiura filiformis. Next base: position 53,193,755 of record NC_092641.1, on the reverse strand, counting down.
ATACCCCGATTCCGCCATTTTGCAGAAACTCTCCTTCTGCTTCACCTTCCTTGCCAAATTCCCTGATGAGACGCCAATTATTGCTGCTGTGTGAACTTACTGACGCAGATGCAGTATCGCTGGCTTGTTTTTTGAATGTCACTGGTTCATCCGCTAAACCTATAGCATTAAAATAATTGGAGTCTATGCATTAGATTCAACGAATGAAATGAATGGTTTTGTTTAAAACGTTATGCGTGATCAATATTGTATTTATTATGCAAATAAACAATTTCAATGGACTGGTAGCTAACCATTTGTTACCATTGAAGGTCGCGCATTTATACATGAATGAACATGAAAGGAGCTCTTGGCTCATGTGTTATCGTGAACATAGGGGAACGGCGGGTAATCCCACTCTTGATATAAGTATGGTGTAGTAATAGGCTTAAATGAAAATGTGTTCGGAATTACCCCACTGTCCCTATAGTGTCTTCTTCATTTATTTACGTCATCAGCCCGCTGCCTTGAAAATCAATTTTGCTTCGAACGGGGTGGACCGCATTTTACCAACACAGTTTCTCTTTTTTTTTTTTTTTTACGAATACAAAAATTGCAACGAGTGTCAACTTGCAATGTAATAATTATTCTCTTCGAATGGAGTTAAACTTGTTTTGCAATAGATATGCCCTTTACAGTGAACAATAAATTTATATCTAGTATTGTGTACAAATTTCTGGAACATAATGGAATTGAATAGTCATGATTACCACAGTAGTAAATGCTGGCACGGTGCCAATAATCATGGCACAGTACAGTACAGTACAGTACAGTGCAGTACATACAGTACAGTGCAGTACAGTACAGTACAGTACAGTAGAGTACAGTAGGCCCTACCATTGAGGCATATTGACCTTGACCTATTCTGCTGTGTTAGCTGGGTAACGAAACATCCAAGATGGTGCAATCATATCCTTATTTGATTTGTTTCATCAAAACGAACATTTTGACACCCTCTTTTGGCAAAATCGGAGCACTTTGATGTTTTCGACCCCCATAGAGGCAAAAACGTGACCTTTGACCTTTTTGGTTATAACTCAAGAACAATGCGTTTCCTGAATCCTTGTGACCTGGGGAATACATTGGAATGGTTTTCAACACAATTTGAGCAAGTTTGAAATTTTGACCCTATGCAAAGTTCGATGACCTTTTACTCCCCTTGGGGCCAGTTTATATTTTTGGGAACATCCTGATTATGTTTTAGGGTCATCTTAGGAACCTAAAAAATTTGGTTTGGTTTGGTCCTGTGGGGGGGGGTGCACAGAAAGTGGTCCTAGCTCCCCGAGTATTACTGTTACTAAGGACTATCAACAACAACCAAAATTGCCAAAAGTCACTTTTTTGTGATTTTCTCCATATTTGTTACACCAAATCTGTATTTACTTTCATATGTCTTGCGCGAGAATTTAAGAGGTTATGGTACTTGTGCACAGCTGCTTTAAAATGATCAAATCAGGTTTCCTTTCGTTATATTGTGACTTGTATGTGAAATCTAATGCCAAATTAGGTCGATGCATCTGGCACTAGTGGTACTTTAAAAATGGGCTTGACGAAAAAAATTGGAAGAAGCAGAAAAATCTTTGACAGTTCCACGATATTAAGCGGTTACACTGCCTGACATAACTACAACATTAACAAAAACTGTATTGAGCAATAACAATAACAATAATTCCTTACCATCAATCACCTCCAGTGCTTCTGCTAGACTTGGGCGATATTTTGGGTTTGCATTCCAACAACGCCATATGAGAACTCCCAGTGCTTTAGGGAAATCCGCTGGAATAGTCGGCTTCAAGTTTTCTCCACCTACACGGAATACTACTTGCAGAGGTTCCATTCCATCAAATGGAGGCTTTCCTGTGCCTATCTCCAGCACCAGCATTCCATACGCATAGATGTCAGTCTTGAAGGAGAAGTGGTCATCTTTGTGGATTTCAGGTGCCATGTAACGCCACGTGCCTTTCGCGGTCGACGTAGTCTCTGAGTCGGTCATTTCTCTTGCTAGCCCAAAGTCAGATAGTTTTAAGACATTGTCTTCAAAGACAAGGGAATTGGAGGCCTTCACGTCTCTATGCAGGAGCCGTTTTTGGTGCAGATATTGTAGCCCTAGGGCGGACTCTCGGGCCCATTTCTTCAACAATTTGACGGAGATTTCAGATCCTTCGTGTTGAGTAAGATAGTCGCGGACTGTACCATTTGGCGCGTATTCAAGTAACAAGATCTTTGTGCCCATGTGACCATCCAAGACGCCGTAAAGCTTGACAATGTTTGGATGATCGAGAATTTTCATGAGCAAAGCTTCTTCTTTTAAGTCTTCTTCTGCAATGCTTTTTGCTGCTCCTACCTTTACATTCAAGAACGGCTTTTTAAATGTTACCTTATACACTATACCAAAACTGCCTCTTCCAAGCTTTTCATGAAAATTTAGATCTGAAAATGTCATTCCTGATGTCGCAGGAGAAGAACGTGACGCTTCGTCTTCAACCTATAGAGAAGAATGAAACATTTGAACTTTTCAGATGCTTGATATTATCTAATATTTTTAAAACGTGTATACACTGACTGGCTGCCTGTGGTTTCTGGTGTCTCGCAGGGATCCATCTTGGGACCCCTCCTCTTTGTGTTATATATTAATGACTTGTCCAGTCTTGCCCTGTTTGCTGATGATGCTAAATGTTTTTGAATATTGACAGTTTTGATGATTGCCAATTGCTCCAGAATGATCTCAATGCGCTTGTTGATTGGAGCAGCACCTGGGAGTTAAATTTTCATCCCTCCAAGTGTCAAGTTATTTCGGTCACCAGAAAACGAAAACAATTTCATTTTGACTATTTCATGAACAACATTAAACTTAGTTCTGTTAAATCCAATTAAGATCTTGGAATTGAAATATCTTCAAAACAAGCCTAGAATACTCATATTAACAATGTAATCAAAAAGTGCATATAAAATTGGGCCTAATTAAGCGCACTCTAGGTTTTAATGCACCTGTGAAAGTCACCAAAGCCCTGTATCTTGTCCTGATCAGGAGTGATCTTGAGTGACTCCAGACATAATGTTGAGTGACTGGACGGTGTCCAGAGACGAGCTACCAAATTCATTATGCACTATCCTGATCTGGACTATCGTTACCGCTTGTGCCTTTTTGGCCAGCCGAAAGGGAGGAGGATTTTTGCACGCCAGGGGTGGGGGAGGTGGTGGGGGTGTTGGAAGCGATTTTAGGTACATGATTCATGGCGTACCTTTTAAATAATATGCTCCAAAAACACATTTGCACTGATAGACCTACCAAGGGGGAGAGAGCAGGCACCCTTTAGGGGCTGTGCAATAATTATGAGCCCTGGGGGGAGGGTAAAATTGGGGGGGCAAGACATGTTTGGCGAGCCGAAAGGGGGGAAGCAATTTTGGCAAGCCGAGGGGGTGGCAAGCGATTTTGGCACGCATTTATGGGGCGCCTTTTTAACAAAACGCTATAAAAAGGCTTAAAAAAACAGTACAGAAACGCTTAAATATAATGCACATTTTCCTGCTCGCTGCGCTCGCAACATACATCTAGACCATTTAAGGTTTGCAATTTGGGATCCCAAAAATTTGGCATGTTCAGGGGGGGGGGGGCAAAGAATTTTTGTCGGGCCGAGCGGGGCGGGCAAGTGATTTTTAGCGGGCCGAGGGGGGGGGATGGGGCAAGCGATTTTTGGCGAGCCGTTTGGAAATTTCCCCCCCACCAGTTCCGGCCATGATATTTTTCCGAGTGCCTATTACCCATGCACATTCGATTCGGAACATTTTCTGAACAGATTTGTAATGTTGAGCTCCTATTCTATCGTTTTTATCAAAATTACCAAGAGTCACTCAAATTTGGTTCCCTCTGGATGCCGATATATTTCGCAGACCCCCTATATCGCCCGGTAGTCTCATTTTAATGTAAAAAATACTCACGGACATGATAGAGAGCCCCCTATATCGACCGGTAGTTTCATGTTAATGAAAAATAATATGACGGACATGACAGGAAGACCCCCGATATCGACCGGTAGTCTCATGTTAATGAAAAAATATACTCATGGACATGATAGGAAGACCCCCTATATCGACCGGTAGTCTCATGCTAATGAAAAATATACTCATGGACATGACAGAAGACCCCCTATATCGCCCGGTAGTCTCATGTCTATGAAATAAATATCACGGATATGATAGGAAGACCCCCTATGTCGACCGGTAGTCTCATGTTAATGAAAACAATATTACGGACATGATAGAAAGCCCCCCATATATCGACCGGTAGTTTCATGTTAATGAAAAAATGCACTCACGGACATGATATAAGACCCCCTATATCGTCCGGTAGTCTCATGTTAATTAAAAAAAATACTCACGGACATGATAGATAGCCCCCTGTATCGACCGGTAGTCTCATGTCAATGAAAAAATATACTCTCGGACATGATAGAAGACCCCCTATATCGCCCGGTAGTCTCATGTTAATAAAAAAAATACTCACGGACATGATAGAAAGCCCCCTATATCGACCGGTAGTCTCATGTTAATGAAAATAATATAACGGACATGATGGGAAGACCCCTATATTGACCGGTAGTCTCATGTTAATGAAAAAAAATACTAATGGACATGATAGAAGACCCCCTATATCGCCCGGCAGTCTCATGTTAATGAAAAAATATGCTCATGGACATGATAGAAGACCCCTATATCGCCCGGTGGTCTCATGTTAATGTAAAAAAAATACTCACGGACATGATAGAGAGCCCCCTATATCGACCGGTAGTCTCATGTTAATGAAAATAATATGACGGACATGATAGGAAGACCCAAGCATTATGTTAAATTTATACATTCTTTTCAATAATTACATTCTTTAAGGCACATTCAGATTAGCTTAAATTCAGTCCATACACAACTGTCAACTACGTCCACTTATCAACGAAATCTAGTTTATAATACGTGTATTTCTTTACCCCACTTTAAAAACATATACTGGTACACAATCACTTACCGATAAGGATAAGCCCTCGTTGTCTGCCATATTAGTTCCCTTTTCCTGTTGGCCTATGCCAGTAATGTATGAGCATCGAACACTCAAAATCATTGAACCCATTCACTCGATCAATGAAACTCAAAACTAGTTCAATACTTGTCATCTTTACAATGCTAACACACAAGTTGTATTTTTGTTTAAAATTATATCGGAAAAATCCCAAAAGTAGTAAGAATTTTCCTATTGCATACCTTCGACGCAACAGAAATTTGTAATATTTATATAATACATGTGACGCCGGCGATCAAAGTTTCGAAAAATAATTTATTATTATCACTATTATCATACCCTTATTATTAGTAGTAGGCCTATTATTACTAGGTGTTATTATTATCATTATTATTATTATTATTATTAGTATTAGTATTATTATTAGTATTAGTATTATTATTATTATTATTATTATTATTATTATTATTATTATTATTATTATTATTATTATTATTATTATCATTATTATTATTATTATTATTATTATTATTATTATTATTATTATTATTATTATTATTATTATTATTATTATTATTATTATTATTATTATAGTCGTCATATAATTATAAAATTTAAGCAAACCAATCGCTGATATTGCTATTCCTTAGATATGCTAACATTAGTGTTAATGAAAATTAATATGTAAGAACCAAGAATCTATTCTAACCAAAATGGTCTTCTTTTACATTATACTATCAATAACCGCAGTGTGGTTGCTTCCAACAGCAGATAACTTCACCTCAATTCTTTTTGTCTGGTATCAGAGTAAAGAACGTTCTGGACACATAATATTTGCTTAGGAGTTGACCTTACAAGGGCAAAAGGCCTCAAGGATACCAAGGCCAAGGCTGCAGCCCCAGTGGGGCAGGAGGGCAAGAGCGAACAGATTCCCCCTTTGGTACGCAACTTTTTGCATGTACTAAATCAGATTCGCATAGGTGTAAAAATGTCGACAATTTCAGGTTTAAGTATACTGAGCGGTCAAATTTGAAACCTACACAGAGTTTTGTTGAACTTAATGGAATTTAATCAGAATACATTTGGTATAACAAACGTCGCAAAGATAATAATACAGAGAAGCCTTTGAGGAGAAGGTTTTAAAATGGAAACTATAATTATAACACCTCTAACTTGAATAAAATAACCTGTGTTGTAGTTGTGGGACAATGAAGGTGCGGGGATGGTGAGGGGGATGGGGTTGGTGTGTAACGGTATAGGTGTGGTATGTGGAACTGGGTGTGGGCTGGGGTGTGTGAGTCTTAAGGAAAAGTTTTAAATAATGTTACTGAATCGTTTTTAAAGGCAAAAGTAACGTGTGTTTTCCTTAGAATCCTACTGAGCTTGAATTATAAATTATGGTGTAAACCAGTAGCAACAGGTGCACAATGCCGTCACTATTCGTAATAAGTAAATTCGAGATGAGTTGAGTAACGTGAATTTCGCATTGTGGTGGTGAATACATGAACAGTTCTAGGGCAGCATTTTCTTTTATCGTTCAAAATGATAATGTCAGTGATTAGTCAACATAACCATATGAATTATGCAGTACTAACTATTGTACTTTTACACTCTCGCATGAGGTCAGCCCAGAACAGAGCGTCATATCAGATTGTCACATAGTACTAATTGAATTGAATTGAATTGAATTGAATTGAATTGAATTGAATTGAATTGAATTGAATTGATATAACGGTCAGTGCTACCCACGACCAAGATTTACCAAGCCATGATAGTCAGTTATCTACGGGAATTTAATGATGCCCCCCCCCCCCCCTCCCCCAGCCAGGACTCTATCAAACCAACTTTTTAGCTTCCTTTTATGGTCATATGACACATTCAAGATATTTACCAAAAATAATTCCCAGCATGTTGGCTATATTCAAGGTTAAAGGTCAACACAGTGGTCAAATTTGGTTAACAAGCACATCGTATTTTTTCTCTCATTGCAAGGAATCAGAAAAAATATAGTTTGACCTACCTGTGACATACCATCATTGGGGGGGTTAAGGCAGAAGTCAATACAGAGGTATTCAAGAAAGTCGACTTTGCAGAGTTCTGATTTGTGATTTATTTATCCTTCGTTATTACAATAACATTTCATCGAGATATGAATAACATATATCATGTTAAAACTGATAGACAGTTTATTGGTGAATGATCAAATGCTCATCGCTATAGCTACTACACATCAGAACAATATATACATAATAATAATACTTTTTTCAGATAATATTATTATTTTGTTGATTATATTTAAAAATATAATGACATTTACATTTCATCTACATATGAATAACACATGATGTTAAAACTGATAAGCATTCAAGAAGTACTTTCGTCAATCTGTGTACCTTTATATACATGAGGCTAACATTTCTTCTAATAAAATGACTCGTTCTAAGGGATGACTGGTTCAAACAGTATACCGTGCATCTCATTGGTAATGGTGAGGATTAGTTGCTCGTTACTATAGCTTTTACACAATGTAATCAGCAAAATGTATACCAGAACACACAATATCTAAATATGTTTCGAGGGTTCAGAACCAGAAACCCTTAACTCACTTTTTGGCCATTTCGAGATTTTGGTTCGTCCAAGCAGGTACGCATCACTATTCGCTGTCGAAGTGACGTCATGATCGGATTAACTACCATAGCAATAGATGAATATAATTTTTGAATAGATCGCCCTTCACTACAAGCAGATTGCACTAATCACCTGTCAGCAAACATAGATTGAATACAATACCGCTCTTTTCAAAGATACTAATCTTACAGGTGCGAGTAATAAACCTTTCTTTGACATCTATGGTACCGCGTGAACGTTGTAGTGCAGGGCGATATAGTCGAAATTGTATTCATTTATAGCTATGGTAGTTAATCCGATTAACTACCATGACTACGTCACTTCGACGGCGAATAGCTACAACAACACACGAACGCAAAAGGTCTTTTGACCCTGTCGTGATACCCATTTCTAATATTTTGAGCAATTTTGTACTACTACAGGGTAATTAGTCATGTAAATCATTGCAAATTTACTGAACCCCCAACCTGCATATTTATTTAAATTATAAAAGGTCAAATTGGGCATTGGTATTAAACAATACATTCATTTATCCATTTCAATACAACATGAATTATTTCTTCAAATAACATGTACACTCATTATGCTCATATCAATCTACAAAATGATAACACATAGTAAAGTACAAAATGATTTGCAGTTAATTGATATCCTGGAGAATTTCGAAAGTCCGGTGAGTGATATTGTTGGTGAAGTAGGAAGTGTGGGTCACAAAAGTACAGGCCTTGCATAGTTTGTTGCAAGAGCTACATTCAGCTTGTGAGGGTGCATCGGAAACCTTGGATTAGAGGCGAGCTGAAACGAGGAGGGATTTGCAGAGGGAGGCACATGCCCTGGGTGTCACCTTAAGGGGACCCCGACATTGACCAATTCAGCGATTCAGCGCCCCCCTCCAAGCGATGAAAGTCACAATTTTGCGAGCTTCATGAGCATTTCAGCACTAAATACTCATTTAAAAGATCAATTTAAGACCGAAATTTACTGAACATTATTTTAACCAAGTGAGTGGTATTGTGCAGATTTTCGCAATTGTTTCAAGAAGGGGGCATTATGTATCCTTGGCCACAACCCCTAGATACGCCACTGTACATGTGGGCGAATCTAAATTCAAATCCAGGAAAGGAATGAAGATATTCAGCACGTTCATGACATTTTCTTTCATAGTGGATTTCCGATCCTGCTAATGACTCATGGTTTAAAAATAATTGGAATTATTTATTTCCATATAATTTTGATGTTAAATTGCTGAAAGTATTCTCTTTTTAGTGGTATCAAAATGATTATTTTTTAAGTTCCTGGTTTTGTGGCTTGAAAGAGTATCCTCGGGTTATTATTCTGCATTTCATGCTCACCCAATCACGAAATTGATTTCACCTCAATACTGCACCAATTAAGACCGCAAAAACAGGAACAACAAACTAGCAAACAAATCAAAAATTGTGTCAGTATAATAATGTTTGCGTCTTGCAGGCGATATTGAATTGGCCTCTACACACATGACAAAGGATTTACGTTGCAACAGAATAATTTAATAATATGTGACCATCCACCACAACTGAGCCCGGATGTCTCCAGTGCCACTATTGAGATATGCTCCATTGAACTTAACAATAAACAATAGGAAACAAAGGATTTATTGACTGTTTTATTGATTTTCACTACTTAAATGTCAAGTACTATAAGACATGATATACATCATTTAGAAGCTAATTTCAAACAGAATATTTTGGTTGAATATCTCAAAAATAATGATTGGCGACTTCAGGGCTCAGTTGTGCTGGATGGTCACATATTAACTTAAAGTAAATGTGCATTAAACCGCGTTCACGGAAACTGTGTTTCAATCCATAAAATGAATGGGTGGGGAAATACATGAAGCAAAACAGACTGCAATACCTCGAGGGTTTCAGAACCAGAAAGCCTTAACTCACTATGAACTGCTCTTATAAAATTAGCGTAAAGTTGGCTATTTGCTTTGGGCTTCAAAAATCGATATTTCCTCCGCAATGTCTTTTATTTTCTATTGAATTTTGTCATAATTAATAGACTGTATCTTCTAAAGTGCCCTGGTGAATTATGCTTATTTTATGGGATCGTGTGATTGTGAGTTGAGGCTTTCTGGTTCTCAACCCTCGACCTCTTAGAAATATTCGTAAATTACTCAACATACTTAGCATAGATAGTGAACTATCTATGAACTCAAGTATCTGCATTTTCATGCTAAGTGTCGCTCATTTAAATTTAAATACACGTAAATCAATATTGCCGCGTTTACCCTTTGCTATACATTGATACACCGGTAAAATTAGCCGCATGAATTATATCATTGTACCAGGTGATTCCACGAGGAAAGTACATATTTGTGATGATGCATCGCATGAACCGACCCCATGGTGAATACTGGTGAATATGCCCAGTATTAGTAATGCTATGATTGTTTGCTGGATCATACTGACTTACAGCGATGTATACGTGATTTTCCTCATCACATGTAAGACCTGCTGGCTTACCTGGTTTCCCATCAACAGTGAAACTTTCCAATGAGAAGATGACATCACCTGCATAGTTTACTGCATGAACTTTCTTGACTTCCCAATCACTCACAAAGATATACTGCTTGTTATTGGTTGCCATGAAATGTGGATGGATGCTGAGATTGACAGTGTTGACCAACTTTTCATCATCACCATCATGTATGGTGATCACCTTCCTGATCCTACAACCCACCAATATATCACCATTGGAAGCAACTGATATGGACCATGGTTGTACCTCAATGGATTGTCTCTCATCTGTTCCTACAGAAAACATACGCAGATACGTACCTTTCTCATTGAAAAGTTTCACGTATTGAGACTCTGTATCAACTATTGCGATTTGGCCATGTGATGTAACAGCTACGTCACGAGTAGATACCATCCATGCCTCCGGTTTGTCATCTGGTGAGCGGAGTGTGCACTTGAACTTACCGTCATGGCTGAATAGGTATGCGCGTCGTGGTGGGTGCTTGTCTTTTTGCCATTTAGGAAATTCGGTAACTACCACGTCAGAATTGTTGCATACAGCGATACAACAATTTTTCCGAAACTCGCCCTCTGCCTCCCCTTTCTTACCGAATTCCTTGATGAGACGCCATTTGTTGCTGTTGTCTGAACTTGATGACTCCGATGCAGTCTCACTTTGGTATGTCACTGCATCAGCTAAACCTAAAGTATCAAAATATTGAGAATTATGCGTTAGCCTAAGCGTATGATATGTTGTAATTTTATTTAAAACAATGTAAAAACCGTCAAATCGCAAATATCAACTGGCTAAATTAATATGCAAAAACTTTACCAACAATTTTTGGGCAAAGTTGGACAAAGTTTACCCAAAGTAGGTTACAGCCTTATTGTAACAAGCTGAGGAGGACGCCCTCAATATTTTTCAAAATTCTGTTTTTACACGATTATAATGTACTTTATAAAACTAACTTTCCGTGCAAAAGTCAAGTCTTCTCATGTAGTTTTGTCAAAACCGACATTTTAAATAAAACGCAGGAACCGTCGTTTTATTATCACGATGGAAATATTAGTCGAACGCGTACGCGATTTTCATAACACAGTACGTACATATTTAGCTGGAACAATAATAATTTCCTTACCATCGATCACATCCAGTGCTTCCTCTAGACTTGGGCGATATTTTGGGTTTGCGTTCCAGCATCGAAATATTAGATCTCCCAGTGCGTCGGGGAATTCCGGTGGAATAGTTGGAGTGGCGTGTACTGTGGCTACTTTATAAACCACATGTGCTGACAATTCTAGATCTTCAAATGGAGGTTTTCCCGTGCCAATCTCCCGTACCATCATTCCATACGCGTAGATATCACTCTTGAAGGAGAAGTGATCATTTGTGTGGATTTCAGGTGCCATGTAACGCCACGTGCCTTTGGCGGAAGAAGTAGTCTCTGAGTAGGTCATCTCTCTAGCTAGTCCAAAGTCCGATAGCTTTAATACATTACTTTCAAACAGAAGGGCGTTGGAAGCTTTCACATCTCTATGCAGGAGCCGTTTTTGATGAAGATATTGTAGAGCTAGGGCAGACTCTCTTGCCCATTTCTTCAACAATTTGATGGGGGTTTGAGATCCTTGGTGTTGCGTAAGATAGTCGCGGACTGTACCATTTGGCGCGTATTCAAGTAACAAGATCTTTGAAGCCAATCGATCATCCAAGACGTCGTAAAGCTTGACGATGTTTGGATGATCGATATTCTTCATAAGCTTAGCCTCTTCTTTCATGTCAACTTCTGCAATACACTTTGCTGCTGCTTCGTTTATATCGTAGTATGGTGTCTTAAATGTTACTTTATACACGATGCCGTAACTTCCCCTTCCAAGCTGTTTGTGAAATTCCAGATCCGATACTTGTAGTTTTGGTGCTTCAGGACGAGATGACGCTGTTGCTTTATACCCAGTCTGTGGAGGAAATAAATATCAACCTTAGATGTTTAGAATATTATTTGATAAATGTTTATAATAGTGGTTAGTTTAACAGGGGAACCAATGTAAATGCAGCATGATCTTCTGAGCATTTTGATACCTTTTAAAAGAATCGAATCGACCACAAAATTAGTAGGTGCCGGCCAAAAAATTTGGACAGGGGAGTCTGTGGAGTGGGATGGAAATTAAAACTATACATCAAAGATTCCGTAAGGAGTGTCATGCCAAATGAAAAAGAAAAACAAAGTGCAGGATATGATAGAAATAATTTCCCCACCGTTGTGCTACTCCTCATAAGACCACATTCCTATTCCTATTTGGGTCTATATCTCAAAATGACCCCGGATGACATATACCACAATATATTGCCGAAGTCACATGGTTCCGCTACGGTGCGGTAACCGCTCTAGTTTTAATTCACATTCGGAAAATTTTATACACATGTAAAAGTAACGTGTCAACTAAATTTTATATTATTTCTATACAGCACTTGCATAACATAAAATCACTTACCGATACGGATAAATCCTCGTTGTCCGCCATAGTAGTTCCCTGTTACACCAGTATGTGTGAGCATCGAAAACCAAGAGTCAGTGAACCCATTCTCTCAATTCAATAATGCATAATAGAAGTTCAATATTAATAGTCTATTGTGAATGAAATTAGAAAATATCGCAAATATGGGAATTTTCCTGTTTAAGCTTAATAATCAAGTTGCTTTTTTGTGTGTGTTTAAAATTATATTGGGAAATTCCAAATCTAGTCTTCAGAATTTTTCTATTGCCTTACTTCGATGCAACATGAATTTTTAATGTCAACATGTGACGCGATAATGCGCCGTTAGTTTCGAAAAATAATTTATAGTAGTAGAGTAGTATACAAGTGTTATTATTGTTAAAAAAGTAAATTTCAAAAATATAATAATAAAATTTATTCATCATGGTTATTCTCAAGAATTTTTTGCGAATTCTTTGTCGTGAAAAATATCTCAGTCAAGCGAGCATATGGCTGTGTCGTTGTAAAAGCGCCTGAAATAAATAATATATATTGTTGACTATAATGTCAAGAATAATTTGACAACACGTTTTTGACTAATCTGATATATTTTCATACAAATTTTTTTTTTTTAATTATACTTGATGCCTCAGTGTCAGCCGGAGACAACTTCACCTCCAGAAATGTTTGGTGTGGTAGCACTGCTACCACACTGCTACCGTAGCAGAGTGGATAAGTTTCGGGCTTCATGGTTTTGTCAGTTGAAATTATTTGCTGATTAGTACTTTTTCGCTCTTTGGGGAGTGTGTGGACAAAAATGGGCACAATATCTAAAAGCTCATGTAGGGTAAGGGGTGAAAGATTCTCCTTTGTCACATTTGGCTACGCAACTGTTTGCTAGTACTAAAGGAGCTTTGTACGGGTGTGAATCTTTCACCCTTGTCACATTTGGCTACGCAACTGTTTGCTAGTACTGAAGGAGCTTTGTACGGGTGTGAATCTTTCACCCTTGTCACATTTGGCTACGCAACTGTTTGCTAGTACTAAAGGAGCTTTGTACGGGTGTGAATCTTTCACCCTTGTCACATTTGGCTACGCAACTGTTTGCTAGTACTGAAGGAGCTTTGTTCGGGTGTGAATCTTTCACCCTTGGGAAACTCAAGAATGTGAATGACACATTAATATAATACAGTAAGCAAAAGAATTAAGGCACCAGTTATGTTAAACAAAGACGGATATATAATAATTGCAACCAGCAGCCAATAGCTGCATCTTTTAGCTCGAATTTAAGACCTTATTCGTTGAAAACGTTCAAGAAATAAAGACACAACGATCGCAATCGATGCAAATTCAAAAGTTGCAGTTTGCTCCATTGCATGCCAAATTGATTTGTACACAAAGCAGGGGCTATTTTAGGAGAAAAAAGTCACTGCACGTTGGTGAATGTAAAGTCTCGATGATCAACCAGCTGTTATGAGCTTGCGGGGATGGGTGGGGGGAGGTTCCCCTCCAGTTTTGGAGATTTTTAAAAATCAGGCATTTTAGTAACTCATTTTTGACTTAAGTTACCTTAAAGTCTTTTAGTAACGCCTTAGAGATTTCGAAGTTGATCATATTATACGATATTTACTTCTTTTTTGGCAAGCGTAACCAATTGCATTTGATCATAATTTGGTTTACTTTATTGTGTTATAAATTATTTTATTTTATGACCACTCAAACCAACGCACTGAATGGTCTATTGTTCTATTGTGTCCGATTTGAGCGCTGACATATTGGAAAATGTTGCCAATCAATATTCATGAGAGTGTACATTCAACGTCCAATTTTCGAAATTGGGTGACTTGTGCTTGGCAGGTGTAAAATACATCTGACTGGGCGTTTTAAATACGTAACGCATAAAGGCATTGGCATCATCGAATGGCTGCCTATAGTGCTGTTAGTGTTAGGCCTGTGTGTGGGTGTGTGGGGTGTGTGGGCGGGGGGGGGGGCTGTGTTTAGTTTCTATAATAATTATTATAAGGCCTACATTTATTTGTCATTCATTTCTTTTCCTTTCTCTGTACTTGCTAAAGTATCACTCCCTCTTCTTATCTCCCTTCCCTTCTCCATCCCCTCTTACGTTTTGTCCCCTCTCATTCCTATCATTTTCCTTACCTTTTTATTTATTTACGTCTATTTATTTATTTCTCTTTATTTCTTCTTTTTTCTCTCTTCCTCCAGTCCCTCTCATTCTTCATATCCCTCCTTCAACCTCATCCCTCCCAAGACCTCTCACAGAAGAGCTGCCCCCCTTCAGTACGCCACTGATTATGACATTCTCCTTCTTAAAATAAAATAAAATAAAATCTCAATTTGTAAAACAACTTTTATATAGGCCTATACCGGTATACTTATTATATGTTACATGTATACGTAGCTCCCGGGACGTAGCTATTTAATACCATTATAGACATGGCAGCCATGATGTGTACCAGCAGGCGCATTCAATGTATTTAAATGAAGCACCTAATGTCAGTGGGGTGACAACGAACTATGCATTAGCGGCTAATGTGTGCCTTTTGTGCTTACGGCTACTCAATCACACCCTTGGGTTTATGTATAACAATAGGTACTTTTCATTCCGTTAAGCGCTTTCACGCGACTTGCATTTGATCACTTATTGACAGTAGCCTCCTAGGTAAAGCGTTAATACACTGTCGGGTCAGCTTACCGATTTAATGGTGGAAGCCCTTTGTCCCAAACAAAAGGTACCTTTCGATGAATAGCTTGTCAGATTTCAAATCGGCACAAGGTTTCAATGCGTTACGTAATCTATTTCCTCTCCATCTTATAATAGCTCCATGACTCAAACAGTAAGAA